>NC_054535.1:37360735-37671735 GCF_017654505.1 Polyodon spathula
TGGTCTTCATGGTTGCTTTGTTGGATCACTATGTGAGCTGCAGCTTGAAAGTCTTTATATACCTGAGGGAAAGTATCTACAAGTTAAACCACTTTGAGTACATGTAGGCTGAAACCATTTCACTAATTTTGTGACTTTCAAACAAATAAGCACCTGAGCTGATTCAGGGCTACAGCAGTAAAGGGGTTGAATAACAACTGAGATTAATCTGTTTTTCTTGTAAATGTTACTTATTTATAGTCTATTATATATGCATTTTTTAACTTTATCAATGTGGAGTAGTTTGTGTAATCTGCATGTGAAGTCTAATTTGAAAGCGTCATGGAGTACGCTCAGGTGCCAACAAAATGTGAAAACTTTGCAGGGGGATGAATACTTCTGCAACCCAATGCATATATCTTTTTACATTTTTTGTTTAGTTATTTGGTTTCAAAATGTTGATCAAAAATATTATATTTTATTATAGTAAGGTTCCATGCTACAAAATATTTTTCTGAGAAAATGCTTCTAGCTTTATAGCTTGCAAGAAGAATCTTGCTGCAATCTGTTTCCACCAGCTTGCAGAAAAAAAAAAAAAATCTGTCTTTTGGCTTGACCTGCTTTTAAACTAGACTATACATTTATTCTATTTCAGCATTCAGACTCTGGTCAAGATCAGCAAGAGTGCTGGCGCCAGACTGAAGCCTCATGCTCCAAGGCTGATTCCTGCATTGCTGGAGTCATTAACTGTGTTAGAGCCACAAGTTCTTAACTACCTCAGTCTACGGGCCACAGAACAAGAGAAGGTATGAAAATTGAATGTGTATCCTTTTAAGATGAGATGCTGCTTTGTCTCATTACTGGGACACATAGGCTGACAAATGCACAATGAGCTGAAATGATTGCCAGACTGACATTTAGTAAGTCACTGACTGCAGTGGGATTTGAAATACGGGGCCCTGTTAAAAAAAAAAAAAAAAACTTGAGTGATTTTTAAGAATGCTTTTTCAACAAGTCTGTTTTTCCACAGTTTGGTTTTCATTAAACAGCTGTAGGCTGTTATTAGCATCTTTTAATAGTTTAGGGTTTAGGTTTCATAATTATAAAATCTAATTTTAGGTAATGCGTTATTGAAATAACTCGTCAGACCTGTGAACTCTCCCACGACACATTTTCTCCCATATTTTGCTCAAAACTCTACTGTTAAATCTCTGTATGTCAGCAAACCTTTCGTGTCTGCAAAAGGCATGGCCGGTGTGTGGTTACTGCAATCCCCCTGTACATAGCAGGGTTTAGAACCCAGGGGAGCCCTTCGGCAGGCATGTATTCAGTGCGCGAGGCAAGTTCACATACTTAGCCATGCACTCCCCCCAGGTATCCCTGCACCTGCACCCATACTCCTGACTTTGTATTTTCAAAAGTTGACAGGTATGCGTCATATTTGTCAATAGGGCCCACTGTGTGTTTATTTATACCACATATCTGTACTGTATGATTTTCAGAAGCTATTACATTGTAGGTTAAATTTGCTCTCTTTGTGTTATCTCCTCAGACAGCAATGGATGGTGCCAGGCTTAGTGCTGCAAAATCATCTCCAATGATGGAGACCATCAACGTGGTAAATTTACACATTTAGTAATGCAGATTGTTCGAGTGGTCAGTGTTATTTATTTTACTGTATAATATACAAAGTTTATATGATTTGTCTCAAATCTACAATTAATATATTTTACAAAAGACCAATTACCTAGTAACTTCATAAATTTACCATTTGTAGTTTTGTGTGGAGATGTTTTCTTTTAACATGTATTCAAGTCTGTAGTGTTGATACAACATAAACTTTACTTGTTTCTACTTTTGCAGTAGTTACTTTTTTTCTTTTTTTTTTTTAATCCTGCAGTTTTATGTTTATTCCCAGTTTGCCTGAGTCACCAGATTCTAATTCTATAGATGTAATGTTAATGACTTGAACGCTCCAATTGTGTTTTGGGGTCAATCGATGTGATATAAAATAAAATGGTCGTGATGGTTTTGTATTGCAGTGCCTGCAACATTTGGATGTTTCTGTTCTTGGACAGCTGGTACCAAAACTGTGTGACCTGTTAAAAGGTGCAGTAGGTCTGGGCACAAAGGTAAGGTTGTACATTAGGTCCTAACGTGTGTTTTAAGGGCTCAGGATGGGGTTCTTTAAAATGGATGATTGTCCCTTTGTGTGTGTGTGTTTAGTTGTGGCACAAGGCAAATGAGCTTAACTGAGGTGACCGACCACTATGTGTACAGACAAACTGGAACCCTCACTACTACACAACACTTTGTCCTTCAGTAGTGGTAGATTAATAGGCTTGCATTGTGGAAATCATTTATAATACCAGCTAATTAGTTAATCACCCATTTGGAAATTGCATTATAGCTGAGGCTGATATAAGGAATCTCAACACTTTAATACACTGCTAAAAGTGTATCACCCTTAACATTAAGCAAACTGGATCCTATGTATCATGCAGCCTTGAGGTTTATTACCAATTCAAGTTACAGTACTCATCATTGTATGTTATACAGTTTGGTTGACTGGACCTCCTTGGCTTTGCGAAGGTTGAAGCACTGGTATATTCTGTTATATAAGGCTATTCTTTGTAAATTGCCGCCCTATATAAATTACTACTTCTATAGTCGCTTTTTGTAACAACAGTGTAAGATCACATACACTTTTTTATGTTATTTCACGGTTCCTAAAGTGTGTACAGAGACTGCTAAAAAAATCATTTGCCTATTTTGCTCCTTGGTCTTGGAATGATTTACAATCTAAACTTAAGTTGCAGTCCTGAATAACTTTTAGTACAATTTAAGAGTAAGCTGCACGATATCTACTTTAGAGTTGTGCATGTTTTTAGTTGAGTAGACTCATTACTGTTTGTTACTATTTGGTTGTTGACTGTTTGACTGATTGTTGATTGTGTCATTATGATTTGTATTTTATTTTTGTACCTGTGTATTTGTACTGTGTTTTATTGTGTTGTTGCTGCCTTTCTTGGCTAGGTCACACTTGTAAAAGAGATTTCAATCTCAATGTGCTTACCTAGTAAAGTAAAATAAATATATATTTTAACCACTACCCTAAATCCTTGTTTATTAGTCAATGGCCCAATTCAATCATCTTGGGACAACATTCATTTGAATTAAAAAAAATCCTTACAATTGTATTTCAGGGAGCCTGTGCTAGCGTCATTGTTTCTCTGACTGTACAGTGTCCTCAAGACTTAACACCCTACTCAGGTATTTTGCTTCAACTTGTGTCATTCATCCAATCATTATCGCCTTTTAATCCTTCCAGTAAATGTTAGATCTTCCCATTCATATTTGCATGCGTTTTCCCAGTGCTTTTGGAGTGATTATGTTTAAAAACCTAATGTAAGATTTAGTATTTTAAGTAATCCAGTTAGCATGAGAAGGAAATATGTGTTGATTTGCTAACATCGCCGTTTTCTGCACAAAAAGCTTCAAAACAAAATCAAGGTTATATTTTTTGCACATTTTATTGTGTTTATGATTTGAACAGTCTGTCTGTTTTGGGGCAGGTAAACTGATGAGTGCTTTGCTGAACGGGTTAAATGACCGTAGTAGCGTGGTTCAGAAATCGTTTGCATTTGCCCTGGGACATGTAGTTCGGGTGAGTAAAATTCAAGTTATTCATAGCAGAACACTTCATAGTATTGTTTTTCAAGTGATTTTTAAACCAGATTTCCTTTTGACAGACTGCAAAAGATAGCAGCGTGGAAAAGCTGCTGACTAAACTCTGCACCTGGTATCTTGAAAAAGAAGGTATGACAGTTAGAAAGCTTTTTTTTTAATATATATAATACAGAAAGCCCATGTGATTTTACTTCTTTAAGTTTTGAGCTTAATTAAACATACTGCATCCCGTTTGTACAGGTAATGCACAAATAGAGCTCAAATGAAAGCATATAATTGTTCAGTATACAATGCAATTGGGTCTTACGTTATTCCCTGTAGTTGTAGACCATATATTAGGTAACATACAAGTTCAGAAATACAATATATTTTAATGTATGCTTTCTTAACCACCAAACCAAGGGCTATGTTGGCTGCTGTGGGATTTCTTCAGTTTTTGTATTTTTTTTTTTATGTATTCTCATTGCTGATGGTATTGTGTCTTTTAAATGTCTACATGTTCTCTTGGCTGATCCTGTTCTACGTGAATGTGTATATCTGAATAATGGAGAACCTTAAGGGCATCTTATGGCAAAAGCACCCTTGCCAGCTCTAGATGCCTATAAAACACTGTAAAACCTTAATTTAAAGGGTACATAAGGACCTTTTTTATTTTATTGTGTTAGATGTTCCCATCTCAAGTTACATATGTGAGCAGAATGATGGGAAATGTAGTTCTGAGAGGTCTATACGGATACATGTGAAGCCATCTTGAAGCAGGGAATGCAATTTAGAAGTTTAAAAAAGTGGTCAAAATGTTTAAAAAAAAAAAAAAAAAAAAATTAAAACAATACACACACCTTACATAAATAGTAGCAACACATAGGACACGT
Source organism: Polyodon spathula (assembly GCF_017654505.1). Classification (NCBI taxonomy): domain Eukaryota; kingdom Metazoa; phylum Chordata; class Actinopteri; order Acipenseriformes; family Polyodontidae; genus Polyodon; species Polyodon spathula. The sequence continues at coordinate 37,365,277 of NC_054535.1, forward strand.
AACACAATAAAAAAAGGTCCTTCTGTACCCTTTAAGGAGGTTGAGGAGCATATTGAAGTAGCATATTCTTTCTCCCCCCTCCCCCCATGTCTTAGAGCCAATTTATAAATCCTCCTGTGCCCTAACGGTGCATGCCATTGGGCACTACAGTCCTGATGTGCTGAAGAACCATGCTGAGCAGGCACTGCCCCTGGCATTTCTAGGAATGCATGAAGCTCCAGATGAAGAGCAAGGGGAAAATGGAGACTCAACCCTGTGGACAGAGGTCTGGCAGGATAATGTACCTGGTAGGTATTTGCAAGTTTGGTCATGGTGATTTTTAAATTTTTTTTTTAATTTAAATTTTTATAACTTTTATTAAATGGTGTTGCAGAGAGATTTAGCCACTTTTAATTCAACAAATTTGCCATGTAAAGTTATACAAGCAGAACATAGTGATCATACACCTGCGATGTAAGTATACAAGCATTACAGTCCTTATACATTTAATTCCTGTATTCTTTTCTTGAGTTGGAGGAATTAGACTCTTGGATTGGTGTGATAATGTTTTCATGCATACTGTCTGAAATCTACAACTTATTGTTTCTTAACACTGTGACAGCTGTCACTCCTGTATTATTTAGTATATTTTTATCATAAAGAAACAATGACGAAGACAGTTGCCAACCTGAAGTGGGTATATACTCATCCATTTGTTAACTTCTTTGCTTGTCTATTCAGGTAGTTTTGGTGGCATCAGGCTGTATATGCAGGAGCTCATTGCTATCACCCAAAAAGCATTGCAGTCACAGTCCTGGAAAATGAAAGCACAGGGGGCAGCTGCAATGGCCTCCATTGCTAAACAGCAGACCGGGTCTCTGGTGGCTCCACACTTGGGAATGCTGTTGAGTGCACTGCTGCAAGGACTGGCTGGGAGGACCTGGTCAGGAAAAGTATGTTCTAGCTTTATTTACTTGAATTAAATAAATAAATAAAATCAAAATATTACACACACCGGGAAAACCTCATTAAATTGGCACAGCCAGTGTTCAAGATGGTGTCATTCTCAGTCATGTTTTGTGTCTTTACAGGAAGAACTACTGAAGGCTATAGGGAGTGTGGTGTCAGCATGCAGGTAAGTTAATTAATGACGTTAAAGGCCTAACAAGTTTAAGTTGAATACAACACTCTTCTCTCTGCTTGTTTCTTGATGATGAAAACAAGAATAACAAACAAATTGATGATGAAGTAAACACGTTTGCTAGAATCCTGGGAAAATCACATAGCCGTGTGACTCTTAGCTGACATGCAGACACACAGGCAACTGGCAGAAAGTGTACTTGGGAAACATGTCCAATTGAGCTTTTGCAAACAATTCAGTAGCTCTGTCTTCTGTGATTTTTGATTGCATGACTGTCCTTACCTATATAACACTCTGTTAATTAGGAAAAACCTAATAAAATGTTGTCTTCCTCATTTTAGTGGAGAACTTAAGAAGTCTGTACCTGGACAGCCCAACATCATTGAGATCATTGAGTTAGTGTTAAAAGAGTGCCACAAAGAGAACCTTAGGTACAAGATAGCTGCTTTAAAATGTGCCGCAGACGTCCTCCAAGCCACCCAAGAGGACCGGTTCCAGGAACTGGCGGGCATTCTGATTCCGTTGATAAAAAAGGTAACAATAAATAAATAGTCTGAATGGAGGATCACCCTGACAAACAGGGTGTGAATCCTATGAGCTATGCTGATCGACTGTAAGGACATGCTAAATGTTAACACCCTGCTGACTATTTCATCACAGCCAAGACAAGCCACAAAATGACCAGAGTATTCCAGAGATGTTTATCCAATGGCACTCCCTGTTCAGCCAATTGCAAATGTAGCAGCATTATTGTTCTCATAGGTGTTTCCTTCATTATACCCTGTGTGTCCATGTATACATATGTCACACTTCAGAGCTTTTTATATACCGTATTCCTTCGAATTAAGGTGCAGCCCAAATTTCCCACACTCAATTTGAGGAAAAAATAAAACATAAAATAAAGATGCATTTACAAAGATACAATCTCAGTTACGCATATGGAGACAGTTTGCGTCCGTCTGCTGTCACACAGAACATCAGTTATGTGCTGCTTCTCGCACCTTTTTATTTCTTTCTCCATTTTTGTGAACTGTGGTATTGCTTGGCATGTCAATAAATATGGGGGTCTGATCAGCATTTCCGATCTGGCCAAGCTGGTACTGTTTTGTTAGAACTGAGCCTAACAACGAAACACTGAAATTGTAAAACTTCTCTTCAAATTCCTCTGAACATTAATGCTGCTTCTTTGAAAACGGCTGCCTGTATGTCATGGCAGTAAGTCACGTTCCTGTTTGTGTACTCGGGTAGTGACGTCCTTTTTTTTTATTATTTTAAATGCATGCATCACTATACTCAAAATTAAGAAACAGTCCATTTTTTGAGAAATTTGGTTTAAAAATTGTGTCTTAAATTCGAAGGAATACGGTATCTAGAAAAATTGTTCTCCAAATAATAAAATTTGTTACGACATTCTTTACCACACGTTTCTGTTTCAGAACCTGGGGATATAAGGATGAACCTGTCACTCTGTCTGCCTGTCATATATATATATATATATATATATATATATATATATATATATATATATATATATATATATATATATATATATATATATATATATATATATATAGTTGCGTGTCGTATGTCAATTACATTATTTAGTAAAACATAGTTTATGCATGTTAAAGCAATTGTTTAGAAACCGTATACAAATCTTTTCGTATAAAGATATAAACTAATATGAGGTGATCTTAAGTAGTTGAAAACAGTAACGTGTGTGTGTGTGGGGTCAAAATGGTTACAGCAATTTTGCACTGGCTTCCAAACTGTTAAAAATAAATACCTAATGCAAGCCATACATTTTCATAATAAATGGGGTGATTTTAACCCAAATATACTTCCTGCAAAGAATGCTTTATATTGCAACTTAAGCAATTAATTACACCTAGCAAGCAAACATAATGCAAATTGACTCTTTACATACATTTGTATCCTAAACACGAGTAGAGGTACAGTCTGTAACAAAATGCATGAGATACTAGAGAACAGCATGTTCTATTTGATTTCACTGCTTTTTCCTAAGCCTCAGCAAGACCTGTGCTGTGAAGAGCCAGGACTGATTTCTTACTATTTTTCGTTTAACTGGCTCTGAGTTGTAATTTGAAATGGAAATGTTAAGCACAACAACCCTCGATTTTAAATTTTTTTGGCCCTCACTATTTATCCCCCTGAATTACTGAGGGGGATATAGTGAAGGTGCCCGTATTTCACACTTTTTTACACACAGTATATCTAGTGCTTCTAATGAAACGGCACAACGTTGTTATATATGGAGGAATCTTGTCCATCCGAGTATGTATACACATCCTCAAACGGACTATTGACAGTAGAGAGAGGTCATGGACATCCACTTTTTCATGATGCTGATAACTCTAATATTGTATTTACAACTGTGGTGGGAGAGCTGTGCTACAACAGCATACATACAAAAGAGAAACAGAAAATACAGGCCATAACACTTTTTAAAAGCCTTGAATAGTTGGTATTTGTCTCAAGCTTCTGAAATTCACTTTCAGAATTCCCCAACCAGTGCACATACCCGGAAGAACAAAGAGGATGACGATGATGACATGGATGAGAAAGAGAAGGAGCTGCAAATGGAGTCTCTGCTTTGTGCCTTTGAATCCCTCGGCAAAGCCTGGCCCAAAAGCCCAGTGACCCAGAGTAAGGACATGGAATATAAATGAGTACCTTAAGATTAATTTTGCTTTCTTTCATTGTGGATACAAGCAAATATGGGGAAGTGGAAGGTGCTATTCTTTAGTAGAGTAATCACACTGCCACTTTTACTTAGTTGACCCCTCTGAAAAACTAATAGTAAGCAGTACCCCATTGGGAACTGTTCTGTATATTATCCTAACAAATTTAAACATTAAAACATACTTTTTGTTTAGGGAGATTGGTAGATCTGCTTTAACTCATTTTCTATATTTCCCTGTTTTTGAATGTGAAAATGTAATATTACTTACTTCATCCTCAGGTCAATACCAGTTACAGTTTTGTCAATTAATGTGCGAGAGACTGAAGCTCAGCACATGGAGAGTTCAGATTGGAGTTCTGCAGTCCATGAAGGCCTATTTTCAAGGGTAAAGGAAAGTTATTTTAAATTATATTACAGTAGAATCCCAGAGTTATGAACACCAAACCAATGACTGGTCTGCCGAACACCCCACTTTCAACCAGACATATGCAATCCCTCAATTCTGTGTGCAATGCGACAGATAGGCGTACCTAGAGAAGGCAAAATTACTGTACCAACAAATGTATCTGGAAAGGACAATTTTACTCTGAGCATTATAATTTTTAAACAAAGCACAGTTTGTTTTCCATGCCAAAGGAGGCTGAATGACCGAGCAAGCTGTATTAATGCATTTTGTTTAAAATACAATAAAAACAAGCACTACATTAACCCATGTTTTCCTGTTTTAGATCCTAACCGTGTAAATAGCTAGTTTGTAGTACTGTATAAAACAATTAACTGGTTTATTCTGTTCTTCCAGATTATTACTTTTAGACAAGGACCATACAGATTCTGTTGCATTATCAGAAATCTTAACTAAAACTTGCACTGCAGTCACATTTCCATTAGGTAAGATGCATCTTTATTTCCTTATTTAAACAAGTGAATAACTTTAACTGTGTTTTGCTTTTTTTCTTTGTTTCAGAATTTGTAAATTTTCACACCCTGTGGAAGGCAGGCTTTTCAGAAATAAAGGTGTTACAAACAATATGCAAGTGATTTTCATTACATGAGAGTAGATGTTAAAACTTCATGCTGATTTGAACTCGGCTCTCGCCAAGATAAGCACCAACTAAGACGTAGCTTTAGAGTAAACTAATGTGATCCATCTGCGTCTCCATCCATTTGTGTTTCCTTCCATGATGTAGATAGCCTGGTGTTGATGGCTGAAGTGTAATGCTGGCTCCAGGGATTAGCTTATTTTGCCTCCTCAGCGCATCAGCACACACAATGGCTGCGATGCTGGCTCTGGGGATCAACTACAGTGCGGTCTCCCCAGCGCATCAGTAAAAGCAAAACATTATTAACATAACCTGTTTTTAAACATTGTAATTTTCTTTAATTTATTTAGAAAACAAGAGCTACTCCTCTGTAAGAACAGAAGCTTTAAACATAGTGGAATTGCTAATAAAGAAAATTGACGGTGGGTATTTTTTGGTTAGTAAATTTGTGTTGAAACTGTTTACATCACAGATTTCAGTGGTCTTGCCAAAGATACATACTCAACCTTTGAATTATTTACTGGATATATTTAACACTTTCCTATTCTGTTTTGACTGTTTTGAATATTTTGTAAAACTTACCATTTTATTTGGTGATTTCAACAACAAATTAGCACTGTTATGTAAATACAGGAATCCCATTTGTGTTGAATAGTGTTAAAACTTACATTCGTGGTTGTATCAATAAATGTGCTGAGGCTTTCTTTAGTGAATCTCACATTGTAGATAAATGGGGGGGGGGGGGCGCTTAGTATTTATCTATCGTTCTGATCTAAATTTTATTAACTATTTCAGAATGTCATCAGTGGGGATGTTTGAAACCAGATAGTAGAAACCAGCTGATCAATTCCTTAACCATCATGGAGTCGGACAGCAGGCCAGAATTGGGAGAGAGAGCCACTGAGTTGAGGAAACGGTTACAGAGTCTCTCGTGAACTGCACTGGGAACACCCACTTGTTAAGCCGCCTTCATAACATGGCAGTCTGGGTTCTTTCATTTGTGGCTGACCAACCTCTTGCTATGTATCAGATAATGCATCAGGATGTTTTAGCTTAACTTCAGACTTAAAAAGTATTGATGTGAATGTTTAATGTGTGTACAGACCATGCCCAATGCTGTGTTACAAAGGATTTGAATATACAACTGTAACAAACTGGTTTAGATTGTGAAGTTTATTTGATATTTTATGGAAATTTATACCTTACCATGGATATTATGAAACACTTTTTTTTTTTGTCTGGAATATTGTAATATCAGTATAAGATGAACTTCACCTTGGCTGTATTAAATACCAGAGCCATATTCATTATGTAGCACTGAGAAAAATTAGTGTGATGCAGGAAGAGTCTACAGCAGCGTTTTTTCTCTTGGGCCTTCCACCCATTAACCAACCATAACTTGATAAAGTGTATATTTTCGTTAAATCTTAATGGGGGAGGGGACACAGTTGAATCTTATAATTGTGGCTGTGCTACCATGTTCAATAAAATTATTGCACTATGTTAAATTTAAAACACTGTGCCCAAAGTGGGCATATTTCGCTGCTGCAGTTTGCCACTGAAACAGGTTTGCTTTCTTGTAGTGGGGCATTGGTAAAGCCAGCCCTATTAGTAAACTGGTTTGTTCAGGAAAGATTTAGTGCAATGTCTCTTTATAAATTATACTATTCTGCTTGCATGTTTTGAAGTTGTGTGGAATTAAAAAATAAAATAAAATACCAAAGTTGGTAAAGAGGCATGCATCTTTTGGATATTCCCATTGGTGACTCCCAGATGACAATATGTATTAATAAAGTTGCTTTATTGGGAGTTTTGGTGTTTCTTTAACAGTATGATCTCCAGTACTTGTTATAGTATGTTTAGTGGATGTGGTTATTAAATAGGGGTGTGTTCATACTTATTGCCTTTAAGAAGTATTTATAGGCAGATATTAAAGAAATTCATTGATTTCAAAACAAAAGCTGTCCTTCCTTCATGTTTACAATTAGGTGACACTGAATTACAGCCCAGGTATGGCAAAAAACAATGGCAGATCCCAAATGAAAGGAAAATTAGCTTCCAATCTGCTTTTAAAACACTCAATGCATAAGTTATTTGCCATTGATTGATTTGTACAAATTGTAATGGTTAGGTAAGGGCATATTTTCTTGTTTTGAAATCAACACATTACAGCCATTTAAAACCTTTATATCGGATGATTAAAATGAGCTACAGTATACTGCTTTAACTATCAAGTTAGGTTACTGTGATTTTCACTCATATCTTGTGGCCTTGATAACAGCTTGCATCATACAAGTCTCTATATGATATATGGATAAGGCATTTTTAACTAGCCTTCAGAAACTTGCACCATATAAAATCATATGACTCAGATGTATCTGTAGACTTCAGCCAAGCATTGTAGACCAATTGCAGAGGTGAATCATTACAACACAATTGCTGCTTTGTGGTATCAGAACAGGTGCAAGTTGTTGGCTGTCAAGCTCATATTATTGCCTCTCAGGGCTTATCCAAGTTCTTTGTTCGCAAAACACAGGTAAGTATTCCAGCAACTACATCGTTATTTTGGTGTATTTTATTCAAGTACTTTTTGGTCATTAACAGATTCCAGAGTAACGTTCAAACACACAGATTATATTCAATTTAACTGAATGTTTTTATTCAAATAATAATCTTCCCCCTTGGGTTTGACTAGTTCTTGGTCCCATGGTTGTTCTAACATCATTAAAGCTAGTTGCAGATGTAGTTCTATAGTATAAGCACTAAAAGGAAAGTTACAGTAGAACAGAGGAAAACACAGCGTTGGTTGATTGTCTTTCCAGGTGTTACCAAGAACAACTTGGAAGAGCAGTTTTAAAAAAAAAAAAAAATAATAATAATCTGAATAGGAAGACACTTTGACTTCACTATAAATGTAAATTAGCTAGCCTAATAACATTATTAAACAGGATTTATAAAATGTCATGGACAAAAATGGTCATGACTACAGGAATTTTTGCAGTCCAGATCTAATTTTGTAAATCAGAGTGAACATTGAATCTTGTAATTGAATTGCCCATTTTAAAAATGCAACACCACTACAGGATGTGCAGTAGTTAAGAAATGGCTGCACTTCTTGGGTGCCTGAAAGTACTGGGCTCTTCATGGTGCCTCACAGACCCAGGCTGCTCAGTTATTTCTTAACTACTGTTGTGGGCTATTGCTTATATTAACAGATAGTTGCTTTCAAGCAAATGTCTTAAGTGATTATTTTAAAAGGACCCAAGATAAATGTTTAAAATGTAGTGTGGAGTTTGTGTATGGGACAGATAAAGCTCAAAACATCACACTGTACAGTATATAAATGTCATTTTATTAGCAATGTCTTACTGAAATAAAAGCAAGGAAAAAAACAAAAAGGACTATCACTTTATCATAAAATAAAAGGATATAAGCATGTATTAGAGAGTTAAAATACACAAGAAACCCTGTGAAAACAATTATATCAGGTACACTGTAGGGGTGTTTGAATGAATCCTTTTATACTTCAGACCAATAGTCTTGTGATTTTTTTTTATATCAGTCAAGTACTTGTATTTATTTTTCTAAAATGTCAAGATTCAAATCTGTGTGAATCTGCACACCCCTAATGCAAAGGTTTTTGATGAATAACAAAAGACAGTTCATCTACAAAGAGGGCATTTCTTCAGGATGCAAGGCAAATGTGTGCAGGTAAATAACCAGTTTAGTTACACCGTGTAACAATTATTTTTTTTTTTGGTTCCTGGGTAAGTAAGTGTTATTTCCTAATTGCTTATGCCTCAAAAGTATAGAAAATGGCTATTATTCCCCCCCCCAAACTATGCTTTTGTGACCAAGAAAAATACAGTATAATCTTAAATCTTGAAAAACTACCCATTTCTAAATCTTTTGTAGTCATTTGTATTACTTTAGTATAAATACATGTTAATTTGGATTCATATGTTGTTTTTTTCTGACTGTGAACGAAAACACATTTGCCCGTTTTCCCATTGGAAATAGTGATATTTTGAAATATCACTGTCCTGGTCACAAAAGCAAAGTTTGTGGGGAATAGCAGCCATTTTCTATACGAGGCATAAGCAATTGGAAAATAACACTTGCTACCCAGGAACAAAAATTGTGTTATAGTGTTATCAGTGTGCCGTCTTTGATTTAGTTTTGTCTGGCCTGTTCTGCCCAGCCTTGCTGACCCCATTCAGGCTCTGCGCGAACCTTGCCACTGTAGACACGCCATCCACAAACTTGGTCTTGAACAGAACATTGGCATTGTTAAACATGCCATCCTTGAGAGACACCACTATGAACTGGAACAACAAAAGGAGAAATTTAAGTAATGAAAGATACCATAGTTTTAATGACAAAAGCATTATTCTTATTTAAGGCAAGGACTGAGTATTTATATGCAAGCAATAACACTTGGTTTTAGAATCTATTGATCGGCTGCATTTTGTACTACAGTCCAAGGCTTTAAGGCGTTCACTGTGGCCGACTGGATCGTGGCTTTAAAGAAAAGTAATCTGAGGAGACTGACATTTAAGTTTGTATGACTCCATTTACTTTCTTGCATGTTAGACTAATAATTATGAACAAAGGTTAATCTGTGTGGCCTGTAATGGTGGTGAATATTTCACTTTAAAATGCTGCTGACCCAAACCCCCTTTGATCTTAATGTATGAAATGAACAATTGGTTTCATTGTTTTAACTGTCTGCCTTTGGAATTTCAGCAACCAATCAGAATGCAGGAAGTTTAAGCCATTTTATAAGGTTGCATTATAAACCCCCAGTCAAGGTGTGCGTTTATTGGCAGCATTTGATTCAAAATTAGCAAATTTTTTTTTTTTTTTTTTTTTTTTTTTTTTTTTTACACACACAATCCAACCAGTGCACTCATCTATAATAACTGCACAGAGATATCCTCTACCCAATAAATGCTGCAAGTCACCCCTCTTCTGTTCTGAGCGAACCATTCAAAATCACAACAGGCACTGCACATGTGGAATACCTGCGAGTGTCGGAAGTGCGTCCGCAGCATCTGGCCAATGTTCTGTGTGTGGGAGAGGTCCAGGGCAGCATCGACCTCGTCTAGAATGTAGATTGGGGCCAGCTTGAAGAGGAGCATGGCCAATATTAGGAGACAAGGCTACCAGAGACCTGCGGAAATATTTTAAACAAATAAATACCTGTGCACTTCTAATTTGCAAATGAAGCAAGTGGATAACACCCCACAGGGACTACACATTTACTTGTAAATGTGAATAGAAAAACAATGTTCTAGGGTCTTGTCATGACATTGCTAGAATGATGCATTAGTATGCTATGCATGTACTTACAACCTCCCAAAAAAAACACACAAAAAAAAAAAAAACACACAACTAACCTTTGACCCCCACTAAGTTCAGTTAGATTTTCTTTCCAGGTGTTTCCAAGAGCAACTTTGAACTCCAAGCCATCAAGGGCACTTTTACCTTCAGGCGGAGCCAGTCTTGCATCTGCTCCTGGCAGCAAGGTGGAGAAGATGGAGCCAAAATCTTTGTTCACCTAATACATTTCAAATATTCTTATGACTACCTATAAATACATACCCCATTTTCTGCACTTTATTGTGGGAATGCTGTACCCCCTTTCACATTACCACTCAAACCATATCAGTATCTGATATTCTACTGGTACTGTCGACCATAATCAATACTGAAGTTCTTAACTTTATTTTTACTTTGTGAAAGAAAAAAGGGAAAAAACTGATTCATCACTTTTTGTCATGCAATGTTAAGAGCTTCATTTCTCTTTTGGTCTAGCTCTTCAATAGTTGTATGGATTTTGGATTTATCACTCAACAATTCTTTTCTTCTTCATCAGGTCATTGTACTATCACAGAAGAACAAAAACAATTCCTCTTACTGTTCTGAACACATTTCAAGGACTTATTCAGTGATGCCATGACTACAGGTCTAAATTCTATAGTAACTGTTTAGCTTTTAATTTTAGAAAACTGAAAATGAATGTCTTACTCAGACCTACATAGAATATGGAACCGACGATGTATGTAGACATTCTATGCCAGAATAGATTGAACACATGGGGACCCCTTTCCATGGTTTTCTATTAATGAGGATCCATCCACCCTGGTCCAGATTTGACATACATGCCCTTCAATTGTAAGGATGTTGCCTGTCAAGACCCTGTACATGTTACATGGGATTTTCACCAACAGGTTCTGTGGAACCAGTATTTGTATCTTGTATGCGGGAATCTTGACAGAAGGCAAAACATGGACCACTACCCCATAGTCATTCACTATGACAACCCAGCAGAAACTATATATTTGCATTTACAAATCACAAGTTTATTAATTACCCTCTCTTCAGCCTGACTGAGCATGTTCGTTGCCCTCATATTGATGTTTCTTCCCAGCTTCTCCTTAGTCTCTTGTAGTTTAAGTCGCTGGCCGGCTTCTTTGGGGTTATTTGTTTTAAAGTCATAGGCTGTGTTGGGCTGGCCAAAGAGATGCTTTCCTGTAGATTATGTTATCAATGTGCAATTGTGGCACGCATTCTAAAATAAAGCTTGGTGGGAATTGCCACGACTATTAATCTACCTTTCTAAATCATATGCCCCTGTCCAATGAAGTGATGCCTATGACTTTCAGTGCTCACTCCGTGCAACACTGACAAAAAGTAGAAATTAAATCTATAGACTGATAGTTTAATAAAACACGATTTTTTTTATATAGCAGACTTACAGCTGAAGTGCAACAATCTTGATATGAAAATAAACATAATACAGGTTTCTCTTCAGTACATGCTTTCATATTACTCAGAAAGTGGGTCTTGTTGACTGCTCCTGTCTTAAGATCCTACAAATGTTTTAAATGTAGACACACAAGCTTCTTCTCTTAAATTGGTATCATTTGGTCCCATTACTGAGATAACAGGGGCATGCCTGTTTACTACTCCCTACAGCATATATATATATTATATATATATATATATATATATATATATATATATATATATATATATATATATATATATATATATATATATATATATATATATATATATATATATATATATATATATATATATATATATATATATATATATATATATATATATAATAAACAACTACTAATAAACCCAACATTTAAGCTTAGCATTGCATAAAATAGGAAATCCCTATTTTCTTTTACACAATACTTTATACAAATTTAAGGTAACAAGTTCTGTTGACTAATTGTCACACATATGGTTAATTTACCAAGACTGCAACACTGAGCTTCAGCCGAGTGTACCGGTTATGAAAATGAAACTGAGCCTGAATGCTGCAACAAAAACAGGAAAGCCTGACCTACCCTAGCCGCTGCATCAGCACTGTCTTATGCTTGTTGATGTTATGCTCCAGCTCTTAAGTTGAGCATCATTGTTCTGCTCTCCGAGCTTGGTCGCCTCAGACGATTTTTCTTTGATTTCCTTGTCTTGTGTCATGATTATTTCTTTCTGTTTGGCAAGATCATCTTGGGCCTTCTTGACTGCTTCCTGAAAATACCAAGTTCATGTTTTAATAAAATCTGAGATGTACACGCAGGAATATTATTGCCACATGTATACCAACCTTATTTTTGGAGACTTCAGAAGTCATACTGTCAATCTGTTCCTGAATGCCTTTCATAGCTTCATCCACAGTCTCGATCTGCTGCATGTAGGCAGCCTGCTCCCTCTCCAGTTCCAGAACCAAGGTATCAGCTTCCTGTGAAGTAAAGGTGTTTATCATCCCCTGATAACTGTTCTTAAATCATTTAATACCATTTCTGCACTCAGCATATTTTACCTTTGGTAATAGAGTATGGGAGCAAGGTGATATTCAAAACACAGAATACTTCAAACTAGACAGATCTAAATTCCAGCAGACTTTTCTAGCAATGCAATCAGAAACACCGGTCATAGGTGCTGCTTGCAACAGATTAAAAATCTGACAAGTATGGCAAGCGTGGGGGGAGTACCTTCTTTCTTGCAAATATGCCCAATTGTCAACCTCGTTCAAATTCACCCCACATGTATCATTTACCTGCTGCTTTCCCTTCATCTTTTCATTAGACGTCCGCCTTTCTAGCTGCGTTTAGTTTCTGCCGAGCCTCCTTGAGCTCCTTCTCACGCTCTGCTTCAGCATTTTTCATTTTGTTTTCCAGCACTTTGTATTTCTCCTCAGCTTTCTTCTGCACCTCCTTAGTTTTAAGGACCTCCACTTTCCTCTAACAATCAGACAATTGTGAGGCTGGATAGCAGGTCGTGGGGAGGGGCATCTGATGCAATTAAAATATTGCAGTTTATTTGATTCTTTAACTATGAGATATCTTATTGAAAGAAATACATGTTAAAAAAAAGAAAGAAAAGAAATGATACAGCTCTACTTAATAGGTTTCTAAAATATTAGAGGTAGCCACCGAACAAAGTTGAGTGTACTTTCTCTTACAGGCCTGACACAGCAAAGAGTACATGAGAAATACACTCTCAACTTGACTGAGGTAGCCACTGAACATTTACTGTCTAAACATACATTGCCACAGGCTGCACAATTTAAATGAATAAATCAACTTAAGGATTTCTACAATACAGAGCATCAAAAACACCTTGCCCTTCATTATCTTTTCTACACCCAAATTTACCAATAGTGTTCCTGAGTGTGTCTAGTTCCTCTTACCGTTTGTGGTAGGAGCTCTGTGAAGTTTGGTCTGTAAAATGTTTGCCTTTTCAGTCTTCATGTCCAACTGTTGTTTAATCTGTCTGTACCTGCAGAGTTAAAAATCCATTATGAATATAACTTGTACAATACTACAATATGCCAATATCTACACTAAAACATTAAACATTTACAAATAAGGCCTTTTTTTTCTCCACTGGGATAGTGTACAAAGTGATTTGGTCCTGTTTGATCCCATTATTAGCAGATGTGAAATTAAGTTATAAATAAATACAAAGAGAATTCACTTTGGGCCAGGTCGCTCCGATGACTGGGCTTGCATCTTGTTATCTTGGACATCCTTCAGCTCCTGTAGTTTAGACAGAACTGAAGCAGTCTGGGTGCGGGCACCTAGGAATACAAACAATTGCTGTACAGCTAGGTTCAGCAAAGATGCCACTAAACTACAGTGGTGAAGCAAGCAGGGATGTAAATGTAAACATTTAGGCAGATATGCCTCAAAATACATTTTAGAACTTTGCTGAAGCTTTTAAAGTTTGTTAAAAGCTGTGTTGTGAAAAGTATGCAATTGCTTGGCTCAAACATCCAAAACAAATAACACAGTTAGCTGAACTAAATTGCTGTTGAAAAACCAAAACATCAGGTGCAGAATCTTCAATATAGAAGGATTGTTGAACTCGGTATACAAATTTATACTTCAATATAACTTGGCCTTTTGTTTTTACCATGTTTTCAAAACCTGGCCAAGGCACAGGACATTACCTCCACTCAGTGCTCCCTGGGGGTCAAAGGTGTTTCCCCCAAGTGTTACAGTTTGTCATGACCCTCTTGTTGAAGGTTACTTTTTTGGCATTATCAAGGCAATCACACACCAGAGCGGATCCAAAAACATACTCCATGGCTTTCTGAAGTCCCGATTCATATCCAACCAAGGACAGGGCAGTGTGTACATTATCAGCGCCAACCTAAAATAAACAGTTATTAAATACTAATGAAAACTGTTTATACAGTAACTGTTGGTTTGACATTTGTCTTATAGAAGGTGTACATCTTCAAGCAAGACCCCCCCCCCTCCCCCTCCCTCAGTCAGCCGATTCAAATTCAGCGCCATTCCGCGACACGGACACAGAGAACTGGCACACCCCCAATTCATGGAAGTCTGCATCACCCCTAACAGATGGAAAGCCACCAGGGAGATAGAAGGTCAGAACAGCTGGGTTCAGGTAGGCAGAAGCAGGGAAAAAAAGAAACTCTTCGTCAAACACAACCACCAGAAATCAAAACAACCAACAAATTTGAGTCACTTCAGAATTTTGATGAGCAGAACCAACAACAAGAGAATGAAAGGAACAACATCCAGGACCCTATTGACAGTAGTGACCAGACAGCAAAAAGGGAGGTCATGATTGTTGGGGACTCCATATTGAGAAACACAGCAAGTTCAATTCGCAGTTTGGACCCCCTTACTACAACAGTGTGCTGCCTTCCGGGAGCCTCGGTCAAGCACATCACTGAGAACGTGGACAGGCTCCTAGAACGAACAGGAGACGACCCGGTAGTAGTCGTCCACATCGGTACAAACAACATTGGAAGAGACAGACCAAAATCCCTGCAAAACAAATTCAGAGAGCTAGGAAGGAAATTAAACCAAAAACCAAAACTGTGGTATTTTCTGGTATACTACCGGCACCTTGCAAAGGACCATATGGACAGCTGGAAATAATTAATCAAAACGCATGGCTGAAGACGTGGTGCACACGGGAAGGCTTCACCTATCTTGATCATTGGACCACATTCTACAACGAGGACTATCTGTATAGACGGGACGGACTGCACTTAAATAACAAGGGAACCAGTCTACTTGGAGAAAAGATCCTCGAGCAGGTTCAGAAGCATTTAAACTAGAAAGGAAGGGGGGAAAAAAACAAAAAAACAAAAGGGAGACTGCATCAAAACAAGAACAACAACTCAGGTAAGACAACCATTAAATGTATTTATCTAAATGCTAGAAGTAGCAGAAACAAAATTCTAGAACTTGAAGCTACTGCACTAACAAGTAACTATGATGTGATAGGTGTTACAGAAACTTGGTTGTCTGAGAGTGATGGGGATGAATATAATATTTGTGGGTATACACTGTATAGGAAAGACAGGCAGGACAGAAGAGGAGGAGGGGTAGCACTATACATAAGAAACAGTCTTGAAGCCCAGGTGTTAAACCTGGACAAAGAAAATAAAACCGAATCAATATGGGTCAGAATAACGGACAAAAATTCAAAGGGCATAATAGGAGCATGCTATAGACCGCCAGATTCAAACGGTGAGCAAAATAATCTGTTATACAATGACATTAGAAATGCGTGTAGCAAAGGAGAAACCACACTAATGGGGGATTTCAACTTCCCATATAATGGGAAAACCCGATGGGTAGCACGAAGGACGAAATTGAAATGGCGGAAATGACACATGACTGCTTCCTAACACAATTTGTCAAGGCACCGACTAGAGGGGAGGCATGCCTTGATTTAGTCTTTTCAAATAACGAAGACAGAATAACTAAAACAGAGGTCAGAGAACCACTGGCAAACTCAGACCACAACATGGTCTTATTTGAAGTGTTTAAAACCCCAAAAGTAATGACTAAAGCTAAGGTTTACAATTTTAGAAAAGCAAACTATGAAGGTATGAAACAGAGACTAACAGCTTCAAAACCATCTTGGTCCTTTTTGTATCCACAATCCATCTTTTTAACTTCAGCCTGCTTGGTCTTCAGCTCTTGTTGGGCATGCTTCAGTTTCATCTGTGCCTGAAAGTCAGAGAACAGTATTAATAAGATTCAAACCTCACAGACACACAAATTCCTTCAAATTTCTATTAAAAGAAACCTTTTAAGATCTTTATACGAAGTGCCTTTCACACAACCAAACCCCTACTGGAGGACTTGTTATTGAAAGAATGTTAAGCCTCAGTCTCAGCTTTGCTTGTCATTTTTACAGGTCATAAACAGCCCTGCCAGAGTGGCCTCTTCCCCCTCCTCATTGCTGGACAGCCCTGCTGAGACAGCATTGAAGTGCTGCTGGGCTGCAGTCAGGGCTTCAGCATCTTGTTGACTCGCCTCTTGCATGGCACTCAATCCATCCGTATTTCTCTTCACTTCCTCCTTCTCAGCTAGGGCTAAATAGGTAAACTACAATGTAAGTCTATTCACTACAGTATTTCATAGTTCTGCCTTAAATCTATTTTGGTTACTCCCCACAACTATTTACCTATAGGGGCACAACCTTCTTGATATAAGTGACCATAATCTCAGGCACCCAGTTTGTAACAAAAGCCAATAGCTGCATGATAAGGAAGTGGGGGTTGTTGACATTGAGCCCAACTGAACAGAACAGGTCCTGCACACGGGTATTGTTCGCATTTACCCCATTGATGAGGTACTTGTTTCTACCAATGACAACCTTGAAAACAAGAAACAGTAGGTTAAATATGAATTATAAATGGGGAAGGCAATGTATTTGAATATATGCATCCGGTGTTGACGCATTTGACATGCAAGTCTAGTTTAACATTAAGAATGATACATTTACTCTTTGCTAAACTTAAAAACATGTATTTATTTAAAACTGATCTACTTGATAAATGGGATTTTTTTGCATGATGAATGTTTCACTGAAACCAATTGAAAAACATGATGCAGGAGTAGTCTGTAGTATGCAGATGAAAGAAGAAAACAAACTACCTGTCTGGTGACAGTGATTTCATCATGGGCCTCAAACCCTAGTGGACTTTGCTTCTTGTCAGAATTGTCAAAGGTAATGGAAACAGTAGTTTTGGTAATCCCTGCTTGACCATTTTTGTACACCAAATCCTGGAGATTAGAGGCATGCACCTAAAGAGCAAAATGAAATCGCTGAATACAGCAGTAACTGCAAAATAACATTTCAAAAACACACACATATATATAGTAAACGATCCTTTCACTTTTCACGTTCGTTGCCCCTTTCAAAGTAGACCCAGGACACAAATGGAATTGATTTAAGTGCTGATGTGCACTTTTAATAAACACCAATCAAATAAACAAAACAAACACCTAGCTCCTTCTTGGAGCACTAACTATACAGTCTGGAACCTAACTCAACCAGGACAGCTAAGCTGTTTACCTGTAACCCAAACACAACTCACAAGGTTTAACACAGCACTTTACCTTGACTGCTTGGAAGCAGACCACACCTTCTGCCTCCCTACACACAGCAGCCCTGAACAAACTGCCTGTCTCTCTTAAATACCCTGCACCTGGCTTTAATTTACAACTACCACCAGGTGCAGAGAATTACTAAACAATTAAACAATTACACAATTAAACCCAAATGTGCATTCTCACAAGGTTTTCAGCAGGGAAGGATTTTAACCCCCTCCCTGGTACCTTACTATATATATATATATATATATATATATATATATATATATATATATATATATATATATATATATATATATATATATCTGATATATATAATTAAAGTTACTTCTTTCTCCGACCTTAGCTCGAAAGCTAGTTATATCGATATACACATATACAGATAAATACAAACACACACACAAATACATAGGTACAAAAAATAAAAAATGTCTACTTGTACAAGTATATAATATAACATACGGTACAGACAAAAAATGCATCAACGCTTATGTAGAATGGGAGTGTCACAAAACTGAGCTACAAATTGTCATCTTGAGAAAAACACAAAACTGTCAAGCTGGCTATACTTGAGTCAGGTTGGAGATTCCCAGCAGAAAACAAACCGAATCAAGGATGTTGGACTTGCCGCTGCCATTCAATCCAGTGATGGCGCTGAAAAGTTGAAAAGTTCACAGTTATTACAAAATTGAAATGACTCCCAACTTAATTTATTTTTCAGAAGTCCAGTTTCTCAATATACTATAGGCACCCATACTTTTGTGAAGTGAGAGTACAATGCCCATACCTAAAAATCATGGAAAAGGTTTTTTTTTTTTTTTTCTCTCTGTTGTAATATATGAATATTAAAATCTTACCACGTAATCTTTATATAATTCCAGATTACTAAATTATTTCCTGTCATTTTTATCGTTTATTTTACGTCTCAATAGATCTTGTTAGGCCTCTGCTTGTCATAATTGTTTGATTCTGACATTTTTTATTTCTTGTTATTACGATTTGCAAGCTAATTTGTAGTCCAAACCCCTCATGTTCTCATCTGCCTGTTTTTTTTTTTTTTTTTTTTTAATTACTTTCTTCGAAGCCAAAGAATAAAAAATGAAACATGTCATTATACTGTTGTACAGCATTCGAACTGCTATGGATTAGTTCACCGCTAGCTATCGCTGTGCTACTATAGGAAACCACTGTTTTCTGCCTTCTATATTGTACTTTTTTGTATTCCAAAGCAGCTGAATAGAAAACAGTGCAATCAGTAAAAATAAACAGGCATACAACAATATTTCATTCAGTATTTTGGTATTCTCTGTATTTTAAATATAATATAGGGAAAATACAAGTGGCTAATGTGTATGTTATCACTGTATGTTATCACTTAATCCTGAACTTTACAGGTAGCGAGTGCAGCTGGGAAAGGGTGTGTGTGTGTGTGTGTGAGGTGATCACATTTTTTTACACATGGCAAGGATCCTGACAACAGCATTCTGAACTAGCTATAGTCGGTTTATGGAGACCACCATATAGAGAGTTGCAGTAGTTTAGTCGAGAGGAGACAAATGCATGACAAAGTATCTCCGCTTCTGGGAAGGAAAGGTAGGGACGAACTTTGGAGATGTTTTGAGGAAGATCCCTGCCACCTCCTCCTGCTTGCAATGGATAAATACTTTGTGGTTATGGTCCATAATATATTAAAGATTACTAACTTTGTAATTCAAAGTTCCTGCACATGTTACATATTTCAAGAAATGCATAAAAGAAAAGAAATGCCACAGACATCATGCCCACGTCATTGAGAAGAACACATTCCAGAGCCTTCCAGGATATTAAAAGTCTGCTGCCAAGTATTGCTCTGGCATTTGAAATCTGTTAAAATAATAAACATGGCTCAAGTGATATTCCACTTTTATTCACGCTGACCTACTTCTTTACAGTAACATAGAACTTGTTCCCCAAAATTTAAAATAACAGTAATTGAAAAAGAA
The DNA here is from genome assembly GCF_017654505.1 of Polyodon spathula. Lineage (NCBI taxonomy): Eukaryota > Metazoa > Chordata > Actinopteri > Acipenseriformes > Polyodontidae > Polyodon > Polyodon spathula. Next base: position 37,385,040 of record NC_054535.1, read on the forward strand.
AAAAAAAAGTGATTGGAATGTTTTTTATCATAGAAGTAAAGACAAATACGTATGGAGGTGGAGGTGCCCTGTCTTTCTCTCCATTGTATGCTACACTTGCCGTAAAACTAGATAAACACCCGGGTGTTTATTTACAATATTGCTGGTATCCCCGGCGACAATTTGAGACTGCGTTTATTATGTAAGATCAATAACATCTGCAAATACTTCAGATGCAATCATGAAAAAGCTGCCTTACAACATTTCAGCAACATCATTAAAGGTTGTGTCAATGGGTAATAAGAGTTTGTGTCATAATAATAATAAAAACAGTAAAACTCATTAAAGACAGCCCTGTAAATATCAGAACACATGCGCCTATTAAGGTAGCATAATAAAAAAAATAAACATGGTTTTAAAATTAATAAAAGCAATAAGTATCATCTTGTTCACCTTCAAAACTTGTACCACAATCGCTAATTCACACACTGAACAGACTTGTGTAGGTGTTTAATGTGGGGATACAATAACGGGACTATTATTTCTGGACCAGCCCAGGGATTGTAAATGTAAGTAATACACGCCGCTGTATTACTTACCAGCGTTATTGTTTACTGTTTGTTTTGCTGTCAGGCACTGGACATACAAATCCATTAAGCAACTTTGCACCTGGATTATAATTGTCTGTCAGTTCATTCATCACTTGCACCTGCACCTGTTAACCACTTTGCCACAGTGAGTTTACTCAAAAGCTTATAGTGTATATGTTTGAAGTATCAAAATGGACCTCTGAAAATCTCACCAGAGACAAATGTTTATGTAATTCGCATCTTTTGCAATAAGCCATTGTGACTTCATTGCCATATTAGAATGTGATGGTGAAATGGTATGGGAAAATATATTTGTGGTGATTCAGTTGGTGATCACTGTGTGCATTTCAGTCACTCTGGGAATTGATGTCCAGTCATCAAGAAAGTACTAAACATGCCCAAAAAGAAGTTAATTTGCCTTTGCAACACTGCAGTAACACCAGTAAACTTGGTGCGCTGTCGCTAGATACATAATGTCACCTGAGAGAGAACTTGTGAGAAGATGAGGAAGAGGGGAGGAATCTAAAACTAATTAGTGTGTTTAAATAATGTGGGTTGGTAATTTTGACTAGCTGGTCCATAGGTATTGGGCATATTGGTTGGCAGGGAGGGGGTTAAATTCCCCACCACAAAAACAGGTGGAAATGTGATAAATATTGTGCTATTATATATTTATTTGTTGCAGTTTTTAATGTGGTTTTAAGTTTACTACACATGGAGACCTGTTAGAATTCAAAGCTTTAGGGTTTTTTTTTGTTTGTTTGTTTTGTTTTTTAAATAAAAACAAATCAGATTTATTTTATTTAAATGATATATTTTTTATTTATTTCTTTATTTTTTAAACTATGGATTTGTTTTTTGTAGTACCGTAGTTGTAGCTCTACACTACTTCCAAACTGTACATTTAAGGATTTTTGAAATGGTGGTTTGTGAATAGTTACATACCAAACTAAATTAGACCTGATCAGACTGCTGTGGGATGTTCCACCACTCTTCCTGTTCAGCTGCAGTCAGCTGGTGAAGGTTGGCTGGTCGCAGATGTCTCCTGTGGATGGCACTGGCGATTTTGTTCCACAGATGTTCTATAGAACTCAGGTCAGGAGATAAAGCTGGCCACGGCAAGACCTCGACATTGTTTTCTTGAAGTCGTCTCAACGCGTTGTCTTCCGTCAGGTCTGTCAAAGGCAAAACGGCATTGATTGGTGTATAAAACACTCCACCACTCTCTCTGCTGCCACCTCAGATCTTCTCTGACCTCTGGCCCACATTGTTGAAGCAGAACATCTCATTCTCCGGTCAACTTATCTCACCGACAGGCTGCCTTCAATCATGCCGATAGCAACCAGGTGATCTTCATTACTCAAGCAGGGCACGGTCATATCTTTCGATGTTCTTGCCTTAATTAAAATCATGTATTTTCGATTGGCTATTTATACAGATTTTTAATCAACTTATTTTGGCAATTTTAACTCAACTCAAATACCAAACACTGAGTACCTTGTGGTTTTATGAAATCACATGACTTGAGCCCAGTATTTTATTATTCCAAGAAACAATACTACTCAAACAATCAGCAAGCCTATCTGCTCACTATTTGCAATGTAAATAAAATTATGTATGTTCCCAACAATGTCTAGAGCCCTAAGGCAAATACCTGTAAATAATAAATGCTGGAGTGATAGAGCGGCGTGTATCACTCGTAACTGTAATCCTCCGTTTTGACCCGTAACCAAAAGTCCAGATTTTTCAAACACCAACACTAAATACGAAACACAAACAGGAGACAATGAGTGTATTTCAGTGCCAGTGGTGATTACAGTACTGTGTGAAATATGATGTCTGGGTTAATGCTGGCTTGGACTCCAGCTCCGGATCGTGTTACTGAGAGTCTAAAAAGACAAACAGTTACAGCCGACACTTTACAAACACAAAACAAACACTCATGGTTCTCAGCAATTGTTACTCCTTACCAAAGGAAAATATCACTTTCACTATGCCCCCTTGTGGAAGGGGTGTGGGTAATTCACTAACCAGGAGACAGACAGGTGTAATTGAAAACACCACACAGGTGCCCAGTTTTATTTTTAGGCCAGTTCTTATTTTTCCAAAGGCAGAGGGCACTGTTGGCGTGGGCTGCCTATCAACAATGATAGACAGCACCACGGAAATACCAAAGTTGGTAAGCGAACAGCAAGTGCACTCGCACGTGCTCAAAGAAATAATAATGAAAACAGAAGGCGAAAAGAACAAGGGAAAATAAAACAGTAATAAAACTACAAATAAAAGGTGCTGCACAGCGTTATCCCGGTCGCCGCTACCCGCACGACCCGAATCACCGTCCTACTCTGTCGGCTCCCTGCCTGCTCTAAACAATAGTTCGGGGTCTGCCCAAGGGTTCCCTGCTGTCACTCTCTGACTTGTTCGCTGTTCTCAGCTGGTCTCTCCGTCCTCGACCAGCGCTTCCGCACACACACATCGCGTCTACAAAGGCAGAGCTGAGGAAACAGCAGAGCATTTTTTATATAAGGCTAGCAATCTGCCAAGAGTTGCCTCTCAGCCATTCAGAGAGGGGGAAAGTCCACACACCTACCTTCCCACCTCCCCGTGTCACTGCCATGACTCACAGGCGGTTGTTGGAAGGCTGCCGCCCTCTTCCTGCAGTACTGTGAACACGCCAGCAGAGTCAGCACAGATCTCTCCCTGCTACACCCCTATTTATACCCTCACTCATGACCCCTAGGTTAACGAGCGCATCCGCTCCTCCAATCTTCAGATGTCACGCCGTCTCCCGTCAGAGTCATTGAACTTGGGTGCCGTAGCTCCACCCCCTTCCTAAATGACCGACTTCCATCTAACCTAAGGAATAAGTTGTTGTGCCATTTAGTTAAGGGTACTCTGTTCCTTTTACACAGTGCCCTCACAGGTCGGGAAGGAGATCTAACACCAAGAATCATTCGATCTCTGTCACAATATCCTATCTCCTGTTTGTTATTCCTAGTTGATCATTTCCATATATTGTTGGACCATTATTGATTCAGGGACACAAAGGTGTTTAGTAAGCAGTCATTCTGAGTGGAGTAAAACAAGCAACATACTGTGGCCTATATCTATAAAACTTACCGTCTCTTTTAAATGCCAGTAATAGTGTTTAACATGATAGTATTTAATAAATAATTTTTAAAAAGTGTCTGTGTAATTATCCAATAATTATGTAATTTAAATATTTTGTTATTTGTAATTGTGGCAGAGTGAATGCAGTGCTGGTGCACAGGTGTGGGCAATATTTGTTGACTCCCATCGATTTTACAGTTGAGCCTATTTGCTTTGTGCTGGGCAAGGTTGCCCCAATGATTGCTTGAAACTTGCCTTGTTTTTTGATATCTCCACTTTAAATGGCTGGGCACTTTTGATAACTTGGCATTTTTTCAATATGTTTTTTGTTTCAGATATCACTTCTTTTTTCACTTAATGGATAATAACACACACACACATTACGGGAATAGCAAAATTCTCCTTAATAAAGTACTGATATGCCTAAAACAGAACTATAACTTCCAGTGTGTTTATACCTGCAAAAATGCTACAATACTGTATCAAAACCAAAAGATGTATATTAGTAACAAACACCCCACACCACGGCTTTAAATCCGGCCTGTTGGAATGTTCCAGTACATTAAACTTCTCATCAGTATATTAAAGAATTATAATCTGTTGACTGTTATAAATAACTACTTATCTGTGCATGGTTGGGGGTTTAATGGTCTATCACAATTCTAATATTTAATTGTTACTCTATAAATGTGCACTTCAGTTAATCCAAAAATATTTGTGCACACTGCAAGGCAATCTCTGTATGTACAGTATGTATGAATATGCATGCAGTATGAACAAACTTTGAAATACATTCTACATAAATCTTTAAAGTATACATTATATATATATATATATTATATATATATATATAATATATATATATATTATATATATAATATATATATATATATATATATATATACACACACACATATATATATATATGAGTGTAACCCAAGAGTTTCAACAAAGAAGAAACAGATGCCCTAGTTGTTTATGTGTTACAGTGTTATCATATATCCAGTTTGCCACACCATTGAACATTACCCAGAAAAGGTAATGTATTGTTTAGTTTGTCAATATTTGAGAAAAGACAAACCAGATAAGACCCACAGACACAAGGTCTGTGTTTTCCTCTTGGAAAAAAAACAAACTAGAAAGTCCTAAAAATCTGACCTCAAAATTATGTATATCAGTGAGCGACTTAGTCAGCCAAACCTAGAACACTAAAGTCAGTCCTAAAGGCTGATATATGCCTTTATATTATTTTGACAATATGCAATTGCAGCTAGACTTGTTGTAGGAACATTTCCTGATTCTTTTTACTGGTGTATGAGTATGATTACCGTCGGCTGTGTGGTCTGGTGGTTAAAGAAAGGGGTTTGTAATCATGAGGCCCCCGGTCCAAATCCTGGCTACTCACTGACTCACTGTGTGACCCTGAACAATTCGCTTAACCCCCTTGTGCTCTGTCGTTCGGGTGAGATGTTCAATCAATCATTATTTATATAGCTCCTTTTATAGTGGAACACCATCACTAAGCGCTTTACAAGTGACGTTGTTGTAAGTGACTCTGTAGCTGATGCATAGTTCACACACCCTAGTCTCTGTAAGTCACCTTGGATAAAGGTGTCTGCTAAATGAACAAATAATAATAATAATAATAACGATGTAAAAAATACCAAACAGAATAGCCTTGTTTTTAAAGGCACTGTTAGAGACATTACTGTGGTAGCATTTTGCTAGTGATGTACTGTATGTTTATATATTAGTCTATTTTTTATTACTTTAAAAATAAATACTTTTCCAATGAATTTGACACTATTAAACAAATGTTTGTCTTTTGCATAGACTTTTCTTTCAGTTTGCATGTATTTTAGGGTTGGATGTTTAAAGTTATGGATTATCATACAACAACCGAACACTGCTCACCCATTGTTCTCTATGGAGGTCGACCATGCTGTTGTTACTGAGAAGTTCAACAAAGTGGAATCAGTATTTCAGACTTATACTAATATTAAACACTTTATTTTTCCTTTAAAAAAATATACAAAACTGACTCTACAGGGTAGAAAGATTACATTTACAAGTCAGTGGATACATCCTTAGAATATATGAGTATATTTGAGTTTAATGCAGGAGTGGTTCAGGTAGGATTTTAGTTTTTATGATACAAAATAACTTGAATTTCATTGTAAACTGCAATATTCAACTCCATACAACTCTTATTGCAAAGTGTGTATAATATTGTAGCAAATACCATTACTGTACTCCAAATTGACAGAGAGAAATGGTTCTTCAAGCTGCGCATTGATAGGTGCACTACTAAACACCCATAATCTTTTGCTAATATTGCTCAGACCCAATCTGAAGTAAGGCCTCTGTGTAAGCCTGAGCCAGCAGCATCCATATCTCCACTAAGCCACGGGAGAGCTGTAGCTGGCAGTCTGTGGCAACAGAATCCAACTAATACAGATATTATTTTACATTATTATACATATTATTTCTCATACTAGAGTGGTGTGACCTGTCACCAACAAGCAGGTGCTCTTTTCTTCTTGCAATCAATCTTTTTGCCTGGAGAAAAAAGTAGAAATAAATTGAAAATCTAACGAGAACATGGAATTTCAATAATATTTTAAAATTTCACTGATTATAATCACCAATTAAAATCTGCCCCCAAAATATTATTTGCATAATTGGCAAACTGAAAACGCACTATTTTCATAATTAACTACAATGTTTCGGCTTCCGCCTTTTTAAGATAGTATGATAGAAATTGCTTCAAAATAGCTGTAGGTAGTTATTTAAGTTTTGATGTCTCTTATCCCCCCAAAATATTTAGATTCTTTGATTCTGTGGGATGTAGTCACATTCTTTAAATTGTGAGTACTGAAACCTTTTGTCACAAATTAAATAATAAAGTTTTGTAAACATACCTGTTCAAAATTCTTTTAATTATCATCTTCACCCAATTAGCGCCAGGATTCAAGCAGACTTTTCGACCAGATTTCAGTTGTACACTGGAAAAAAATTATATGCTTATAGTATTATGCATTATTATCAGTAGTAGTATTTGCAGTTTCACTGTATGAGCATTTCTGTTAGTGAAGCACATACGTACATAATTTCTGTAAGTGAAGCACTACATACATCATTTCTGTTAGTGAAGCACATACTTACATCATTTCTAGCTTGATGCAGTGGGGTCCTGCAGGAATCATTTGAATATCAGCAAAGTGTACTGGGTGGATAAAATGTGAAGAGGTTTGTAGACACTGACAACGGAAAGTGATTCCTGCTCTGCCCAGAACTCCAGCTGTAAAAGAGGAAAGGATAGGTTCAATCCAAACAACACATATAAATGCAATTTTTTAAAGGGTTAACAATGCTTAGTGTTGGACACGCTAATGAGAAAAACGTATTAGTCATTACTTGTCTCTTCAGAAAAAAAAGTAATATAATGTCCTGTGGCAGGGCAGGGGCCCTGCTATTGTAAATAGTGGGTTTATCGGAAGGTAAGGTTGGCAGGGATGGAGTTAAACCTGCCCCTGCCAGCAATTACAAGTGTTGCCATTCTCCAGTTAAGTAATTGATGCTAATTGGGGAGCGGCCACATGTATAAAAAGGAAGCAAGTAACTTAAGTAACGCCACCAACTCTGACCCCCAACTTGACAATGCTACAGTACCAATGTTACCTGATAAGCATTTGGTCTTAACTGTAAAAAAAAACGTTAATATGACAGATGCATGCACCCTTATTCATTCTGTAAACACAAAGCATTACATTTCCAAAGATTGTCGGTTCTTTAAACTACTTCTCATGTACAGTAGTAGCTGCTGGTATATAGAATGATTTACCAAACTAATGTAGCAGTAAAAGATTGCATTCCAAGTCTCTACATAATAAAACTATAAGCCAGTAAAATACTTTTACATATGGCTGACTGCTGTTCCAATCCACTTTCATCAAAGTGCAACAAAAGCTTTTTGTGTGCTACTTTGTATGAATTTTCTACAGACAACAAAATATAATACACTACAGACAACATTATAAATACAAATGATGATATTTCTATTATAGTTGAACATACCTTCTGAAACTGCAGCACAAATGACAATCCATAATATAAAAGAACACTTTTTATTCATTGTGGTAATAGTTCAGTTTGGCTGCCTAATGTTTCTGCCTGCTACACTTTGACTTGTGCTTCTACTCTCAGAAAAGTTGTCGCTTATATGCTACTACTGGCTAATCTGGCTGAATGACGTTAAACAGTCAGCTGGAAACACTCCAAAACTAATTTCTCTGAAAGGGAAGGGCAGTAAATGTTTGCTTTCCTAAGGTAACTTCAGCTGTGTGTGTGAGTGTGTGTGTGAAAGGGGCGAGGCGGGTGGTAGGGGAGCTTCCTCCTAATTGAAATATGTTTTCTATTAACATTGTAAGTAGGCATGCTCCTTGTTGCAGCAATAAGAAGTTATACATGATTTTTGTAATACATGTATATCTATCTATCTATCTATCTATCTATCTATCTATCTATCTATCTATCTATCTATACAGTATATGAAATACTGTATAATGCCTTACTTGAAATGCCCAATTATTATTTAGACTCAGCTCAATGCTACCACCCCTGCGCTGACTCGGGAGCGGCGAAGACGAACACCCGCTGTCCTCCAAAGCGTGTGCTGTCAGCCGACCGCTTCTTTACAAACACCGTTGCAGCAGCAAAGGTCATTCAAAATGATCTAGACAGTATTCAGAACTGGGCAGACACATGGCAAATGGCATTTAATAGAGACGAGTGTAAGGTACTCCATGCAGGCAAGAAAAGTGTGCATTATAAATACCATATGGCCACGTGGAGTGCAGGGAGCACCCTATAGCAAGGAGATCGCAGTTTCGAATCCAGGCTACATCATTGCCGACCGGGACCGGGAGTACCCAGGGGGCGGCGTACAATTAGTCGAGCGCCGCCCAGGTAGGGAGGGCTTAGGTCGGCAGGGCAATCCAGCGACCCCTGTGTCATTTCAGAGGACGCGTGTTTCAACTGCCATTTCCCGAGTCGCCAGGGAGTTGCAGCAAGTGAACCGGGATTAATAATAACATAATTGGCAACTCTAAATTGGGGAGAAAACGTGTGTAAAAAAATCATTGGCAATGAATATATTAAAAATAAAATAAATAAATAAATAAATAAAAACATATGGGAGTGTGGCAGGGCGATTGCCCTGCACAGTGGTAAATTAGTGTTGGTGTGATTTATGTGGGAATGGGTTTATTGTGTATCGTTTTGGAGTTGATTAGTTTGATTGTATTATTGTTTACAGACGGGCGCTCGATTGAGACTTGCTGCCTGCTATGCTTGGTTGAGGGGAAGGGCAGCAAGTGATTGGCTGTGCTGGTCTTCAATCAGCAGGTGGGCGGGTCTCGACCGAGTGTCCATCAGTTTAAAAACATCCACGGGAGATAGCTCGGGGCTGCTGCAAGGCCTGCCGTTTTCACGGCACATTTTGATTTATAGTTTGTTGTACTGTGTTTTGTTTTGCACTTTTTGTACAGTTTGTTGTATTAGTCCTCTGTGCGTTACCATCGCTGGTAACGTCACATGACCACCTTTATTTTACTTTCGTTTACTGTTTGTGTGTGAATAAAACCTGTGCGCCTGTGCCGGCGTTTCAACACCACCTCTGTCTCTCTGTATGCTTGAACAGCGGCTACCCACGCGTGACCCGAGGAAGACCCTGTCACAGGGAGATACTGAAATTGAAGAAGGAATCTATGAAAAAGGCCTAGGAGTTTATGTCTTCATCTACACAATGTGGGGAAGCTATAATAAAAGGCCAACGAAATGCACAGATATATAATGAAAAGTGTTGAATTTAAATCAAGGGAAGTAGTGCTAAAACTTTACAATGCATTAGTAAGACCTCCTCTAGAATATTGTGTCCACTTCTGGTCACCTCGCTACAAAAAGGATATTGCTGCTGTAAAAATAGTGCAAAGAAGAGCAACCAGAATTATTTAGGGTTTAAAAGTCATGTCATAGGCATACAGGTTAAAAGAATTGAATCTATTCAGTCTTGAACAAAGAAGACTACGCGGCGATCTGATTCAAGCATTCAGAATTCTAAAAGGTATTGACAATGTTGACCCAAGGGACTTTTTTTTACCTGAAAAAAGAAACAAGGACCAGGAGACACAAAGGGAGATTAGATAAACGGGCATTCAGAACAGAAAATAGGAGGCACTTTTTTATACAGATAATTGTGGGAGTCTGGAACCAACTCCCCAGTAATGTTGTTGAAGGTGACACCCTGGGACCCTTCAAGAAGCTGCTTGATGAGATTCTGGGATCAATAAGCTACTAACAACCAAATGAGCAAGATGGCCCAAATGTCGTCCTCTCATTTGTAAACTTTCTTATGTTCTTATATAATCTTTAAACCAAGTTTCATAACAATTGGATAAACAGTTCTTCAGATATATTAAAAAATGTAAGTATGACATTCTCAGTAAATTATGCCAAATAATGCTAATAGTATATTAAGTTTTGTGGATTTGATTCTCACCTAAAGTAAGGTTTGATATCATATATATATATATATAGTATTATCTATATATATATATATATATATATATATATAATATATATATATATATATATATAACACTACTTTGAACACACCCGTAACACCAACTCTCACCTATAAAACCCGATACCCGATACGCGTAGCTGTACCTGTTTTAAGGAAATGTAGTCCTGCTGGTCTGGTGTACCAGGACTCTAATTCCCAGGAGGCCATGGGACCGATGGGCAGCCATTTTAGATAGCATAATTTTAAAATAGGCGATTGTGTAATTGATTCAACAGCTGCCATCAATTAAACAATTGGGAACCTTTTAAAAAGGGCAGGGTCAACTTGTTGGTTCAGTAGAGTTGGAGTGTAAGCTGTGTGAAGGAAACAAGAACTGTGTCTTTTGTGCAAGGTGGGACTTAAGAGTCCTTGTGTTTTGGAGCTGGTAGCAGCTTAGCTGCCTGGACTGTTAGTTGGGGATACTTACTTGTATAGTTAGTAATCCATTAAGGAGTTAGGCCTTTGTTTATTTTAGATGTTTTTTTGTTTTTTGTTGAAGCACTGTAAATAATAAACACACAGGTACCGTCTTGTTTAAACTGCATTCCTGGAAGTTTGACTTTCTTTTATGCTAGAGGACAGTGTAAAAGGTCCAGAAAAAAGTGACAAACATATCAAACATTTCCAGAGTTGTCACCATATATATATATATATATGGAAAAAAGCATTCCACCACCTTCTCTACAGGTAGTGTCTTCATATTAACAGTTTATACCACATCTACTGTGATACTAGTGTGTGGAGTGTAGACAAGGTATGGAAATGTATTAAGTGGTAAAATAGTGGAATTATTTGTTTAAAATATTGAAAGGGTTAAATGAAGACTGCATTGCTGCTAATATTTAAAGTGTTGTTTACTATTGCTCACATTCATGTTTACATCTGCAGTTGCAATCTGATAACTTTTAAACAAAGAAAGATATTTAATAGTAATTATTGGGTATTGCTAAATAGATGGCAGTAGAACACAATATAATTTTGAACAGCAACTACCATGTAACAAAATTAACAGTTTGTTCAAAGCTTGGAAAGCCATCCCCTGGTCTTTTATACACTCTCTGGTCACTTTATGGGTATCCCCTACCAGAGGCCACAAACGCAACAGTCATTTGATTGTGTTGACAGAAGTCTGTCTCATGCGCATCAAACTAATCACAGACAACGTGGTGAGCCCTAACCAGGTGCTAACTAGATGTTATTCAGACTTCCAGGGGGAATCAAAGGACCCAGTCTAGTTTGCATTATTTAGCTTATACAAATTACATTTAAATATATCCACTAAACTTTAGAGTGTCTGTTTTAAATATGTTTTTAATTGTGTTACATGAAATTATACCTTTAATGTTACTTGAAAATGCTAACTTACCATTTTCACCTTGACACACTTTAGAAACACATTTAGGTGTTTTTAAGAGCAACACATTTAATTGAAAATACAGATTTCAAGTGGAAGCAAAATTGAAAGTATGACAGTGTAGGGTTGCACAGATTGTTGCATCAAAGGTTTATTGCAGTATTGTATTCTGCCGGGGTAAAGCACATACATGGTTTATATAGTTCCTACATAAAATTCCCTGCTCCTATCAGGATTTGGCACACAGCAGACAATTCATCCATCCCTACCCCCTAAACTCATATACTCAACCAATAGAGGATAGCTGTAGGCATGATTGCCCCCTCCATTGCGGTTGTTATGTTCACTTCGGCCTGGAATTTATGACCTAGCAAGCAAGCAGGCATTGCCCTTCTTCTACCATCCCCCCACTGCCCCTGGACATCTGACCCAACCTAATGGTGTACTGAAACATTCCACCCTTCCCCCCTCCTTTCACAAATTCCTTACTAAACATTGTAAAACCGCACCCAAATGATCATTGGTTGATCATGTTATAATATTTGGTTCCTTCAGTCCACCCTTATGGTCCATGACCATAGGTCAGATAGACCATAGGACTTGATCTTCGGGTCCCCGCCAGAGGTTACTAGCACTTGTTGGGGACCTAATGTCTTAAATGCCCAAAGCATTCTGGTAGATGGGTTCAGGTCTCAGGGGTTGATGTTGCAGATGTCTGCGCTCTCGTCGTATGGTGCACATGTTCCTCCGCATTCTCCAGAATAGGATGAGTACAATAATCAGGCACACAAATGAGCCCAAGGATGCAATCCTACCCGAGATGTTCCACCACCCAAACCAGTCAGGTCCACCTTTACCAGATGTGCGGGACAGACTTATTTTAGCCAAATCAGTAGCCATATTAGCAAGTATCTCAGCTAACACTGCTTCATGTTGAATTTCAGTTAGAGCCTTGGTTATTTTCTTAATTGTTTGATATAAGGGTTTATGGTCTATTGTGTGCAAAAATGCTTGAGCTTGCTGGCCCTGATACTTAATCAGCTGAGGGGGTGAGGGATGTATAACACGGCTGCCTAAAGTCACAGTATAATTTACATATGAGCAATAACTAATATTAGTAGCACAGAACCGGGTACCCATTGATAGATGACGCCGATCGGATGTCACACACCAATGGGTTTGGTTTAGTTGCACAATCTGCTCAAACCCCCGTAATGGGCGTACTACCACCCTCAATGATAGATTAGTTGCGTTCATGCGAGCATTACAAGTACATACAACAATTCCTTTAACTTGAATACAACATTCAATACTAAACATACTACCATTACCTACCCATGTATAGACATGGTTTCCCTCTGGCATTGCCAGCGCTTGCACCCAACGCACAACCTGCTTTGGAGCTTCATTAAACCAAGTGTTCTCCATTCAAGAAAACGCTATCTCCCGTTTAGTTCAATACAAATTAAACAATCATCAATATGCAAACTCTTGAAAATAAAATGTTGATTTAATTCTGGATTTTAGAAACCAAATATTATTCTACCTGCCATTCTCTAGCTTTCCACTCTAAATAACCCCAATCTATTTCGTCCTTTTCTTCTCCCCTTGATTTTACATCAAGAAAGGGTTCTGCATGCTTACTCTTAGCCAACGCCCTTTTGGCACTGTACCAAGTCCTTTGTTCCTTTTTGAAACCACTCAGTCTGCTTGTGGTCTGGGCTATCTGGTTGACAACCTTTTTTTTTTAGTGCTTTCTCCCTGCTGTCTGCCCATTTTTCAGCCAAGTACTCTCGCACTCCTGGCTGAGGCTTTGAGCTTGTCATTTTAACTACTGTCCTATGACACTAATACCACCCCGATGTATCTCGCCAACAAAAATGTTTTTAGATTTACACCCTCTGAGCTGTATCGTCTGTTCACGCTTCCTAGACACACTCCGCTGTACAGGTCACCGACCACTAATGTAATGGGGACGCCACCCCACTACTAGTAGGCTACCAACTACTAATGTAGTGGGGACGCCACCCCACTACTAGAAGGTTTTTACCTGACAGCCTAACTATGCAGTGACGGCGCCCTCAGACACACACTCACCTGCCTAGTTACAACCAGATGAACACACTCAATGCCTTTTTACTCATTACACCTATGCAACTTCACAACCCACAGGTTTTTGGATTCCAGTTCACCCGCTACGCACTCAAATGGTATTGCTTACCCCAGACATCTAATCACGAGTCCGCACCCCAACAGAAGCGCAACGAACATCCTGGAATCCTTATAATAAACCTTTGATGCAACAATCGGTGGCGATTGATTGTCTCTGACATCTCTGCACTTTATTTTGCGACCCTACAACAGCACTGCAAGGTTTTTTGTACATGAGCAGCTATACAGTTTGTACAATGTACAGCTATACAGTTAAACCTTGAAACTGCACTGCACACCTGAAGACAGGTTAAACATTGGCTGCAGCACTTGAAAGTTGAACACTCAAACAATTCAGCTCATTACATTGGAACTGGCTTCATCTCACTGCTTTGCTGGCCCTTACAGTGCCTAATTAACAATTGCCAAACATGCCCCACCATAAAAAAGTCAACACACTACATTACTGTTGACAACATTACATATATATATATATATATATATATATATATATATATATATATATATATATATATATATATATATATATATATATATATATATTATATATATACATTCAAGGCCACCCAGACAACTTTTCATGTAGTGGCAACACTACCAGGTGTTTATCCAAACAACTCTTGAAAATACAAGTTTGTGTTTCACTATGTTAGAATTTTCTACAATGGTGGTGTTAAATGGAGAGTTGGGACCCTCAGAGGTACTGTTTTTTTTGTAATGAATATTGTTCAAGGGTCAATTTTCTACTTTCCTACCTAAAGCATCCGACGTCCTTTACTTTTCCATTGCTGCCCCTATTCTTTCACAATTGCTAGATGGGCCTGAAGGGAGCAGCACATGCTTTGTGTTTCAACACAAAACCTCTCTGAGCATCTAATCAATCATTAGACCACAGTGCATTTCAAAGTCAGTGTTTATAGTGTAACCTTGTGTTACAGATGGTTAGCATTTTTTATAGGAGGATTATAGTATTTGAATGACAATTGGATCATTTATAACCACCTGTTTCTAAGGATTTAATTAAATGTTGCTCTCTGCACACCTTTTTTTTAATTTTTTATTAATCAAATAATACATTTATTGTTGGTTAATTATTTCAGTATAGGCATAGCACAAACAAGCATGAAAAACATAAATACACTTAAATATACAAAATAATAATTATTAACATAATTCTTAATATCCACCAGTGTAAGTAGTTACTGTATTACACTTTGAAAAATACATTCATGAAAAGTTAATAAAGGTATCTTACATTTTACACACACACACACACACACACACACACACACACACACATATATATATATATATATATATATATATATATATATATATATATATGAAAATGTTCGGTACATTACATGTCAATGGAAACCTTTCTTAAGTTATACGCTCCTAAGTAAGTTAACGTTTCTAAAATATTTTAACAGCTATTATTACTATCACAACTAGTCAATAACATTAATTGTATGTTTTGTGTATTTTTGTTTTGAAAAAGAAAAATTAATAAAACTGTTTTCAAAAAATATTTTTTTAGTTTTAAAACAACTATGAATAATCAAGTACTTGCACCGAGAGCTTCAAATTGTACACATCAGACAAATCTCAGCTTCAGGGTAACCTTATAACAATGCAGTGTGCCATACATGACAGACAAAAATGCCACAGGAACATTAGGATACACAAATAGCTCAATAATAGCCCTCATATAGTGATTTCGCCTTGTCCAAGTATTAGAAGAACAAAATGCTTTACTTAATGTTGCTAGTGGCAGCATTATTATACCACAAAGTACAGCATGAAGGCAATATCCTATTTCTCAACTCAGTTGTCCCCATCATTAGATTCTGTTCACTTCCTGCAGCAGTAAGCTAGTGCATGCAGCTTAAACTGACAATTCACAGGGAATTTTCATGTCCTCCAAGCAGATGAAGATTCTTCTTATTGTTTCTCTTTAGCGCTGAAAAGAACAATTTTTTTTTTACAATCCTTGAACAAACACAATGATCTAAGCTTTTTTTCCAAATACATTTTGCCATTTGCATTAGAGAACTATACCTATATATATATATATATATATATATATATATATTTTTAAGTACAACAACCATTTTTTTAGATACAACTCATCTGGCAAGATTTTTATTTTGTGTACTGTATATTGTTGCATCACCATACATACTTAATTATGCTTTATTATCATTTTAGACTACAAATATAAAACAACTAGAAACACATACCTGTGCAGCATTCTTTTAATAGCTACATGCACCCATTTGGCTTCAGGATTTACACAGATCTCCTTCCCTCCCCTCTTCAGAGTGACACTAAAAATAAAAAATAAAATAAACAATTATAAGCATACCTAGTATTGTATTTTTTTAAAAAACAAACAAATGCACATTATATTAAAATTCTGTGCCTGTCAGACATTTTATAACAAACGCAGTACTTACATTACTTCCATGTTAGTGCAGTGTGGTCCTTCTGGTGTTATGTTTAGGTTAGTGATTTGTTTTGGAGGAATAAAGTCTGAAATCGTCTTGACGCACTTGCAGCGCAACTCCACTCCCAAAGGAGAAGCTGAAAAAGAAAATAATCTGGTGTATGTATGTCATGCACAAATATAGTTTGCACATCGTTACCAACAAACAAACATGCACGCTTACAGTTCACCGTTTGCATACTAGTCTACGTCTTTGCTTTAGAAATCTTCAGTGGTTTGGTTTACAATTAAGTAGCAATATCTTACAGTGCTTTTTTACCGTATGCAGTACAGTGGTTCAGCTGCAAAATATCAATGAATAGGTACTGTACAGGCTATAATGAACCGCAATACATGTCACGTACCATGGATAAGAACTGTACAACATGTCAGCAGAAGCAGAAGAGTCAGTGAAAGTGTCCTCATTTTGCTCAGAGAGTTTGCGCCTCTTTACCGTTTTTCTTTGGAGTAATTTATTTTAGAAGTTAGTGATGAACTGATTGCGGCGGGGTTTTTTTTTTTTTTTATAGCTCTCCGTGTTGCTTAACTTCGTAAAAGGGAAATTACAGACAGTGTGCTGGCAGGAGGAGGAGCTTCTTTACTCAAGGTACGGTGACGTAAGCAGAAAAAAAATATAGTTTGAGGGCTTGCGCCAAGCGTAATTGTGTTGATGATATTTAATTGTATTCTCTAAAAACTATAAAATAATTGCAGTGTGAGATAACACCATTAAAATGTTGTAATGGAGATGTCTTGTTTACTGAACTGCTGTACATAAAAAGCGTAAGAAATCAGTGTTGGTTATGACGATGCGGTATACCAATTGGCCAACTTTCAGCACTGTAAACTGCATATTCATGCTACAGTCAGACGGGGAAACAGACAACCAAAGGTAATCAAAGGTAGTTTCTTAACTGTTATCAGCTTTAAAAAATGTATTTGGTAGCCTTGATTGTACCGAGATTGTTTCTTGTGTTGATACTTAGGTCTCTGGTGCAGGTCACACGTGATCTGATTGTACCAGGCAGCAGCAACAGCTACCTTTATTTACAGCATTGCCTTTGAAATATTGGCATACGTTATTCAATTTTGATGTATAAAATATCGGCAATTAAATTAATTAACATTTTGATTTACAGTATCTTTCACTAGATAAATGTGTCGCCTTCTGAAAATGGACTTAGACATTGCGCAAGGTATGTTTAACCACAGGATTAATATCGGTGAGTGTTCAAGAAAATCCCAGAATCTTGCAGATGGGTGTAGCTCAGACTGTATCAGAGACATTTGATATTAATATTGTAATAAGTTAGTGAAGAAGGAACTAATTGCGGCAGTCATAGCAGTTTATAGTAAATCGGCAGGCTCACCACAGCAACTCCCTGACAACTCCCGGGACAGTTTTTCTCCCATATTTTGCTGAAGTCTACTGTTAAAACCCTTTGTGTCAGCAAACCTTTAATTTTTGCAAAAGCCATGTGGTTACTGTAATACCCGTCTGTAGCAAGCAAGCTCACAATGGATCCTAAACTCAACGATAAGTAGTAACATTTAAAAAAAGAACATAAGACATTATTATTGTAAGACAGTTTTATTGTAGAACATGAAGGGAGAATTAGCACTGAGCTCCAGGAAACATTTCACTTCATTACAGAATGACAGTCTGTGTTAAGGTCTCCTTCTAATTGCTTTTAAAAAGGAAAAATATCAAAGAAAGAAAAACAACCATGACTTGCTTCACAGTCAAGTTCTGTCTTGGCCCCTGTGGTTCTTATTGCACTGTTGTTGTAGGTGACTGATTTGGCAGCAGCATCAATACTTTGTAAACTGTAGTTGATTTTTCATGACAGCAAAGCATACATACACAGTTGGTGTTGTCATCACACAACAAAACTAAAAGATTAGCTATGGCACCTACTTTATAACAAGAAAAAAATGTCAATTCAATGTCATCATTTTAAAAAACAATTACACTGTACAGATGCAGAACCCATTTCTATTAATACCTTTAAGAACTTAAGTGCCAATTGAGAACACAGGCTGTTTGTTAAGTGTTCTGATTATTTTGTCTTTGTAGGCAAAGCGGATTTAAACTGAGTCAACCCCCATCCCAAAAGAAGTTTTGGTGAACAGAGTATGGAGTGATTGGGAGACGCAAGGAATATTGGTTTGTTCAATGGTGAATGCTTGACAACATTAGGTTACTTACCGTAATCCTGATTCCCTGAGAGAGAAGACGACAAACATTATGTATGGGATATGCCTCCCCGTTGGGTAGGTATCGCTGAGCTTCATACCAGAGCTGCCGATAGGCCCCTTCCTGGGATGATGCACTCTGTCCCGCCCACCGAGTGAATAAAACTGTTATCTTGAAGAAGTAATTTCTCTTTTTCCATCGAACCCGTGAGAGCGACCAATGCGACCTCGCGGTTGGTGGTCGTCTTCTCTTTCAGGGAACCAGGGTTATGGTAAGTAACCTAACGTTCCCTTTCAATTCGAAGACAACCACCAACTTAACATTATGTATGGGATAATGTATACCAGAGCAGTCGCGAGGAAGAAGGAACGGCAGCATTTGAGGGATGCACTAATAAAGGCAGGTCAGGGTCTATCACATTAAGGCGATAGAATCTGGAGAAGGTATGCTGTGTAGCCCAGCTAGCCTCAGTACCAATTTCAGACATCGAGGCTCCTTTGAAGACGGCCCAAAATGTAGCCAACTATAAAGATAGCCGCTAAATACAACTTCAAAGTGGAAGGTGACCTACCAGCATCAACCAGTTATTGCAGAAACTGTAAGATGACTGGCATAGAGCAAGATATTGGGTCATGGCTTCCAGCCAGACACTAAGCTTGGAAACACCTCCACTTATAGGTGTACAAAGACTTAGTGGAGTCTGCCTTAGTGCTCTGCATCATACCCACAACCACACCTGATAGCCCTAGGGCTAACCAGCGGGCCCTTTCAGGGTCTAGATCCATAGCTGGAACCTGCCCAATTCCGGGTGCCAAAGAGAGCCTTTCGTCAGACTGAGGAGATCTATGCGCAGTGGGATCTCCCAGGGCTGACCATGTAACAGCTGGCACAGGGTTGAAAACCAGATTCCCCTGGGCCACTTGGGGGCCACTAGGAGAACTGATGCTTCCTCTAACTGGACCTTTTGAGAAAGGCCAGGAGCAGCGGCATAGGCACACTTTGGGCCATTCATTTTCTAGGGTGTCTATGCCAAGTGACCGCCCAAGCGGTGGAGTAACTAAGATTTTCCTCTTGTCCCTCTTACCATCTTGGGAGTGGCATGGCAGCTACAACTAAGTACATTTTCAAACACATTAATAGGTGTTAAAACCTGCTACACATACTATATGTGGCAGATCAGTAATACCACTGTCAGTAATATTTCATTGTCAACTATCTTCTGTTTTAAATGAACACACTAGTACTGTAAATAAATACATATTATAAATCAATCTGAATTCGTAAAGCAATATTGATGCCGAATAATGTAGCAGACACACCTTTCACTATTTATGTGACTTAGATTTTCCTGCAGAATACTTTGCAGTTTGTGAGTCTGGGAACAGGTTACTACATATTTACTGAACTAGTCGCAACATGTAAAGGTCTCTGCATATGTAACTTTATTTCCCTTTAGCAACGAAAGATGTTATTGAAGCACTGGTTTTCTGAACATCACTGGCTTGTTGGTGTTTTTGTGATCTCTCGTGCTTACCACAAACGTCATTCTTGATCCCACTGTTAAACTCTATGACAGATGAAAGTAACAAAAGTAAATAATATAATGCAAACTCATCTGTTAACAAAAAAACAGCATAAATTGAAATTCAATTTACCCTAGGTGCGGAAGTTCTTTATTTGAGCTGTGTACAAAACCCCCCCCAAAAACAGCTTCCCTTAAATTGAAATTCTGTTTTTGCCAGGGTGAGCAAGATCTTTTTGAGCTGTGTGTTTTTGCTGCACAGTTTATTTCACGGGGCACATATGAGTGCTGGGTGTTAGAAGACAGATGGGACAGACCTACTTTTCACTAGTCGGAGGACCTAGAGTAGCTTCCTTGCTCAGTCTGGGAAACAAATACCCATGAGAGTGTAAAGGTTTCCATGTGATTCCATGCGAAAACATATAGGAAGAGCCCCTATTGCTCAGAGGACCAAATTCTAGTGGCCTGGGTAGACTCTAGTGGCAGAAAGGTCTCTAGGTTGTGCCAGGCATCTGGTGCCGGGTTGTGCACCCTGAAAGGACTAGTAGAAACAGGATTAGGATAGAGCCTATGTAGAGGCAAAGCGCATGAGTTGCGAATGTACGGGTGTGGCTGAGTGTCCCCACTGGCTTCCCGTTAGAGCCTCTGCCGTATTGGCATATGGGTGACACGGCCAGAACCCGAGGCAGGGAGAGTGAGCTTCACTGCCCCCCCTAGAACGAGCCCCATGCATTTACTTTGCAGGGAGGAGGAGGAGGAAGAGACAAATGCAAGACGAAACATGGGTCTTGTAATCTAGCTTTTATAGGAGAGCATAGATTGACAGATGAATTAGCCAAAGAGAGTTCCTGCTCCCCCTCCCCCGGGAAAATGACCTGGAGTAGGAATAAGATATATGATTCGGGTGTGCTGCGAACCATGCAATCGAAATTGGACATACTGACTTGGCCAGTTTAGGAAAGCCTGCATCCAAGCAGAATTGAGGTAAGGATATGAATCATAGGGAAAGAGGCCCTCTACATGTGCCCCCCAAATTATGCCTTAAGTCTGACATTTAAATAAGTTTTAATTGAACTGTGCAAACACAAAGTGTCAATCATTCTCCTCAGCCTTGCCCTCTTCCATCGAGGACATCGGGGCTTGCTGTTTCTGTCTGCCAACACGTTCAGCCAATCACAGCTAACTTGAGTTGGAACCCAAAACTGATACTCAGACAAGTTCTGGATGGGAGCTCTGAGCTTTAAAGAAGAACCGGGCTAAACTAACTTTAGTTAGTTACTTATTTCTGATTTGAGGCTGAAGTTAGTTACTTATTGTAACTTATTGCACAGTTACATATTGAATATTAGCTCACATTCTAAGGGGGAAATCACATAGATAGTCTGGATGTGCCAACTCAAGTAGGGTTTCATTTTAAAGCTTGAGCATTTCTCTTCAACATAAAGTAGATTGCAGAGGGGCACAAGTACGCATTCATAAGCTATGCCGTAAAATCTACACACACCATTCTTTTCCTGCATATTTGCGCACATTGTTAGGGCTTTGACACCTCAAGCTGGGTGTGATGTTGAAGGTTAAGCAGTTGTCTTGCGAATAGAGTGTGGTCCATAGTGGCATGTACAGTACTATTAAGTGTTATTTAGTATTGAAATTAGAGCATTTATTAATTATTTTGCTTAAATTGCAAAATGGAAAATATCAAACAAGCAAAGAACAAAATAGTAAGGAAGAGACAGCAGAGACAGACAAATGTAATTTCATTCTTTGATAATTTGAAATCTAAAGTTATTACCTCATGCTGTTTGTTCATACTCTTCAATCAGGATGAGTTTGGTGCATAAATCCACAAAAAAAGTCTAGCGATGCAAAAGTATGGATCCACACACAAAGAACTACAATGTTACATTGTTTTAGTTAATTCATATTTATTACTTAAAAACAGAGATCAAAAATAACAGACATGTTTCGACTGAGAAAAAGCTGTCCT
Organism: Polyodon spathula; assembly: GCF_017654505.1. Classification (NCBI taxonomy): domain Eukaryota; kingdom Metazoa; phylum Chordata; class Actinopteri; order Acipenseriformes; family Polyodontidae; genus Polyodon; species Polyodon spathula. The sequence goes on from NC_054535.1 coordinate 37,407,065, forward strand.
CAATGTTCAAATGAAGCAAACAATCACCACTCTTAATATAGTTGTCTACATGATTGGATACTGGTGTGACCAATTAACATTCAAATCACTTCAGGAAAAAAACATAATTGATCACAACAACGATTTAAAACAATAGCTTATTGTATCTTTCGCATTAATCAGCCCAAAAAAGGAAGTTAAATTATTTTTTTTCATTCAAACCATTAGGTGTCACTGTATTTAGGGTTTGTATCCAGAAAGATTCCCATTGTAAGAGTTTCTTATTAATATCACCACCTCTTATACCTACTAATACTTTTTCAATACCCACACATCTTAAGGAATGTATATTGTGTTTAAAGATATCACAATGTTTAGTAGCCAGAGATTTAAGATCCTTACGTTGTATTGAGTTTTGTGTTCGCTGACGAACGTTCAATTGGCGAGACATTTTACCACTATACCCATTACCACTTGGACATGAAAAGTAAACACCAAGTGTGCTATTACATGTGATGCGAATTTAAATGAAAATCTTTTTCCAGAAGTTGGATGTGCAAATCTTGTTGTTTTCAATATATTACTGCATGAAGCACATTGTTGACATGGAAAACAACCAGGGGGAATGAGAAAGAATGGATGTGGAGGAGTAAAATCATCTGCTCGTGCAAAGAGTCTCTCAAGTTGCTCCCTCTTTTTATGAGGAAAAAAAAGGGGGGGGGGGGGGGGGGGGGGGGGGGTTTGTAAATGCTCAAATTGCAAAATGGTTATTGACCATGGGTGATTAGTAGAGATTAAGATTAACATTAGTAGAGAAATTTAATTTTCAGAAATGTGGTGCATTGAATGTACCAGGCTACATATATGTTTTGTTGCGTCATGTAAAATTTCATTCAAAGAGGAGCACAAGACATATTTTCATTAGTTAAAGGATTTTGTAGCTTTAAATGTTTATTATAAATGAGTATATTTCACATACTGTATTTGTTGTTTAGTTCAAAACAACGTGACTTTTTAATTAAATATCTGTTATCAAACAAGGCCTTTTTCTTACAATTCATAATCAATGCTCTAATTTTCATTCTAAGTAGCACTTAATAGTACTGTACATGCCACTATGCACCATACTCTATTCACAAGACAATTGCTTACCTTCAACATCACACCCAGCTTGAGGTGGCACAGCCCTCACAATGTGTGCTAATATGCAGGAAAAGAAGGGTGTGTGTGTATATTTCATGGTGTAGCCTATGAATGCCTACTTGTGCCAGTCAGCAATCTACTTTATGTTGAAGAGAAATATTATTATTGTTGCTGTTGCCTCATTAAACAATCTGGTTTCAAATAATTATACCAAATATAATATTTTCATAGGAAACAGAATTTCAAAACACCTCTTGACAGCAGCACCCTGCGCTGGAATAGCAGTTCTGGGTACTAGTAGAATAGATGGACTTTTAACTGTGAACAATAGCCTGTTTTTCAAGCCGGTATGCCTGCTTGCATATTGTTGTCATTAACTACAGACTTAGTTATTCTAACTTATTTTTTGCCGAGCTCTGTATATACCATAATGCTTTGCGCGCAGTGAGACAGAAGTCTCCATTGAAAATCAGCAGAGTTGAGTATCTTGTTAAACAGAATATCTTTTGAAATGCCCTTTTTAATAAACTGCAATATTATTGGCAGAAGCATTTTTGAGTGAGACTGGATTTTCATTGGTTAAAATATTAGTGTGTGCTCCCATTGGCTAGAAAGGTTGCAGCGTTTTCGGAAAAGTGCAAGATTGACAGTTGGAAGTTTGTCTGTTTGTTGAGAAGTTTGCAGGGAAGTCCATCTGGTTGACTGGAAATTTGCAGGTTATGCACCTTTTGTTTTAATGAATTGACAAATTAATTAATGAATTATTAGATGAAGTAAGAAATACGTTTATTAATTACTGTATGAATTGACGACTTTATGGAATAATTACTGGACAAATGAACCAGTTCATGAATTGACAAATAAATTGGCAAATTAATGGCTGGCTAGTTTTGGCACAAAAGACGCAACTCGGCGGGATGCGATCATTCTTGACGTTTGAAAATTGCAAGTTAACTGGGAGACTGGTCCAAAAAAAAACCCCAAAAAACAAACAAAACAAAAAAAAAAAAAAACAGGGAATGCCCTGCAATGCCCACAAAGTTGCAACAAAAAACAGAATCATACGCAAGGCTTCTTTTTCAGTGCAACTCTGATATTGAAAATCTGACACAGTTACGACTCTGTCCTTGCATTCCAAAAAAGCCATGCAAGTCCCACAGCACCGTCACATCTCCTTTGAAAATGACCCACTAATTAACTAACTTCAGCCTTCGAATTGGGAATAAGTAACTAACTTCAGCCATCAAATCGGGAATAAGTAACTAATTTAAGCCCAGTCCTTCTGTAAAACTCGGAGCCCCCATCCAGAACTCGTCAATTGAGTGTCAGTTTTGGATTCCAGCTAAAATTGGCTGAACTTGTCGGCAGACAGCAAGAGCAAGCCCTGATTTCCTCTATGGAAGTGAGCGTGGCTGAGGGTAATGATTGACACTTTGCATTTGCACAATTGAAATAAAACTTATTTAAATAAACTGTGGAGCAAAAGCACATAGCTCAAAGATCTTGCTCATCCTAGCATAAATTGAATTTAAATTTAAGGGAAGCTGTTTTTTTATGGAGGATAATATGTGCCAAAATCTAAATAAATAAAATACATTACATTTATTTATTTAGTTTTTTTTCATTTTGGCACGATCTTTTCACATTAGTATTTTCCATTGAGCGTCAGTCATACTGGAAGGGCAGGACACTGCTGCTGGTGGTGCGTTAGGGTCAGCATAGAATCGAAAACTGACAGCTGAAACCTTTCAAATTAACATCCTTAAAAAGAGGTTGCTAAATAGGTGAACATTTAACTCATTTAAAATAAAAAATAAAAACAGTTAAAAGGACTGTCAACTGCATAGCGAAGCAACTGACTACCTGGAACGGGATCCATGTATACCTCTAGTCCCACCCCTGTTTCCAGCAATAGTCCATAACACAGCTCAAATTTTGAGCTCAATGAGAATTTTTTTTGGCACAAACAACTGAGGGGCTCGTTTCAATATTACGACATTGTAAGTTAATTTAAGTTAATGTAAGTTAAGTCACTGCAATCTGTGAGCAACGGTATATAGTACGACATTGTATGATCAAACGAGCCCCCGGTTTTTAGGGTGAACAAATTACAAATACTGTATATAAAAACAAATCAGTTTATATTTTATTGGGTCACTCTAACCAGCAGACCAGTTGGTAGATAATTTAACTAACCAGCAGCAGTGTCCCATCCTTCCAGTGTGATTGACGCTCAACAAGAAATACTAGAGTGAAAAGATTATGCCAAAATAAAAAAAAAACTAAATAAATACATGCATAAATAAATAAATACATAAATAAATAAAAATGGAAATACATTACATTTAATTTATTATTTATTTCATAATTTTGTCACAAATTGTCCTTCATAGTTTTTTTGTACAGAGCTCAAATAAAGAACTTCCGCACCTAGGGCAAATTGAATTTCAATTCAGGGTATGCTGTTTTTGTTCTTGTATAAATTGAATTTCAATTTAAGCTATGCTGATTTGTTGTTAATAGATGAGTTTGCGTAATTGTTACCTTCACCTCTCATAGCCTTGCGCACTGATGTCACAGGGCTCCACTGGATCCTAAACCTTGCTAGGTACACATGGGGATACAGTATACCAAGACTGTACATTACTTTTGCAGGCTTGCTGACATAAAGGGGTTTAACAGTAGTTTTGATCAAAATACAGGAGAAAATCTGTCCTGGGAGTTGTCCGTGAAAAGCACAAACTGACGGTGACTGGGCAGAATTGGTATATTCTTCAAAAAAGTCTGGTACCTCCGACTGGGAATGCAGCTGGGTGATAACAGGGTTGCACCAGTTGAAGTTACCATGTAGAATCACAATTTGTATTTACTGGGAGAAGAGAAATTGAAATAAGAAATTAGAAATTAAGAAATTACATTTACAAATGAGAGGAGGCCATTCGGCCCATCTTGCTCGTTTGGTTGTTAGTAGCTTATTGATCCCAAAATCTCATCAAGCAGCTTCTTGAAGGATCCCAGGGTGTCAGCTTCAACAACATTACTGGGGAGTTGATTCCAGACCCTCACAATTCTCTGTGTAAAAAAGTGTCTCCTATTTTCTGTTCTGAATGCCCCTTTTTCTAAACTCCATTTGTGACCCCTGGTCCTTGTTTCTTTTTTCAGGCTGAAAAAGTCCCTTGGGTCGACACTGTCAATACCTTTTAGAATTTTGAATGCTTGAATTAGGTCGCCACGTAGTCTTCTTTGTTCAAGACTGAACAGATTCAATTCTTTTAGCCTGTCTGCATATGACATGCCTTTTAAGCCCGGAATAATTCTGGTCGCTCTTCTTTGCACTCTTTCTAGAGCAGCAATATCTTTTTTATAGCGAGGTGACCAGAACTGCACACAATATTCAAGATGAGGTCTTACAAGTGCATTGTACAGTTTTAACATTACTTCCCTTGATTTAAATTCAACACTTTTCACAATGTATCCGAGTATCTTGTTAGCCTTTTTTATAGCTTCCCCACATTGCCTAGATGAAGACATTTCTGAGTCAACAAAAACTCCTAGGTCTTTTTCATAGATTCCTTCTCCAATTTCAATATCTCCCATATGATATTTATAATGTACATTTTTATTTCCTGCGTGCAGTACATTACACTTTTCTCTATTAAATGTCATTTGCCATGTATCTGCCCAGTTCTGAATCTTGTCTAGATCATTTTGAATGACCTTTGCTGCTGCAACAGTGTTTGCCACTCCTCCTACTTTTGTGTCGTCTGCAAATTTAACAAGTTTGCTTACTATACCAGAATCTAAATCATTAATGTAGATTAGGAATAGCAGAGGACCTAATACTGATCCCTGTGGTACACCGCTGGTTACCACACTCCATTCTGAGGTTTTTCCTCTAATCAGTACTTTCTGTTTTCTACATGTTAACCACTCCCTAATCCATGTACATGTGTTTCCTTGAATCCCAACTGCGTTCAGTTTGAGAATTAATCTTTTGTGCGGGACTTTGTCAAAAGCTTTCTGGAAATCTAAATAAACCATGTCATATGCTTTGCAATTATCCATTATCGATGTTGCATCCTCAAAAAAATCAAGCAAGTTAGTTAGGCACGATCTCCCTTTCCTAAAACCATGTTGACTGTCTCCCAGTACCCTGTTACCATATAGGTAATTTTCCATTTTGGATCTTATTATAGTTTCCATAAGTTTGCATATAATAGAAGTCAGGCTTACTGGTCTGTAGTTACCTGGTTCAGTTTTGTTTCCCTTTTTGTGGATCGGTATTACGTTTGCAATTTTCCAGTCTGTCGGTACCACCCCTGTGTCAAGAGACTGCTGCATGATCTTGGTTAGCGGTTTGTAAATAACTTCTTTCATTTCTTTGAGTACTACTGGGAGGATCTCATCCGGCCCAGGGGATTTGTTTATTTTAAGAGCTCCTAGTCCCTTTAACACTTCTGCCTCAGTTATGCTAAAGTTATTTAAAACTGGATAGGAACTGGATGACATGTGGGGCATGTTGTCAGTATCTTCCTTTGTAAAAACTTGTGAAAAGTAATCATTTAACATATTTGCTATTTTTTTTTCTTCCTCTACGATTTTGCCATTTGTATCTCTTAAACATTTAATCTCCTCTTTGAATGTTCTCTTGCTGTTGTAATATTGGAAAAACATTTTGGAATTTGTTTTAGCTCCCTTAGCAATGTTCATTTCTATTTCTCTCTTGGCCTTTCTAACTTCCTCAAGGAAGCACTTACAAAGCAACATCAGACAGTGAACAGAGTTTGGATATGAGTGGTTTTGAGTGTCTTTAGCCTTACAGAGTGAACTCCTGAAGCACGCTTGTACACTCTTTGTGGAACTCTATTAGGCTCAGGAGATGATGACGCCCTTGCTTTTTTCACTGTTTGCTGTTCTTTCCACATAGGTGCACAGTCCTCCATTTGGTATTCAGGTGGATTGATAGGTGGAATATCTGAAGGAATTGACATAGGCTCCTGCCTTTATTATTCTGTATGTGTTTCCTCCAATTATTTCTCCAGTTGAAACTTAGATGCTTTTAGTGCATGTGGCAAAGTGGCTGGTAAGGGGAACAGGTGTAGCGGTGATGCGGTGCAGGAGTGATGAACAGACAACGGTGATTCAGTGAATAAGTGCTTTATTGCTCTTTTTCCAGGTCTGGTGACCGTCAAATAATAAATCCCCGGCAATACACAACAATGTGTAAAGCACGGAGATAATGAAAACAAGGGCACGGTCACCAGTCCTGGGTGATCGAAAATGTGCAGGTGCTCAGTGCAGTGGTGCCCCGGATGGTGCTTTCCTTTCGACAGCTCCTGAGGTGTGCGTTAACTGTCTATTAGTGCGACAAAGACAGACAATTACAGACAGACAGAAAATAACACACAACAAGTATAGCACTCTTCACAAATATTCTCTGAGAGCTCCTCTCTCAGTCCTTCTTTCCTAACATTAACCCAAACGAAGGAAAAGATCAACGTTACCCTGGCCCCTATATGTAATCCCGCATGACATCTAGGTAAACGGTTGCAGCTGCCACTCGTTTACCTTTCAGGTCAATACGGTCTTACAACAGAGTCTCGCTTCTTTCCAGACTGACCCACTTCCCGGTCCCGGAAACGAACAGTCACGCCAGCCCTTCCAGGTAATTCTTCTCTCGTTCTTTAGCGCCCTCACAGGTCGGGAGGAAGATTTATCACCAGAACTCATTATCCTTTCTGTCACATGCCATTTTTCTCACTGGTGAATAACTTGTTTACAAATTTGACTGGGTCTTTCTAAAAGGTAGTTCTTTTATTAAGTCTAGACTTTCCAGGAACAGTTTGTACTTTTTCCTTCCTTTTTTCAACTCCAAACCACTCGCTTCTATATGCTTAGGTGATGTCCCCAAATTTATCCAGTTCAACTGTTCCACTTAACCTTTCCAATGCAAAACAGAGATCCGTGTTTACTGTTTCCCATGCAGTTTTCTCACAAGCTCTTGGCCATTTAACTCCAGGCTTGTGCCCTTTTCTCTTTTATGCTGGTTTGTCTGACTGGGTTCACAAGGATCATTAGGTTCATCACTAGCTGTATCCACGCAAGTCCTCCTCACATCTATGACAGGGGTGCTGATATCCTGTGAACTGTGGTTTGCTTCCTGTTACTGGATTTCATTCGACTGACTTGACTGACTTCGTAAGAAGTACTGATCAATGCGCGGCCCTTGTCCCTTCTCCCTCAAGCATTTCATTCTCCACTGATGAATTTTCAAACCCCTGACCATTGTTGCCTTGCTCCAGACACAGACCTGGAGCTTCATGTCTTCAGCTTGTGAAGTATTCTCCCTTCTCATATCTGTTTCCGTTCCTAAGTCGTTATCCGTGTTGTCCAACATTGAGTCATCTTCCATCCCCGCTCTCGCAGACTCTACAGTATTTTTCTCTTAAAATTTCGTAGAAGCCTTGGACGGGTGTGTCCAGCATACTGTAAGCACAGAGCTGGATGCTGCCGACAAGGGTAGCTAACCCTTGCCAGCCCCAATGGGGTCTCTTTCCGCCTGTCAGTTGTCTCTCCAGGCTGTCACATGGTCTTTCCCTTGTTGCCACTAGAATACTAGTTGGTCTCAGTGCTTGAGTAGGACTGCATACTCTATTAAAGAAGATACAAACTGTGTTGGCTGCACACAGTATATTGCTGCAAGGATTACAGTTGTCTGCAAGGTTGCTATTTGCTATGATTTCTGATTTACATTAATTATAAAATATATATATATATATATATATATATATATATATATTATATATATATATATAATATATAATCTGTATAAAAGGGGTGTGGGAAAACACAAAGCAGAGACAAAGTTTAATGATGAAATGCTGACACAAGTGCCCAGATTTATTAACCTGCGCTCAGTTGGCAGGTGCTTCTATGATAGTTAGGGGCATTGTACCAGCATTGGTATTGTGCTCCATCTCCAGATAATACACACACAAGCAGGATAACAAAAACGAATAAGGATAAGACAAAAGGAAAAAGGAAAACAAAAGACTTTAAGGAAAAACTGCAAAATAAAGGGTGCAGGTTTAACTGCAGCTCGTTGCTCCCTGTAGAGGTGGAAGCCCCAAGAATCAGGCACTGCTTTATACCCTCTCCTGTGTACTGTGGGACGGCTCAGTGCGTGGTTTGCTTGCACCATAGGTCTGTGGGTCTCACTCTGGAGCTGCGGCGCTGTCTCTCCAACTCGCTGCTCTAGAGTTTCTAGTTTCCACTTTTCGGGTTACGATTCTGCCGTGAAGTCACGCTCCACCCCACTGGTGCCTTTGCCCCTATTGGAAGCTCCGTTTGATCTGTTGGGATGGACTGGAGAGGAGCGCGGCAGGATACACCCACCTACTTGTCATTTTGGATTACGCTATGCGTTATCCAGAGGCTATTCCCCTCCGATCTGTCAGCTAAGTCTGTTGCCAACGAGCTTGTGAAGGTTTTCTCCCGGGTGGGGATCCCCAAGGAGATACTGACCGATCAAGGGCCAATTTTAAGTCCCGGCTAATCCACGGGACATGTAAGCTTTTGGGAATTAAGACCATTAGGACCTTGGTGTTTCATCCTCAGACCGACGGTCTGGTGGAACGCTTTAATAAAACCCTTAAGAGCATGTTGCTTAGGTTGATTCGTAGTGATGTGTGTTATTGGGACCAGCTGATTCCTCCCCTTCTCTTTGCGATCAGAGAGGTACCACAGGCTTCCACGGGATTTTCACCGTTTGAACTGTTGTATGGGCGGAGACCCCGGGGCGTGCTCGATTTGGTCAGAGAGATGTGGGAGGAGCAGCAGGACAATTCAACCAATACCGTCCGGTATGTGTTGGACCTGCGCAAATGTCTTGAGTCTGTTGGGAAATGGGCGCATGACAATTTGCAGCAGGCTCAGCACAGACAGGAGACACAGTACAACCGAGGAGCCTGGTTGCGCACATTTCAGCCCGGGGATAAGGTACTTCTGTTATTACCCAGTTCCGAGATGAAACTCTTGGGTAAGTGGCAAGGAATCTTTGAGGTTACACACCAGGTTGGGAAGGTGGACTAGGAGATCTGCCAGCTGGAAGGACGGAGAGCAAGACATATTTGTCATATCAACCTCTTAAAGCCTTGGTTGTAACCAGAGGTGTTGTTAGTGGCGCACGCAGATGACGTCCCAGACCTGGGACCTGATCTTTCTGTGTTGGCAAGAAAATGGTTGGTACAGATTGCGGAGAATCTGACACCAGCACAGAAATGTCAGGCTCACGGTCTGGTGACGGAGTTTCCTGACGTGTTCTCTCCCGTCCCGGGGCAGACTCGAGTAGCCCATCATCACGTTAGTATTGAGCCAGAGGCTGTATGTAATAAAATAAAAAGTGTGTTCTAGAAAGTTCTAGAAATGCGTTCGAGTTCATCTGTGCCCTTGCCCTATAATAACCCGTATCTTATATAACTTGTTTTTGTCACGTTTATATAACTTGTTTTTGTTAGAATGTTCTAGGGAAAGGGATGGTTTATTCAGAGGGCCGAGCCTCGAGGGAGTGATCTGGCCAATTACTCTCTTGCACGCAGAAGCCTAACTTGGTAAGTTATAAAAAGGACGGGGTTCTCCCCTGCTCTGATGAGAGTCAGCCGTGAGGATTAGCGCGCAGTCCTGCTCGGTATTTTTTGGAGACAGCTGCTTTCTCTTACCAGGGTCGAAGGGCTCTCCCGATCTGCTTGGAAGGGTAAGAATTAGTTCAGTTGCGTCTCATGGATTGTATTGATCTGTGATTAATATAATCTTTGTATGTAACCTTGTTGGGTTGTGTCCCGTTAGGGATATCGTTATTCGCAGTATATCATCTGTGTTTGTAACTGTGTGTGTGTGTGTGTGTGTGAAATAATAAAGGACCTTTTGAAATTACTCTGTGAAGTAATTGTCTTATTTACCTCCACATCAACTTCCTTTTAAATTTAAAGTAATTAAATTTCACACAACACTGTACCATATACCTGAGCGTAAAAGACAGGTAATAAAAATGGAAATTGATGAAATGCTGAGACTGGGGGTAATAGAAGAGTCCCAAAGTGATTGGAACAGTCCAGTCGTTTTAGTCGATAAGCCAGACAGGTCAACTCGATTTTGCATTGACTTCAGACGAATCAATGAGAAATCAAAATTTGATGCTTATCCGATGCCCCGGGTAGATGAGTTGCTGGAGCGTCTAGGGACCTCTCATTTTATGACGACACTGGATTTAACGAAGGGGTACTGGCCGATACCACTGACCCTGGAATCTAGAGAGAGGACAGCGTTTTCAACTCCCTTCAGGTTATAACAATTTAGGACCATGCCTTTTGGGTTGTATGGAGCACCGGCCACTTTCCAGCTCTAGAATCTCACTGTGGTACTTGGCCTTGTAGCCCTATGCCTTTAGGGTAATCCACCGGGCAGGAAATCTGCATCAAAACGCAGACTTTTTCTCTCGGGAAGGCTTGGGGGTGTAGGATTTTCAAATGAACCAGTGGTGTCATTCTGAGGGGGAGGATATGTAGCAGGGGGGAGATCTGTGCGGACTCTGCTGGCGTGTTCATAGTGCTGCAGGAAGAGGGCAGCAGTCATCCAATACCTGCCTGCGAGTCATGGCAGTGACATGGCGAGGTGGGAAAGGGGGTGTGTGGACTTTCCCTTTCTCTGAATGGCTGGGAGGTGGGTCTTGGGGAGATTGTTAGCCTTATAAGATAATGCGCTGCTGTTTCCACAGGTCTGCCCTTTTAGACGCACTGAATGTGCGGAAGTGCTGGTCGGGGAATAGAGAACCAGCGAGAAGAAAGAAACAGACCCAACAGCAAGACAGTGACAGCTAGGAACCTTTGGGCAGACCCCCAAAATATTGTGTAGAACAGGCTAGTGAGCCGTGAGTGTAGGTCAGTGATCCGGGTCGTGCGGGTAGCGGCGACCGAGATATCGCTGCCACGTGCAGCACCTTTTATTTGTAGTTTTATTACTGTTATTTTCCCTTTTCCTTTCGCTTTCTATTTTTGAATTATTCTTTTGAGCACGTGTAAGTGCGCCTGCACACTGAACTGTTTTACCGTTGTTTGGTATTCCCATGGTTCCCTTTACCATATTTGGTAAGCAGACCACGGACAACAGCGCCTTCTGTGGGCTAAAAACCAAAAGCACAACTTGAAAATAGAACTGGGTACCTGTGTGGTGTTTTCAAGTACACCTGTCTGGCTCCTGTGCCAGTGAATTACCCATCACCCTTCCACAATGCATTTTTTAACTTTATCAATGTGGAGTACTTTGTATATATTCTACATGTAAAGTCAAATTTGAAGCGTTGTGGAGTACAGTCAGGTGCCAAGAAAATGGGAAAACTTTGCAGTGGGGTGAATACTTCTGCAAACCACTGTGTGTGTGTGTGTATAGACACAGGAACTTGCAGTTTTAGCACGATTGCAAACTTATTTACAAAAACACAGACCTAGCTTGTTTTTGAGCACTGACTAAACACAAACAGGAACCTAACTGACAAACAAGATAGCTAAGCTGTTTACCTGTTAACACAAAAAAACAGTTTTTACAAATAACTATTTTACAAAAGGCTACACACAGTACCTTTCTTTCCCATATGCTTGGGCACAATCTCAAGCAGACTGGCTTGTAATTTACAATTTCTCCCTGCCGTGTTTAAAAAAATAAATATTTATATATATATTATATATAGATTTATATATATATATATATATATATATATATATATATATATATAGAGATAGAGAGAGAGAGAGAGAGAGAGAGAGAGAGTAGAGAGAGGCATGGAAAAGTACAGAGCAGTTTAGAAGCAGTAAGGAGAACTTGCATCTTTAATTGCTTTAATCAGAAAACACAGGACATTGGGGAAACACAGCAGCAGCTCAAAGTCAAACAGCCGCGTGTGTTTTTCTGATAACAAACAAGCTGAAACTGAGCAGCTGATTCAAATTCAGCACCATTCTGAGACACGGGCGAGGGGAGGAGCCAACAGCACAGCAGAACAACGCAGCTAAAACAAGGCAGTCTTCCCAGCGACCGCAAGTGGAAGCGATAGAGTGGGAAGTGCAGGCGTGGAAAAGTGCAGAGCAATTTAGAAGCAGTTTGACAGCAGCAGAAGAAACTAAACTTCAAAAAAAAAAAAAAAAAAAAAAAAAAACCTCAACATGGTCTTCAAGCCAGTAATCTGTGACACCTGCATGATGTGGGAAATCCAAGAAAACCCAGCAGAGCTAAACCAAGTGTACGTAAAGTGCTGCGCGATCCAGGATTTGCATAAACTAGTAAGTATGCTAGAAATGAAGCTGGAAGAAATGAGACAGCAACAGGATCTTGCGGAGCTGGCACACCTACAATTCATGGAAGTCTGCATCACCCCTAACAGAATGAAAGCCACCAGGGAGATAGAAGGTCAGAACAGCTGGGTTCAGGTAGGCAGAAGCAGGGAGAAAAAGAAACTTCGTTAAACACAACCACCAGCAATCAAAACAACCAAATTTGAGTCACTTCAAAATTCTGATGAGCAGAACCAGCAACAAGAGAGCGAAAGGAACAACATCCAGGACCCTATTGACAGTGGTGACCAGACAGCAAAAAGAAGGGAGGTCATGATTGTTGGGGACTCCATATTGAGAAACACAGCAAGTTCAATTCGCAGTTTGGACCCCCTTACTACAACAGTGTGCTGCCTTCCGGGAGCCTCGGTCAAGCACATCACTGAGAACGTGGACAGGTGTTACAGAAACTTGGTTGTCAGAGTGATGGGGACGAATATAATATTTGTGGGTATACACGGTATAGGAAAGACAGGCAGGACAGAAGAGGAGGAGGGGTAGCGCTATACATAAGAAACAGTCTTGAAGCCCAGGTGTTAAACCTGGACAAAGAAAATAAAACCGAATCAATATGGATCAGAATAACGGACAAAAATTCAAAGGGCATAATAATAGGAGCATGCTATAGACCGCCAGATTCAGACGGTGAGCAAAATAATCTGTTATACAATGACATTAGAAATGCATGTAGCAAAGGAGAAGCCATACTAATGGGGGATTTCAACTTCCCCCATATAAAATGGGAAAACCCGGTGGGTAGCACGAAGGACGAAATTGAAATGGCGGAAATGACACATGACTGCTTCCTAACACAATTTGTCAAGGCACCAACTAGAGGGGAGGCATGCCTTGATTTAGTCTTTTCAAATAACGAAGACAGAATAACTAAAACAGAGGTCAGAGAACCACTGGCAAACTCAGACCACAACATGGTCTCATTTGAAGTGTTTTTTAAAACCCCAAAAGTAATGACTAAAGCTAAGGTTTACAATTTTAGAAAAGCAAACTATGAAGGTATGAAACAGAGACTAACAGAAGTAGATTGGAGTAAAATAGAGAAAACACCCACAGAAAAAGGATGGTTGTTCTTCAAAAATGTAGTACTAGAGGCACAAAACAATTACATCCCTAAAGTAGACAAATCTAAATGTAAAACTAAATTGCCAAAATGGTTTAATAGATCAATTAAAAAAATATTCAGCGAAAAAAGGCACTTTACAGAGCATTAAAAAAGGACCAAAAAGAAAGTACACAGAAAGTACATGGAACTGCAAACGCAAGTCAAAAAGGAAGTTAGAAAGGCCAAGAGAGAAATAGAAATGAACATTGCTAAGGGGGCTAAAACCAATTCCAAAATGCTTTTCCAATATTACAGAAGCAAGAGAACGTTCAAAGAGGAGATTAAATGTTTAAGAGATACAAATGGCAAAATTGTAGATGAAGAAAAAAAAATAGCAAATATATTAAATGATTACTTTTCACAAGTTTTTACAAAGGAAGATACTGACAACATGCCCCACATGTCATCCAGTTCCTATCCAGTTTTAAATAACTTTAGCATAACTGAGGCAGAAGTGTTAAAGGGACTAGGAGCTCTTAAAATAAACAAATCCCCTGGACCAAATGAGATCCTGCCCATAGTACTCAAAGAAATGAAAGTAGTAATTTACAAACCGCTAACCAAGATCATGCAACAGTCTCTTGACACAGGGGTGGTACCGACAGACTGGAAAATTGCAAACTTAATACCGATCCACAAAAAGGGAAACAAAACTGAACCAGGTAACTACAGACCAGTAAGCCTGACTTCTATTATATGCAAACTTATGGAAACTATAATAAGATCCAAAATGGAAAATTACCTATATGGTAACAGGGTCCTGGGAGACAGTCAACATGGTTTTAGGAAAGGGAGATCGTGTCTAACTAACTTGCTTGATTTTTTTGAGGATGCAACATCGATAATGGATAATTGCAAAGCATAGGACATGGTTTATTTAGATTTCCAGAAAGCTTTTGACAAAGTCCCGCACAAAAGATTAATTCTCAAACTGAACGCAGTTGGGATTCAAGGAAACACATGTACATGGATTAAGGAGTGGTTAACATGTAGAAAACAGAAAGTACTGATTAGAGGAAAAACCTCAGAATGGAGTGTGGTAACCAGTGGAGTACCACAGGGATCAGTATTAGGTCCTCTGCTATTCCTAATCTACATTAATGATTTAGATTCTGGTATAGTAAGCAAACTTGTTAAATTTGCAGACGACACAAAAGTAGGAGGAGTGGCAAACACTGTTGCAGCAGCAAAGGTCATTCAAAATGATCTAGACAAGATTCAGAACTGGGCAGACACATGGCAAATGACATTTAATAGAGAAAAGTGTAAGGTACTGCACGCAGGAAATAAATGTACATTATAAATATCATATGGGATAAATTGGAGAAGGAATCTATGAAAAAGACCTAGGAGTTTTTGTTGACTCAGAAATGTCTTCATCTAGACAATGTGGGGAAGCTATAAAAAAGGTCAACAAGTTGCTTGGATACATTTTGAAAAGTGTCAAATTTAAATCAAGGGAAGTAATGTTAAACTGTACAATGCACTAGTAAGACCTCATCTTGAATATTGTGTGCAGTTCTGGTCACCTCGCTATAAAAAAGATATTGCTGCTCTAGAAAGAGTGCAAAGAAGAGCAACCAGAATTATTCCGGGCTTAAAAGGCATGTCATATGCAGACAGGCTAAAAGAATTGAATCTATTCAGTCTTGAACAAAGACGACTACGCAGCGACCTAATTCAAGCATTCAAGATTCTAAAAGGTATTGACAGTGTCGACCCAAGGGACTTTTTCAGCTTGAAAAAAGAAACAAGGACCAGGGGTCACAAATGGAGATTAGACAAAGGGGCATTCAGAACAGAAAATAGGAGGCACTTTTTTTACACAGAGATTTGTGAGGGTCTGGAATCAACTCCCCAGTAATGTTGTTGAAGCTGACACCCTGGGATCCTTCAAGAAGCAGCTTTGATGAGATTCTGGGATCAATAAGCTACTAACAACCAAACGAGCAAGATGGGCCGAATGGGCTCCTCTCGTTTGTAAACTTCATGTTCATATATATATATATATATATATATATATATATATATATATATATATATATATATATATATATATATATATAGTGAAGAGTAATGTTTTTAAATATATTCTCTTCACCCAAAACTATGCTTCAAATAGACCCTTTTTACTAAATGTTAGTACCTCTAACACATCGTCCTAACCTTGAAATATGAACACTTAGAACAGGCTCCGATTGAAGCCTGTAAGTTAAGTGCCATCGCAATAAAAAAGAAAATAAGAAGTACAATTCTCATATAGAACAAAGTGGTAATTACTGGAATATATATATTTTAAACGATCCTGCCACTCACATAGTTCGTTGCCCCTTTAAGAACTGACCCAATACACAGAAATTGATTTTTCAGCGCGATTGCACACTTTTAATAAACACAAATGAAAAGAAAACACACAAACGAACACCTAACTCCCTTTGGAGCACTAACTAAACAGATACTGGTCCTTCACTGACCACAGGACGGCTAAGCCGTTTACCTGTCACACAACTTAAACTTACGTTCCACACAACCTTCCTGGTACGACTGCTCTCACTCACACATAGTCAGGCTCTTTCCTCAGTAGCCCCTAGCAGTCTGGCTGCTTCTCTTAAATACCTTGCACCTGGCTCCAATTTACAATTAGCACCAGGTGCAGGGGATTACTAAACAATAAAAACAATTAGAAACCCTTAGCCCAATCACCCAAAAGTGCATTCTCACAAGGTTTTAGCAGGAAGGAATTTTAACCCCCTCCCTGCTATCTTACAAAATAGATATACACACACACACACACACACACACACACACACACACACACACACACACACACACACACACACACACATGGATGAAGGCTATATTTGCATCCTGAGCCATTCTAAAAAAAAGACAATACCACAGTAGGGATGTCAAAAAGTGAGAATTAATTAATCTTTAATCTGGTCAAATAATTGGAGCATCCTCAAAAGAATCTGGACACGTGGCACTGGTTGACATATCTTTGGATGGGGAATTGGATGCTCGAAGGAAGGGATTTTCATCCCTGTTTTGCCTTGGCCTGGACACCAGTGGCAAATGACAATAAGCAAGTTTAACGGTATAATGCAAGCATTATTTAATGTAATCATTTTAAAGATTTTTTTTTGTCACATACTATTATTCCTTTAATAAGATATGTTGTAATCATTCTTAGAAGTTGAACAGTGCAATTTATATTTGAACTTCTTGTTTATAGTACTGTAAAACAGATCATCATTTTCCATTTTGCTAAGGTCAGTGAAATTGAGTGGGAAAGGAAATGTTTGTCAGCAAATAAATTTAATTTTCAGTAATATATCAAGAAATAAGGAAATACTTATTTTGTTAAAGGTCAGTATTTATTGTAGTATAGCTTACTCTGCAGATTCAGTAAATTAAGTAAATACTGTTAAACATAATGCAGATTAGGAGGAGGAGGAGGAAGGCTGTTTTATGGCTCCCAATCCCCAGTATCAAAGACTTCAGACAGTAACTTCACCAATTCTCCAGAAGAAGATATTGCAAGTTTTTTTTCCAAAAAATGCATCAGAAAAGGTCAATTGTACTGACACAGGCATGATGGTTTTCATGTTTGGAGTTAATCAAGTTTTTACACTGAAGCAGTTTTTAATTTAAGAAGTATTTGAATTCCATTGTCCCCTGGAGGATGCCAAACAAATTTGGTGGCAGCCATTTTGATTGTAACATTTCTTGTAGCAACTTCTGCTTTCCAAACTTGAAGCGGATTTGGTGGCTGATGACATATGCAAAGTTTCATATCAATAGGTTCACTGCTTCCCAAGAAGATTTTGAAAGGTTTTTTCAAAAAATGCGTCAGGCCACCATCTTGTTTGATGCATGAGCACAATTTTTTTGCATCTGAACTGTAATTTACATGGGATGATACCTGCCAAGTTTCATGTTGATTGGTTACACCACGTGCGAACAGGAGCAGTTTGAAGTTGATGGAATAATAAGAAGAAGAAGAAAAATCCTAACAATAACAATAAGCAAATAGCTTATCATTTTAAGAGCAGTCTTTTATTATTGTCAAGAAGGGTGTGTTTTAAGTTTTATGAAAATCACTGTTGAAAGGGATTTTATTTTTAATGATTTTGTAATATGCAAAACCTGACTTATTGCACCCACTTTGTATAAATGAGTTGTCCCTCATGTGACTGATTTATTTGTTATGCCAAAGGAATCACTAGTAACACTCAAAATTGACAATTCAGGCCATTCTGTAGAACAGAAAAAACGGATCAGTAAAGTCTATAGAAGTGGTCAGTATTATGAAGACTTTACAGATAACAGCTCCCACACATGCAAGTACATTTCCAGTATTGTAAAAAATGATACTATACGATTGTGGCAAAGTGGTTTGCAGTGCACAGCTGCAGAGGTGATGCAGTGCTCAAGACAATGACAAACAACAAAGTACTGGTGAAATGATGGTTTATTTATAATCCAAAGTCTGATGACAACTTAATATAAAATATAAGACAATAGTTTATTTAAGAATTAAAAGGGGTGCACAACTAATCTAATATTACAAAAAGGAAAAGCAATAGGTTAGAGATACGCATAAATAGTATACAGGTCATCGATTTCATAGTCAAATGGTTACAACAACCATAACATCATTAGTATACATGGTTAATATACTAATATCAATTATGTCTGATCACAGAAAGTGTGTAAGTATTTTCATTACCCATTTCTTGTTGTAATTCATATCAATATGCACGAGAATTAATTCAACTTCTCATTCAGAATGGAATCTGACATTCCAGTACCTAATTTAGCAAATTAGTTTTACCGTGTTAATTTAGTTTAGACGTTATGTGCCAAACTAATAATATGTTATCTGCCTCAATTAATTGTATATTCAAATTAACTCAGAAATGGGGCAATTATCAAATTCTCTGCATTTATGAGGCAACTCCTTTGAGTTGCACATTTCAACAAACAAAATACATTTCTTAGGGACTCTAAAACAGAAAGTTATATTCTATTCCTAGAACAATTTATCCACTAACTTGATATCATTTGCTACAGTTAATTTCTTGAGTCATAAAGTATTTAAATACTTATCGATTTCCAACAACGAAGAAGTCAATCTTTGTTGAATTACACTACAGCTTCCCTCTCTGGATCTGAAGTTCCAATGAAAGAAGACGGTACTTTGCTTGAAGTACACATTCTATTTCGTCGGCTCGCAATAAACAAATAGTTATTTTCAAATGGAGATCAGCTTGTTGATTTCCAAGTCTTGCAGCATTATCTTTGTTATCAGCAGTTTTCCAACTGGAAATAGTTCAGTTGATCAGACGTAACTCAGTTCAGAGAATGCGTTGCAATTGAAAGGTTATGTAGTTCGTAGAGGTGTTCTCGTTGCAATTCTTCTGTACGGCTACTACTACATCATCTTAGGCCCAGCTGCTGGCTATGCTTCCGTCCATTCTTGGAGTGACATGGAAACCAAGACCCGCTTTCAGATCAAGGCAGTGTCTGTTTCATTCTCTTGTAGGACAAAGAGCTAGAGCTCTCTTCAATTCAAAGCTGATTTCAGCCTTCTCAGAACATGATTTTAGCTATTCTTCAGAACACTGGTTCATCCTTGCATTCCGTGAATTCGACCACTTATGCTCCCATGACATCAGAAACTTTCTTCAGAGCAGTTTAGCTTCCATTTCGTTTCTCCGAACTCCAAGCCACTCCCTCTCCACAACTTTCTCTTGTCTGGAGGCTTGTTTCTCCTGTGGGGAGCTTGCTTAATATGGGAAGCGCGTTGTTTGAAAGTCGCACGGCTGCTTTTGTTGTTCTCTCTTAAACCCTGTGCTTGGATAGTTTGTTCATTTTGGGCGGTGCCTGAATCCACGTGAGGTGTTTCCCATTGGTTGTTCTCGTTCCTAGACGGCCCCTTGTTCTCAATTGTTCTGCATCCGGGCGAGAAGGGCACTAGTCAGGGAGGCCACCAAGAGGCCTATGGTAACTCTATAGGAGTTACAGTCTTCCATGGCTGAGCTGGGAGACACTGTGCATATGGCAATAATAGCCTGGGTGCTTCACAAAACTGGCCTTTATGGGAAAAAGAAAGCCATTGTTGAAAAAAACTCACATCAAAGCTTGGGTATAGTTTGCCATAAGGCCTGTGGGAGACTCTGAGACCAAGTGGAAGAAGATTATGTGGTCTGATGAGACCAAAATAGAGCTTTTTGGCCTCAACGCTAAGTGCAATGTTTGTCGCTAGCCTAACACTGCACATCATCCTGAGAACACCATCCCTACCGTGAAGCATGGTGGTGGCAGCATCATTCTATGCGGAAGCTTCTCTGTGTCAGGGCCTGGAAAGCTTGTGAAGATAGAGGGCAACAAAGTACAGAGAAATCCTGGAGGAAAACCTACTAAAGTCTGCAAGAGACCTGGGACTTGGGAGAAGATTCATCTTACAGGAGGACAATGACCCCAAACATACAGCCAAAGCCACACTGTGGTGGCTTAAAAACAAAAAGTTCAATGTCCTGGAGTGGCCCAGACAAAGTCCAGACCTCAATCCAGTTGAGAATATGTTGAAAATTGCTGTTGAAAATGCTGTTTACCAAAAGTCCCCATCCAACTTGATGGAGCTTCAGCAATTTTGCAAAGAAGAATAGGCAAAAATTGCAGTGTCTAAATGTGCAAAGCTGGTAGAGACTTATCTAAATCGACTCATGTAATTGCTGCCAAAGGTGCCTCTACCAAATATTGACTCAAGGGGGTGAATACTTATGCAATCAATTATTTTCTGTTTTGTATTTGTAATTAATTTAGAACAATTTGTAGATTTTATTTTTTACTTTGACATTATGGACTTTTTTTTTTTGATCAGTAACAAAAACTCCTAATTAAATCCATTTCGATTCCATGTTGTAACACAATAACATGTGGAAAAGTCCAAGGGGGGTGAATACTTTAGAGAGCCACTGTATGAGTTGGACTATTTTCTGTCTGAGGTGTCAAAGCACCCAAAATATATTTCAAATCTGTTAATTTCATACACAGAATGATATTATAACCAACTCTGATGCTACAATCAGTTAAATCCACGGGTTCAGTCCCAAACAATAAACACAGTATTTAAATACACACAGTGAATACAAACACGGTCATCAGTCCGAAGTGAGTGCTGTGGTGCTTGTGGTGAAAATACAGTTTATCGTGAACAAGTGCAGTGTTGTCTGGGCTTTGTGCTGGCCTTTAGCAACAGCTCCAGATCATGTTAGCTGTCTAATAAGGACAAACAAGTAGATTTTAGACGACAAAGAAAAGAGATTTATCACCAAAATTCATTCTCTCTCTGTCACATACCCTTATTACTGTAATGATTTTATTAAGTCTGTATTCAAAGAGGTTGCATGGTTATACACCCTAATTAAAAAAGCATGAGTCGTTTCCCTAAGTCATTTACAGTAAATCCATACACAGTTAAAATGCAATGCCAGCATTAAAATCCGAGAAGTGTGTGTTCATCTGGCAGAAGTTTTACTGGAAAAATAGAAAAAAACATTTCAGTTTCCCTTATTAGTATAACATTTTTTTTAAAATTCATAAGATTTTATCTGTCCTAAAATAAGTCCAGCAACTGTTGGCAAGCCAGGTGGCCTGCTAGAGAGCACTGCATTTTCAGAGAAGTGTGAATATTTTCTCTGTTGCTTCTTGTGCCTGTATAAGGTCAAAATAGTTCAAGAGTTGGACTAAACATGGTTGGCTTTATAACACTAATCTTGGTCTAACTAATTTTATCTTAGACAATGTTGTAAAGGACTTTGCTGTTTATTTTGTAACCACCAGGACTATTTAAAAAACAGTACCACCAGTTCTCTACTACTGTGCTTTGCGCAGAATAAATAATGCTGGTCAATGCCAGAATTTCTAACAGTGATGGTGTGTGGTCATATGCAGTGCAATATATTGTCAGAATGAAGGGCACTCGGGGCTGTTACAACTGTCATTTAGTTGTAGACATCAAGTAAGCTCCCATTGAATTCTAGTTCCTGCTGTTGAGTATTTTGTGTTGTATGTTGTGTGTTAATGTTGGTGTATAGTCATTGGTACATGGGATATAAACGGGTCTGTGTAACACGAGTGTTTAAAATGTATATTTGTATTTAGGCACGAGGATTGCACAGCACTTCACGTGCAAGTAAAAAGTAACAATATGTGAGCACGGGGAATTGCACTTTATTAATTCACGTGCAGTTGTACCGTGACTCCAATTGAATGATTGATTAGCAATCGTGTCTTGGTACAGCTGCATAAAAGCAGCATGTTTTCACTCACTCGGGGTTGTGTGTTCGGTGAGTGGAGAACGGGATTGGAGACAGAGGTAATAATAATAATAATAATAATAATAATAATAATAATAATAATAATAATAATAGTTAAAAATATCAGCTGACCATGTTTGTTTAGTGTTTGTCCATTTTGTTTGTCTCTTTAATTTGGCAAATGTGCCATGTCCTGTGTTTTGTTTGTCTTGCAACCTTTTATTTTCTGTCTATGCACTATTAAATGCTGAGCGAGACCATTCGCTCAGCTCCACCCAACTCCACCTCTCTCTTTGTTTATTTCCTGGTTCCTGTTTCTGGTCTGATGTCCCCCACTCCAGCCGTCTTTGTGACACATGGTGTCATCGTGGAATAACCAGCACCTCCTAGATGCAGAACAGAGAGGGAACCGCAGTGTTTTTCTTGAAAAAAAAAATGGAAGGCTGGAGAGATGGCTGCATGGACCTGGAAGAGCTCCTTGCCTTGCCTTGCGGGGGGTACGGGCACGTGGTGGCTGTCTGCCCCTTCCAAGAGGAGGAGGAGCAACCGGCCCAGGAGAGGAATGTGAGGAGGAGGGGCAGAAATAATCTGCCCCACACAATATACAGAGGCGGAAGTAATGCCTGTGTGGGAGGAGCCCATACGTCCAGCACCCAAACGGGGGGACCGTGAGCGTACAGCGCCCAGAAGAGGGGACCGTGAGCATCCAGCGCCCAGACGGGGGGACAGCGGGAAACCAAAACCCGAGGGACTGCTGTTGTCACCTCCGCCAGCAGAGGAAGAATGCCTGCTGAGCCCATCTCCACCAGCAGAGGAAAAATGCCTGCTGTCCCTATCTCCACCAGAAGAGAGTGAGTGCCTGCTGGTATCACTTCCCCTACTGTCACCACCTGGAGGAGAGGAGCCGATGCTTCCTCTGCCTCCACCACCTTCCCCTGCAAGTGAGGGAGAGCCGCACCAGTCCTCTGTAATAAGGGTAGACTACATGCCGCTCCCACCTCCGCCGCCAGGAGACTACACGCTGCTCCCACCTCCGCCGCCAGGAGACTACATGCCGCTGCCTCTGCCTCTGTCACCTCCACCGCCAGGAGCAGAGCAGCAGGAGCTGCCTCTGCCTCTGCCACCACCACAGCCAGGAGCAGAGCAGCAGGAGCTGCCTCTGCCTCTGCCTCATCCACCGGCAGGAGCAGAGCAGCAGGAGCTGCCTCTTCCTCCTCCACCGCCAGGAGCAGAGCAGCAGGAGCTAAAATTTTGACTTCAGTGATGGTTAAACGCATGGACCTCTCAGAACTACATTTCCCATCATCCCCCTGCTACATACGTAACTGAGATGGATTTAACAGTGATCAGGAGGATGATGAGAAATGTAGTTCTAAGAGGTCCATGCAGATACATCAGAAGCCATCTTGAGGCAGAAAATGCAATTTAAAAGTTTTTAAAAAGTGGTCAAAATGTAAAATAAAAAAAATTCAAACAATGCACACACCTTACGTAAACAGTTGTAGCAACACATGGGAACATTTAACACAATAAAATAAAAAAGTCGTTATGTGCCTGTAGCAGGGGGAGATCTGTGCTGACTCTGCTGGTGTGTTCATGGTGCTGCAGGAAGAGGACGGCAGTCGTCCAACAACCGTCTGTGAGTCATGGCAGTGACACGGGGAGATGGGAAAGTGGGTGTGTGGACTTTCCCCCTCTCTGAATGGCTGAGAGGCGGGTCTTGGGGAGATTGTTAGCCCTATAAGTTAACGCTCTGTTGTTTCCTCAAGTATGCCCTTTTAAACGCGCCGAGAGTGTGGAAGCGCTGGTCCACGACCAAGAACCAGTCGGAGAGAAAGAAACAGAGTTTCAGAGCGAGACAGTGAGGGCAGGGAACCCTTGGGCAGACCCCTGAATAGTATAGCTGAGCAGGCTAGTTAGCTGGCAGCGTAGGACTGTGATCCAGGTCGCACAGGCAGCGGCGACCGGGATATCGCTGCAAAGTGCAGCACGTTTTCTTTGTAGTTTTGTTATTTTTTATTTTCTCTTTTTCTTTTCCCCTTCTATTCTTGAATTATTGTTTGAAGCACCTGCGAGTGTACTTGCACCCTGAACTGTTTTACCATTATTTGGTATTCCCGTGGTTCTGTTTACCATAGTTGGTAAGCAGACCACGGACCAACAGCGCCCTCTGCGGGCCAAAAGAAATCATTGCGTCAAAATAAAACTGGGCACCTGTGCGGTGTTTTCAAGTTCACCTGTCTGTCTCCTGAGTCAGTGAATTACCCACCACCCATCCACAGTGCCCTTTAATTTGTTACTATGCATTCAAGCAGCGTGTTAAAAAAGCTAATAGGTCAGTGTCCGCAAGTGTGATGACAGCAGAACTGGCATGAGTCTTACAACACTAATTACACAACAAACAGTTACTGGAAAATCACCTGATGAACAATACATGAATTTGGAAAACTTTCAAAACAGAGTAATGTTTGATATGATTACTGGAGTTGGGAAACAACAGAGCCATAGAGCCATTTTGCACTATTTTCACTTATTCCAGTAGCTTTTGTGACAATTTTATTCTGGTGCTTGCTGGAATGTTGTTTTCTAACATACTTTATGCAATTCATCAGATAACCAATGAGTTTAGTAATTATCACAACAACCAGTTAGATTACAACTTGGGATCTTATACACCATCCACATTAGAAATACATTACTCACTGTGGTTCTCTTGATTATGAAAGATCACACATGATGGAAAGCAAAGTTTCTCATCTGTCACCCCCAAGTTATTATTTCCACTCTAAGCAAAGGCTTTTCGTTTATCTCCTATAAACGGCTTTAATTATATCTTGTTTTGTACACATTATCTGTGCTGACAAAAACAGCTATTACTAAGAACATTATACATGATTTAAAATATATATATATATTGAATGTTGATAAAAAAAACATTCTGACAGACTGCTTTGTGCTTTCTTTGCCCGAGTTTGGCTGATTTGTCGTTTTTTTACTGTCAAGTTTCTTTTATCCATGGTAGAATCACACTTTTGATTCTCATGTCTGTTTACTGACAAGTGCTGGTTTCAACCCCTCTTCGGGAGATTGATAAGCGGCCATTACTCTCTTTCCACTGCACGAGGCCTCATGTAGTGTTTATATACTGCATGGGGAGCTGTTCTGGTGCTGTAAGGAGACCCCGCGGGCTCGCGGCATAGTCCTCTACGCTGATTTAATCGTCCACAGCTACCACAAAAAAAAAAAACTGCTCGGGCCTAGCGCCCCTCTCAAGCCTTGGGCTCTCCTAGAGCGGCTGCTCTTGCCCTCGGCGACGACACCGACTGAATCGGCTGCACACCTCGGCATCGACCGCGGTTTTCCCGCTGACTTTGAGGCTGAGAAAAACAGCGCCTACCTGGCCACGATTGACTCGGCACCGACCTCGGGACAGGTTGACTCGGCACCAACTGTTCGGCACCAACAGCGCTCTCCTCGACGCCGTTTCCGGCACCGATTGATTCGGCACGGGTGAACCTCTTCAGAGCCGTCTACAGCCCGGCACTGACCTCGCTACCTATCAACAATGACCTCGGCATCGATTGACTCGACACCAACCTCTCAGCACCGATCCCGGCACCGACTGATTCGGCACAGGTGAATACCTTCGGGGCGGTCTAGAGCCCGGCACTGACCACGCTACACATCAGCACCGACCGTAGCGCGATTGACTCGGCACCGACAGTGCTCTCCTCAGCACCAATCTTGGCACCGACTGAGTCAGCACCGGTGAATCACTTAGGAGCCGTCTACATGCCCGGCACCGACCGCGCTACTATCGGCACCGCGCGCAGCAGTCCCACCTATGACGCCATGTAAGTGTAGTCGACTGGGTCCTCCGCTGGTTCCCACCAGTGTGACCAGTCCACGGCGAAGCTGCCCAGGAAGGACGAGCACCGGTCCTGCTTCATATGCTTAGGGCCAGACCATACGACCAAAGCACTGGCAGATGAGTTGGACTGTTCTCCGTGAAGAAAGTTCTCTAAACGAGCTAAGTACAGGACAGCAGCCCTATCCCCAGTCTCTCTCCCCAAGATAGGAAAATGAGGTCAGTGGTCCAAGGCCCTCCGCAGAGGTCCTCTAGGACCCCCCCCCCCCCCCCCCCCCCCCTACAATGACCAGAGAGCTCTCCTGCATACCTGGGTCAACCTCCTCTTCCCCACCACCAGTACAGAGGCACAGACACCTCTCAGGGGAGGGGAGATGGTCACCACCTTGGCGGTACCGTGATAGCAGAGACTCTGCCACTTCCATCGGGCAGGCCACAGCGGAGGGCTCCTTACAGCCCCTGCTGCATGTGTTGCGGAGGGAAGAGTTCCGGGCGCTAATGCAGCATGCAGCTGCAACCACGGATGTTCCCTGGCCAGCAGAACAGGAGGAAAAGGGGAACCGCTTCCTCCAGAAAAAAGGGCAACCATAGTAAGCCCTCCCTTTGTGCCAGGACTTCCTGGAATTGGTGCGCTCCTCCTGGAGCAACCCAGCATCTGCACCCTCAGCCTCCAGAACAGCAGAGTCTCTGCTGCACACTGCAGGAGCCCAAGAAGCGGGACTAGGCACATTCCACACTATTGCAGACACGGTCAGGGTATTGGTGCAAGGTTCCTCCTTCACCAAGGGGGATAAGGACCCAACCTGTCAGTCTAAGCCTTGCAGGACAACGGATGCCATGAGCAGCGAATGCCATGGCTATACTGGTGCTTTACCAGACCCAGTTAGCAGAGAGGCTGCAGAAAAGATCCACAGAGGCAGACATAGGGGAACTTCAGGCAGTGGCAAAGGCAATGACTGACCCAATAGAGGAGTTATGCCAGGCATCAGGGAGGTTGCTGGTGGTGACGATGGCTGCTTGCCGACATTTGTGGCTAATGCAAGCCAATGTCGTGGAGACCAAGAGGGTGGCATTACTGGATGCCCCCATTACACCGGGGCAAACATTTGGGGAGACGATTGATGTGAGCCTTGAGAGGTCCCACAAAGCCATGGAGGTTTCCTCCAAATTCTTGCGCCTCCCGGCTTACCATCAGCACCCAAGGTGGAATTCACAGCCTGCTTGGGAAAAAGGGCCTGAACCCCGCCCTCCACCCCATAGTAGACAAGCAGGCAGAGACAGAGCTGGCGGGTAACCGGTTCTCAGGCTGGAGACTGAAGCCGGGGCCTCAGAAAGACCCGCTCCCTCCAAAGCCCAAGGGAGACCGGCCCTGAGGGACCCCGGCTGCCACTAAACTCCTCCACAACCAGACTGACCAATGACAACGACCCATTTCAAGGCTGCACTGAGGACTCCTGGGTGCTATCGACAATGAGATAATTAAATGTGCTACTTATTTGGAAATTTTCTCTATAAATATCTTCACATATTTAGGGAAGCACTTAAAAGAAAATACACATTTTAACAGAATAATCTATCTATCTATCTATCTATCTATCTAGAGAGGTGGCTGTGAGTAAGGCAGCTAGCACTGCAACACAAAATATTGCAGTTTGCCTGGTGTGGGAGAGACTGGGGGAGCTATATTGCAGTGGCAGATTCTGTCGCTGAGAAAGAAAGGCACAGTATTGACTTTGCTACCAAAGAAAGTAGATTTATGCAATATAAAGAACTGGCATCCAATAAGTATCCTTTTTACAGATTACAAAATTGTATTAAAAACTTTGGCGAACTGGTTGGGCAAAGTGATGAATTGTGTGGTGCATTTTGATGAAACGTACTGTGTCCCCTGCAGATCAATTTTTGATAATGTCTTTCTGATTCATGATCTAATAGCCTCCAAGCTTTTGGGATTTAAAGCTAGTCTCATTTCTTTAGATCAGGAGAAAGCTTTTGATTGCGTAGATCATAACTATTTATTTTATGTAGTTAAGCCTTTTGGTTTCTGTCTCAGTTTTTGGGGCAAAACTCAGTTACTCTACAGTAATGTTTTTAGTACGCTTAAAATCAATGGTGTGCTTAGCTTTCCTATTCAGGTGCAGAAGGGAATTCGCCAGGGTTGTTCCATGTCTGGGATGTTATATTCTTTCAATTGAACTGTTACTCCACAAATTAAGGCTATTTTGTCTGGCTTTTCCATTCCAAATGTACCGGTGGAGCCTATAAAAGTGATGGCCTATGCTGATAATGTTGCAGTCTTTGTTTTGAGAAAAAAAAAGATGTGCAAATATTAAATGATTGCTTGATATTGTTTGGAGAAGTGTCCTCTGTGAAGACAAACTGGTCAAAAAGCAATGTGTTTTTATTAGGAGATTGGGAAGGTAGTAGGCCTCCAGATCTCCCCCAGGGTTACAGTGGAGTCAAGCAGGTTTTAGATACCTGGGAGTGTTCTTGGGAGGGGAAGGGGTGGCTAAAGAGAACTGGGATGGGGTGTTAGATAAGGTCAAAAATAGACTGGTGATGGCTCCTGACTAAACTGTCCTATAGAGATAGAGTTTTAGTGATTAACAACCTAGTAACCTCCATGTTATGGGACAGAATAGGAGGTGTAGATCCCCCAGTGTTGTTATTAAAAGAGATCCAGAGAGTGTTTTTTTCTGGGACGGATTGCACTGGATAAAGCAGAGCGTGCTGTTTTTGCCTGTTGAAGAGGGAGGGGGGGCAGGGCTTGATTGATGTTGTGAGTAGGGTGGCAGTGTTTAGGCTGTTTTCTCTACAGAGGCTGCTCTATGCTCCTGAATCTCTCCCTTGGAGAGCAGCAGCTTTTTTTTTTCTCTCCAGTGGGTGAGGAAGTTAGATTTAGACAAACAGGTGTTTTTATTGAATGCTGCACATTTGGACTTGTCTGTTTTACTTGATTTTTACAGGGTGCTGTTGAATGCTTGGATACTACATAAAGTGCATCAAGATTTTAGGTGTGTGGGGTTGTATTGGCTCTTAGAAGAGCCGTTGGTATATAATTTTTAATTTGAAATGCCCAATTTTAGAGTCAAATAATTTTAATTGTTTACTAACTACTAAAGGACTGATAAAAATTGTGCAGTTAGTGGATCTTAAAAAGCGAGCTTGGAAAAGCCTTGAAGTCCGAGCATCTGAGTTGTAAATGATATTGGTGATGATGATAAGGGTAGCCTTGTTTAGTGAGGTGTCACAAAGATGGCCAGAGTGGGGGAAGTCAGACCAGAAACAGGAAATAAACAAAAAGAGAGGTGGAGTTTGGAGGAGCTGAGCGAATGGTCTCGCTCAGAATTTAATAGTGCACAGACAGACAGAAAATAAACGGTTGTAACAAACAAAAACACAGGACACGGCACTGGTAGCCAAAATAAACAGACAAACAAAACAGCAACACTAAACAAAACACGGTGAGCTTCTATTTTACTTATTACTATTATAATTACCTCCATCTACAATCCCGTTCTCCGCTCACAGAACACACAACAACAACCTTGAGTGAGTGAAAACATGCAGCTTTTATGTAGCTGTACCGAGACTCGATTGCTAATCAATCATTCAATTGGAGTCGCGGTACAACTGCACATGAATTAATAAAGTGAAATTCCCCGTGCTCACATATTATTACTTTTTACTTGCACATGAAGTGCTGTGCAATCCTCGTGCCTAAATACAAATATACATACTCGTGTTATACAGACCCTCGTTTTACCTCAGTCTCCACTCACCAAACACACAACAACCCAGAGTGAGTGAAAACATGCTGCTTTTATGCAGCTGTACCGAGACTCGATTGCTAATCAGTCATTCAATTGGAGTCGCGGTACAACTGCACGTGAATTAATAAAGTGCAATTCCCCGTGCTCACATATTATTACTTTTTACTTGCACGTGAAGTGTTGTGTTGAAGATATTCCTTTTGCTTTCATTCACAGGGTGGGAGGGCTGAATTTTGACAGACAGCTGTTGTTAATGAACACCAGCAAGCTGGCCTGTTTACCTGCGTTTTATTGTGAGATACTGCTTATCTGGCACATGATGGCAGTGAGGAAGAACTTTGAGTAGGTAGGGCTGTATTGGCTCTTAAAGGAACCCTTAATTTACAGTCCTTCTGTGATATGTCCCATTTTAGAGTCTAATAGTTTTTTATCTTTGTTGATTGACACGGGGGTTACTAAGATTAGGCATTTAATAGATTTAGATTGCGTGTAAATGACGAAAAACAAGGGAAAATCCACGGCTTGTTTCACATGGAAACCCGCATTTTACGTGTAAATGTTAGTGAATTTGTTCACTATAAATATTGCAAGGGAGCAGGTCAGTTGTTACTGTGGATTCCAAGATGGCAGAAAGTAAGTGGCTGATGGGCAGTTTTATGGTTAGCAGTTGTGTAGTTCACCTTAATGATAATGCATGCAGCTTTTTTTATTATTGTTTTTTGCTGTGTCTGGCCTGTCATGTTGTATATATCATGTGGGTTTACAGTTCTATATAAAACCACTTACCAAGAATTGCGGTGTACACTTGTTATAGTATTAAAACAGCTGTTTGAGTACCCTTGCTGTAAAAACTACGCTAAAGTTAAGACGCCGCATGTCCGCCCTCCACTCACTGGAGTGAGGAGGAAACCCGGGCATTAATAAGTATAGTTAGCGACCTGGATGTGCTGAACCAGCTCAATCGCCTGAAACAGCGTAACAAGCATGTGTACCAACAAGTGATTGATGCCCTCTCACAAAGAGAAATAGAGCTCACAACTCCCAAAATGCATTGCAATGTGTGTTAAAATAATTTTAAAAAAAGATCTGTTCCAGTGAACCTGGAACCATCTGGCAGCGGCAGCAGCACTCTGTTATTTCACTACATCTATGTTCATACATACTCAAGAGTCATCCTATGATTTAGAATTTTAAATCAAAGTTTAGCTAATTCACTTCATTTTCTAAACCCATCCTCCTCTACAACCTCTATAAATCTGCAATAGCACATTTTCTGAATGGAATAAAACCATTAAATGGTATTAAGGTAGCACAGAACAATAATTATTGACCTGATCAATTTCTTGCTATACAGTACTTTTAGAAATGTATTCCTTTCAGAAAATGTGTCTTTGCACTTAACATGATATTTAGACAATATCAAACAAAATCCTGAATAGCTGAAGCTGCTAAACAGTCTGATATAAAGGTTGTTGTTATTTCAGTGGTTGTCATGAATGAATGATCATTCAGTTCCAATAAATCTTAACATATTTGTGTTCCAACACAATCCAGGAAAATGGGATGTATCTCTCAGAAGCTATATGCTGGTTAAATAAGCTGCTTTTCCTAAATGACAGACAGTCGTAGTTTGACCCTGAAGACATTGCTAAGGTAAAATGAATTGCAAGCATAAAGGACACTCTGAAAGTAAGAAAGTGATTAGAGCTTTCTTCAACCGGTGTGCTGTTATTTAGGGGTGCACGTTAAAAAGTGGTACACCATATACCCTGGCATGTGCAAAGAATTTTAGCTCAGAAAACAAGGAAACGCCCATCTGACGGGGGTATGATGTACTTAGTTTGGCCCTTAAAGTTATTTTTAATATAATATTTTTTACAATTCAGCAATTTTACATGATTTTAACTGATGATCAACAAATTGGGTCAAGTTTTGGTACGTGTACCACATTCTGACTAAGTACCACTTTCAGGCCCTACACTGGTACCAGAATATGTATTCTGGATTCTCTCCAAACTACATGTGAGGCCTGTTGTGAATAGGAGTGCATGACTAAAGATTTGTAGAATGATTTTACTGTATTATGAATTACCAATAACCCCTTTAGGAATGGCTGAGAAATGTAAGACAATGCAATATTCAAGGCTTGCATCAATATAATATAGTTCACATACTTTCAGCATTCCTTTCCTTGTCATTTACTAAAAGACTGCTTGTGACAGGTATGAATAATGATGGGCAAATGCAAAATTATGATGACAATACATTGCAAAAATAATTCACCTGTCAGCCAGAAAGCTTTTCCTATGACGCACAGGAAGTAATTACTTTAGAACAGTGTAATGGGTATACATTTCAAAATGGTACAACTGATAATACAACTTACAGTTTGAGTTTTTGCCAATTTTGTCTAAAGTGACAGATTTAGGTGGCTGAGTTTCAGAGAAATAAACTGACATTTTGCAACAAAGCTGTTGACTTTTTTTATGAGGTAAAAAAGTGAAGAGTAATGTTTTTAAATCTATTTTCTTCACCCAAAACTATGCTTTAAATAGACCCTTTTTACCAAATGTTAGTACCTCTAACACATCGTCCTAACCTTGAAATATGAACACTTAGAGCAGGCTCTGATTGAAGCCTGAAAGTTATGTGACATCGCAATAAAAAAGAAAGTGAATTTACAATAATTAGCTATCAGGAAGCTGCAGCAGCTTTTTACCTGTAGCATTGTATTTCAAGGATTAAAATATATTCAACAGAAGGACAAGAGGACTGAGATACTATTTCTAGAGATACAATCTAGAGTATGGAATGTGGATTTAAACACAGGATCTACAAAAATGAATTATGATCTGCTAGTAAGTCCTTGTCAATGAGATGATATTCCTTGTTCCACAGTATGAACATCACTGCATACAGTGGTCTTTCCACTGTATTTAGTGATTTTGATAAGGGGTGGTACTTAGATCTGATGCTGTTTTGCTTTTTAAATTACACTTCATTTAGTACATTTCAATAGTTAAACATGGCTTGTCATGTATTTTTTTTTTTTTTGCTTTACTATACCTTTCTGTGCCTACATTGCTTACCTATGCTTTACAATGCTTTCACTGTGCTTTTTTACACTTTGCTATGCTTTTACTATGGTAAACTTTTATAATGGTAGAACATGTCCTATAATCTCTTAGCTCCAGCCTCTAGTTTGAATCACCTTTAGTTATAATTCAGTAATACATTTTTCTTAAGAAGATGTTTGAAAGCCAAATATTATTCAAATATTAGTTTTTATTTTTAACAATTGTTATTGAGACACTAAAAACATGGAGACACGGTATGTTTAAAATTAGGTTTCACACAGAGTAAAAAATAAATAAAAACAAGGACAAAACTATAAACACATTCATACTGGCAACACTTAATCAATAACTCTGATGAACAGATTGAATAATATATATAATATATATATTATAATATATATATATATATATATATATATATATATATATATATATATATAAATTTGTATTATTTTTCTAAAATATACAATAAATTTATTAGTAGTTTAAATCCATCCCTGAATGGTCTGATACAGTCCTTCCATATATATATATAAAATTGACTAATAAATTAAATGTATATTTTACAAAATAAAGTTTGACACACAAACAAAATAAATATGACAGTTTGCCATACACAGCTGCATTAGTATAACGAATGCAACATATTAGACAAGTGTATAACACTACATCACATTTTTTGACCAACTGATTGTTTTTCAAAAAAGGTACAATTTACATGTCAAGTTCACATTTTACATTTTTTACAAAAAAATGAAAAAATCCACTGAGTAATACTGCAAGATCAGCTTCCACTTTTCAGCATAATTGAACAAAAAACCTGAAAAAATACTGTATCAAGTAAAGTATAGAACTTCCTGCAACTAAGATACTTTCTGTAGTTTAAATACATCCCTGAAGGGTCTGATACAGTCCTTCGATACCCTATACAACTGTTTGTATAGGGTGTTCAATCTAATAACATTTTATTAAATACATTTATTTAAATAAATTGCTGCATAAATAAATACACAAATAAATCAACACACTAATACATAAATAAGAGGTTAAAAAGACCATCCTCAGAGGTATTTCAGTTCCTCTTTAGGTTTGCTCTTCTAAATTTCCAGCGCAGGATTTCAGGCCCGAGAGCTGCAATAAAGACAGAAAACATACCAAACATTAATTCTGCTATTGTATATGTATGTCAGGCATAAAAACAGAAACAGGTTTCAGAAGTCTGATGTAACAACAGGATACTCATTTACTGAGTTACAGCATTTTGCTTTACATGTACTTTTTTACACACATTACCATCAGTTATTACCTTTGCTATGAAAATGCAACATTGTGCATTTTTTAAAATGATCCTGAAAATGGTTACCCTTTCTTGAGACAAACAGTGCCAATATAAAACAGTGAAGCATTACAAAGTAGCATACTGGCTCTCTAACTTAACTTTAAAGAAATATGCACTATGTGATTTGTGAAAGTATAAGTATAACCAAACAATAATTACCTTTCCAAGATTTTCTTTATGACTATCTTGACCCAGTGGGCAGTTGGTTCCAGGCAAATCTGATGACCGGATTTCAGTGTGGCACTGCAAACAAACAGAGAAAAGCATAAATAAACAGAATTTTGATTAAAATAATTGACTTTGGCTATAGTTACTAAAAAACAAAAGAAAAAAACTTTACAATATTTGCACAATATTACAATAAGAGAAACTTTAATACTGGCGTTCAGCTTAAGAAACACTCACATGACTTCAGCATCCTTGCAGTGCGGTCCACTGGGGAAGAGCTCTACATTCTGGATCTGCCTGGGATGGATGAATCTGGATTCTTTTTGAATGCACTGACAACGGAGCTCCAGTCCAATGCTTTTCAAAGACATCCCTGCAGGTATAACATTGCCAGTTAATAAGAGTTTAATGTTGATTTTATTAAACCTTACTGTCTGAACTTTTTTTTTATTTCTTAGCAATAAACAAACTTTGGCTTAAAAGTTTTTTTTTTCAATAAATAATTTAAGCAACCTTACAACATAAGCCTTACCTTCAGATAGAGCAGCAACAGCAAGGCAGAGAATGACCACGGCCAATGCAGTTTTGGAGTTCATGATTTTCGTGAGCTGGTTCGTTTCTGGAAAAACAAGCTGAAGCTTTTCACTTAGAGCTCTGAGTGTTTGATTCTGCCGCTGTGTAGTGAGAACGTGTTCTTATAGCAATCAGAGTTAGGAAGTGACTCATCAAGGATTACGTAACTGGAATTTTTGTAGTGGTGTAATACTGATAACACTGCAATTTGGTTAGTAACAATCACTTTAACTTATTTATTTCTAATTACTAATCTTGCGGTTTTTTTTTGTTATTAACCAGTGTGGCATTTCTATTTTAATGAAATAGTATTTTGTTAATGAAGCACAGTAGAAAAGTTAATTTTACATTTAATCCTTTCTTAATTTCTAATTTACAAGTATCTGCCTTCTCCTACTACTACTAATAAATTAATAATAATAATAATAATAATAATAATAATAATAATAATAATAATAATAATAATAATAATATTATTAGTAGTAGTAGTTGTAGTCATAGTATTTTTTATTCACAATTTCATCTAAAGAACCCTGCTACCTTCATAATATATTTGCTGTATCCATATTAATTGTATATATAGGAAGTATTGTTCCCTGTAGTACAGCTGGTTTAGTAACATTTTTCCTTTGGCCATCAGTTCAGCATCTTGAGGGTGGTTGTTTGCAGAGAATTTTTAAAATACACAATATAGTTTTATTGATTTGTAGGCACTCAGATCACTTGTAAATGGCTTAGTTTGACACTGGTGCCACTAATATAAAAGTCTAGCTTTCCAAAATAACAGAATCTGTTTAGGAAAGCTCAAAATACCTATACGTATAGACCTACTAAAATCTGCTTATAGTTTTTAAAGAAAATAAAACTTTAGGGATAGTTGACTAGATTATCAAAACTATTTACTCCAAATTGCCATCAGCATGATTGTTTCATAAAGGGATAAAAACAAAAAAGAACCACAGACCATGTGAGTAGTCTTAACGTTTTTTTTTTTTTTTTTTGTTTATCTTATCAGTTTTAGCTTTGTGAATAGTATTTATTGCTGTGAGAAGTTAGACAGATATTTATTAGAAAGAGCAGCTACTTTGATTAAATGTCTTTAAAATACTGTATGTCACATTGGTTATTAATTAAAAGACTGTGGGCCCTATTTTGAAAGTAGCTCTAAGGCATATTTTCTGACACAAATAGATATAGTCAAAAACAACTTACATGCAGGAATTTACAGTTGATAGTTTTATATCTTTTAAATTATTTTGTTCCTCTCTGAAATGACTTTGCCTTTGTATCAGCTACCAAACCAACCGCTAACTTTTCTTTTATATTGGTGGCAGCACAGACCTCAAGCTATGCTATTGCTTATCAATGCATTGCATATAAGAGTCTGTAAGATAACAGATAAAAAGAGTCTATGTAAAAATGACATGGAAAAAAAAAAAATTAATAGTTAGCTGTCAGCAGTTTTAGAGGATTCTCTTTTTGGTTAAAAGTGGGTTACTGTACATGTGGTTCTGGAAATGTAATGTTAGCCTTCTTAAATAGCCTAGCCCTTTAAAACGTTTCCTTAAAAAAAAAAAAAAACAGCAATTTACATTGTACATGAATGGGATTCAAAGATTCATGCTGATGTATCAAAATAGTGAGTAATACATGTGTTGTATTAAAGCACAAAACTGAGGTACCGATTTAAGGATTTCCTCAAAATATAGGTGCTCATTTAAGGGACCCTATAGGGTATTAAACTGCAATAGGGGATATGATTTGAAAAGATGTTATGGTGGTTTACAGTTAACAATAGTACTTGGTACCTTTTGGCAAGTAACTTTTGGAAAGAGGTGCCATGGAATGGAATATAGATACCAAACTCATTCAACATGTTACAGTTCAAAATATATGTAACATTACAAATCATAAATTATGACATATTATTTGTTCCATAGACAGAATTACATTTTTATAAAGGGGGCAGTTTTTAGCCATCTATTCAACTTTGCATGTTTAAACAAATCCATCTATGGTTATTGCATGGTTATAAACCATCTACAATGATTAACAATCTATAACATAGTTATTAAACGTCTATTATATATTTATAAAACATTAATAAGCAGCACCTTAATATAAAGTGTTACCGATTCTCTAAAGACAATGAGGTGATTTTCAAAGATTTTTTTCTCCACACTGTAAATGACTAAGTTAAAAAAAAAAAAAAAAAAAAAAAGAAACACTTACCAGCTTTTATAATTTACACTTTGGAGTAAAATATGAATTAATGCACATACAGCATATAGTCAGTAAATTAAATAATGAACAATAATTACCTTTCCAAGATTCTTTTGATAACTATCTTGACCCAATGGGCATTTGGGACCAAGCAAATCTGACGACCAGATTTCATAGTAACACTACAAAAAAAAAAAAAACACAAAGTAAAGAAAATGTAACCCCTACGTTATAATGTACAGTTCAGTCACACTTATAAAAATTTATTTACCTCTATATGTACTCTTAGAATTTTGCTTTGGAAGTCATTGGACCACCCAAAGTGACTCTCACATTTGTAAGGTGTATATTTATTTTATGTCACAAAAATAATATGAACCCAACTGTATCTCATACATCTTTTATTATTGAATACTACAGTAGAAGAAACTTTAATACTGGCGTTCATCTTAAGAAACACTCACATGACTTCAGCATTCTTGCAGTGTGGTCCACTGGGGAAGAGCTCTACATTCTGGATCTGCCTGGGATGGATGAATCTGGATTCTTTTTGAATGCACTGACAACGGAGCTCCAGCCCAATGCTTTTGAAAAGACATCCCTGCAGGTATAACATTGCCAGTTAATAAAACAATAATAATAATAATAATAATAATAATAATAATAATAATAATAAACATATTTAAAAGCTAAATCGAAGATAAATTGAGGTTGTTGTTGTTGTAATTACACCAAAAGTTTTATCTACAACAAAAGCATTGCCTTCAGAAACAGCAGCAAGAGCCAGGCAGAGAATCACAGTGGTTCCTGTAATTTTGCAGTTTATGGTTTGCGTGAGCTTCTTTGTTTGTTGAATACTGTACTTGATTCTGAATTGAAGCTTTCTGATTTGATCTCTTAAGTTTGATGCTGCCGCTGTCTTGTAGCATGCAGCATAATAGGTTTGTTGTCTACTACTCTTACTTGAGCGGTAGTATGCCTGGCCAGGCTCTATTCATATATTCAATTCTGTTCTAATAATAGAGAAAAACTCTACGTGAAAATAATGCCTTCTTTGGTGTGTTAACGTTGTGTGTGTGTGTGTGTATCTGTGTATATATACATATATATGTAAAGATAAAAGAAATCCATTTGGCTTCGGTCTGTGTTTTTTGCCTTGCTGTTTTAATTCTCTATCATTTCCAAATGCGTTTTTCGCAGGTCCTTTCTGGCTTTCCTTAGTTTGGCAGTAATTTGGTCTTTGCTTAGTGATGGTTTGCTTAGTTTTGGGGGCATGTCATCTCTGGCAAAGGAGTGGCGGTCGATCCCGACAAGATGGAGGCCATTCAGGAGTATCCTAATCCTTTGAACATCAAGGAGGTTCAACGTTTTTTAGGGCTCGTTGCCAGGTACCATAAGTTTGTTCCAAGACCACCTGAAGAAAAAGGGGGTCCAGTGGAACTGGACGGCACAATGTCAGGAGAGCCTGGATAAGCTGAAAGCAGCCTTAATGGCACCTCCCATACTCTCCCAACTGGATGTAAATTTACCTTTCCTTATGTACACTGATGCCAGTGAGGTCGGGCTTGGGGCTGTTCTGGCGCAAAAAACGGAAGAGTGTGAAAAGGTGACTGCTTTCGCTTCTCGAATATTGCAAGGGGCCGAACACAATTCTTTCTCAGAAGTAGAATGCCTCACAGTAGTATGTATCATCATCATAGAATCATAAGCTTTGGGATTGCTGGTTGTCTGAGTTTCATTTTGCCATGAATAGTGCCCATCATGAAACCACAGGGTATTGTCCTGCAGAAATAGCAATAGGAAAAGAGCTCAAAGGTCCTCTTGAGCGGCTCAGTTATACTGCTCCTCCACCAGCAAACCCACAGTATACTTTACTAGAGTGGCAACAGCAGTTTTTTCAATTGGTTAGGCAGAGAGGAAGCATCGCCCGAGCCAGACAAGCCAAGTAAGGAGAACCAACTTTCCTTTGTACTCATGTGATAATGGGAACTCTTTTAGAACTATGGGTTAGTTTACTCATTTATTTATGTAGCTTAATTTTTGTTTTGGTTTTTTTTCCAGGTTTTTTTGTGAGGAAACTCGGGACTGGACATTTATTTTGAACTTGTTGGGTTTTTTTTAACTTTATTTTTCAACTGTATGGTTTATTTTTGTATTTGTTTGTTTTAGTGCTGTGTGATGTTCAGTGTTAAAGTGTATTAATTCTACTGCTAGCCTTAATAGTATAGTTTCAAGATATACCTATTTGTCTCATTGGGTCTATTGAAATACTATTTGAGCAGTTAAAGATTGTTTAAAATCTGTCTTCTTTCTCAGTATGATATATTTCTATAGTGTGTTTTTTACATGGTATAGTTAAAATGGCTGGGTTACTTTGGGGAACCAGCCTATTCTACTATATTGCACAGTGATTTTTTGTTTAGTTATTTATCTAAGGAGTATTGTTGAAACAATGTTAAATAGAGGTATTCAATTACTGCATAGTCCTGATGGTGGCTATTGTAGTAGGAAGCAAATAAATTGTCACTGGCATTTACCAAATATAAATGTTTCCTTATTGCTGTACCTGGTTGCTTTTATAAAGATTAAGTAATCTGTTAAAGTCTAGTGAGCTCATATACTTGTTGCAAGAGCATGGAAGTGACTCAACAGTAAATGAGAACAGGATTTTTTTTTATTATGCAAGATGCGTAATGCATCTCCTGTGTTATCTGTACTGACAGTCACCTTTCACACTTTTCTTATCACTGTGAGCTAC
Organism: Polyodon spathula; assembly: GCF_017654505.1. Lineage (NCBI taxonomy): Eukaryota > Metazoa > Chordata > Actinopteri > Acipenseriformes > Polyodontidae > Polyodon > Polyodon spathula. The sequence continues at coordinate 37,446,794 of NC_054535.1, forward strand.
AGTGAGATTGATAGAACTGAGCCCCAAACAATGCATTCACTTCAGTTTTGTAGATTATATATAATTTTTTTTTTTTTTTTTATCATACTGACAGCTTGAATTTACAACCGTGGGGGAGAATATATGTTACTGACAAAGATACCGGTCTTCGTCAAAACACTAACACAAAACACACTTCCCTAATGCTACCACTTTAAAACATGAATAAACTGTTGGGGTGGAAAGAAAGGAAAACAACACAATGGTTTAGGAAACCCAAAGCAATGGGGCAATTGTTGGTGAACTATGAAGACATAACAAATAATTTACTGTACCTCTCATAGCAGATGTATTTATTTATTTATTTATTTATTTTAAGGGGTCACTTATATAAGACAGATCCACTTAAATGCACCAGGGCACTGGGGCTAACATTATTCTCCAGATGAATATTGTATCTTTCCTCTGCCAGCACAGTGGCCACTCAGACCAGCTGCAGGCTCACTTTAGCCACAACGTGCAATTGTGATTACAGTATATCAGAACAAGTGTCCATACAGTTTACAGTTTATGTTAACTAGAAATAGAAATCTATTTAAAATTAGTTTTAACTGACTTCTTCTGTTAATTATTATTTTTTCCTAGGTATTTTTTAATTAATATTTACTAAAATTTTTAAAATGTATACATTTATATTATAAGGTATCATAATGGTTGCATCTTTGTTTAGTTTTTTTGCTGTAAGCCGGTCCTGTTTTTGTAGGATAATATAATAGGATATTATACAGAAATACATTGTTTTTAATATTAATGTATTGTAATATGGGGAGAGTATACAGTATTTACAATATACAGAGGTGACAACAAGTATTCACATCCTCTAATAATTCCAGTGGTCTCCCCCTGAGTAGATTTGAGACTTCAGAGTTCTGTGTCTTAGCAAAGACTGATTGGTTAAATTGAAGAGGGTGGTGGAAAAGACAATTGTTATGTATTATGTATTTATTTATTGTACTTTAAAAAGAGTGCCATAACATGTCCTCCAGAATGTGCAAGAACAGGCTGTCAATCAAATGGTCATTAAAATTTTAATGATGCACTAAATAAATACTTATGACCAAGACTTGTCTTTACTAAATATGTTGTTGCTCATTTTTCTGACTAATGATAACAATACATGGTGTGTGTGTGTATGTGTATATATATATATATATATATATATATATATATATATATATATATGTGCGTGTGTGTGTGTACATTGTATTCTTGTTTTTTCCAGTTGTTATTACAAAGCACTTTGACATGCCTTTAGTTTGAATTTAAGTTGTTATTGTTTAGATAGACATTAGTGTCTTTAATTTCTTTTTCATATCTAATGGAAACACACAGCTAACAGATCCTGGGAGCACAGCCAAGCTAATCCACTGATGGCCTAGTGACAGGGTTTGTGCAAGGGTTATTTAAAAAATAAAAAACACACATTTCCTAGTTCCTTCAAGGAAAACAATTAAACAGAGAATTACGTTTACGCATGAGTAATGGTTACATGTGAATTATATTGTGTGGTACATGATTAAACTGTTAAATGAATCAATTAGGAAACCACATGTAGTAATACATTGAAAATTGTCAAGTAGTTACATTTGGTAACTTGATCTCATTGATTGTGGTCATTGTTCTAAAGACAAAATCAATAAAAAGGGTACAATGAGAGAACATGAATACAAGTTCAATATCGGCTATGTTAAAGGAGCTGGATGTACAGAATTTTCCAGTCCAGTAGCTTAGTTGTTAAAAATAACTAAGCAATGAGCTCACTATCAGGTTCTCATTCCTGGGCAGTCCCATGAATAAGCACAGGAAATGATTAACCCTTTTTGAACATTTCAATACAATCATAGGAAATGTTTCACGTGTTTTGTTGCTCCTAGTTTAAGAAAAATAACATCTTCCTAAATAAACCCAATAAAGCCTGATTTCTATCTATTAAATGATTCAACACGAAAAGGGTAACAACATTTTTTGATGCCATAACATTTTCATGAGCAAAAGCCTTTTTTTTCGCTGTGTTTGTTTAAGTAACTTAAACATTTCCATTCTTTATCTGTTTGTTACTTGTATGTTTTTACTGCAGTTTAGGAAAGGGATATTATTTTTTGTGCTTGATTTTCTAAAATTTTTAAACACTACTCCTCATCTGACTCTACTGGCCAGGCTCCAGTGCAAAAATAGTTTCAAGCAGTAGAAATAAATACTAAATTTTAGGCTTATTTGAACTTCTGCATGAAGTATCTTGCCTGTCTTTGCAGCACAGGCAGTTATGTTTTGTAAGAATCAAATCATTCAATAAGTATAGCAAATAGGTTCATTATATATTATTTATTTAGTTAAATTTTAGGCACAAAGCTGCAGGAGTAAAATACATGTTATGGTGCCCATAGTGTTTTTGTTAGTTTTTATTTCTAATGATTATATGACCTAAAATTAATATTTCACTTATTTAACAACAAGAAATCAGAAAGCCTGAAAACATATGTTCTTGGATTTAGCAGTCATCTGTTCCACTATCGAATTACTTCTGGAGAAGGTCTTGCTGGTATTAGATGACCTAATGCAAGCAGTGACCATAACAAAACATATTTCCAAGAAAACATAATGTGTGAAAAAAGACAATAACACATGACCTGCCAGATGGCAAACCATACAGAAGAAACAGTAACCACAAAACACACTGTCAGCATAATACAAATGTATCCAAAAAACACAGAAAAGAAGGCAATTCCAAACATATACTGTAATCATTACCAGACTGGCTAAGAACAATGAGGAGATTATTTTAAAAAAGTTGAGACAAAAACTATACCAAACAAGGCTAGCATGTGAAAACTATAAATAGGCAATGGGAAATATCTAAAACAGATAATTATAACACAATCAACAAAAATAACAATGGAAATAATCATGTCAAATCAAAGCATTAAAACCAAAACAGTCATCACCCTTCATCTCACAGTAAGTGGGTGACAAGAAGCATTACTAAGCATTGTCAGAGAGTTTGCATTGACAGTATGGCCAAATATATGGAGACCAGAGCCTCCCCCCAACAGACACAACAGTCACAGGACAATCCCAAACTATCAGCTGAGCGACCGACTGATTATATATATAAATATATATATATATATATATATATATATATATATATATATATATATATATATATATATATAGACCACTAAATTCTCCTTCAAAAAAGCATTACATTTATGAGTTGAAATGTTAAATGTCTCCCCTGTGACAGGACAGGTAAATAATATATTTTTATAGTAAACCACAGGTGTGTTATATTTTGCCTCATAATCTACACCATAAGACACACATGCCTCAGTGTGTATACTGGTTAAACCAAGCAGCTCTGTCATGTTAAAACACATCAAATACAAACTCCAAGTAACTGACGTAAGTAATAGTCATCAAATAAAACTTGGAAGTGGTTAAAAATTATGCTCTGAACACAAGGGAATGTAAACAAAAAGAATTGCATGTGAATATCTTTAAATGTAAAAACAATTGCATTTTTAGATTTTGAAACTGACTGAAGCTTTCCACAAGTAACTTGCCTATCTTTGCAGCACAGGTAGTTATGTTTTGTAAGGGTCAAATCATTCAATAAGTACAGCAAATAGGTTATTTATATGTTATGTATTTACTTCAATTTTAGGCACATAAAGCTGCATGAGTAAAATACACATGTTATGGTATCCATAGTGTTTTCATTATTTTATAATGATTATATGACTTAAAATTAATATTTCAAATATTTAACAAGAAATCAGAAAGCCTAAAAACATATGTTCTTGGATTTAGTAGTCATCTGTATTGATGACATCCTGTATTAATGACACAAAATTTGCCATTATGACTTTAGACGTCTATAAAAATGTACATATACAGTAGCTCCTGACAGTTCCTACTTCAAATACATGTTTGTCAGGGGGTCTGTTCAATTGATAAACAGTAGTGGATCTAAATATAGCAGTCTTTTAAATCATAAAATAGGATACCCTTTTCTGGCATTTTACATATTTTTACAGACATTCTCACATGCACTGTTACAGTATGTTTGATTTTTATATCACGGTGCACAAAATTATTAATTATATATATATATATATATCTATATAATATATCTATATATATTATATATATATATATATATATATATATATATATCATAATCCAATCTCAAGTCCCAATAGAGTTCAAAAACATTTGAACACACTGTCATTATAGGACTATACGGTATTTTCTAGACGTTCTTATTTAGTGTTCACAAACTTTAATCAGTATTTTTACTAACTGTCAAAATACCTCCGCGTTTTTTAATTTTTTTTTTTTTTTTTTTTTTTTAATGACTCCAACTTTAGTGTCTAAGGTGACCAGGGAAAGGGAATTACTTTACAAGAGAGAAATTACGGACATTTGAATACAGTTCTATTGAAGGAGATATAGTGGAGGTGGTTGTACGTATCTATGTCTGTACATCCATATGTCACACTTATACTACTAGTGATATACAGTATGTGATGGTGATCAACTTTTTCATAGTACTGACCTCATTTTGGATTTTTTGACACCCCTCCCTATATATATATATATATATATATATATTATATATATAATATATATATATATATGACTCTAGAGATTAAGAGAGAGAGAGAGAGAGAGAGAGAGAGAGAGAGAGAGTTAGGTAGCAGGGAGGGGGTTAAAATCCTTCCCTGCCAAAACATGTGAAAATGCAACTGTCTTAATTGTTTTATTGGCTAGTAATCCCCTGCACCTGGTGTTAGTTGGAAATTAGAGCCAGGTGCAGGGTATTTAAGAGAGACAGGACGTTTGTTCAGGGCTGCTGTGTATAGGGAGGCAGAAGGTGTGGTCTGCTTCCCAGCAGTCAAGGTTAGGTGCTGTAGGAAACCTGTGTGAGTTTTATGTTTTTGGGTACCGGTAAACAGCTTAGCTGTCCGGGATAGTAGTGAGGGAATCCTGTGTGTAACAGTTAGTGCTCCAAAGAAGGAGATAGGTGTTTGTTTGTTTGTTTTGTTTAATTTTTTATTGGTGTTTATTAAAAGTGCGCATCAGCAGTAAAAATCAATTTCTGTTTCCTGGATATATATATATATATATATTTTATATTACTGACATACGTGTATTCTTGTGAATTCGCACTAAAGAAATGGAAGGGAAAGGGAAGCAAAAAAAACAGAAGACATTTGCAGTTACTCATTACAAGTGGAAGCTTTAACTGCTGTCCCACTGGTATTTCCATTCGGCCATGTCTTCAGATGACTGTCAAGTGTCCTCCTGCCCACAATATGCAAAGCTCACAGAGCACTCCACCAAAATGAGACGGGGGCAAAGTGAAAACTCTTTAAACTAGAGGACTCAATATACAAAACTTGAGTTAATCTGTTTTTGACAGTTTGGAAGAGTTTGATGAATACCACATCTTATTCAGTTTTGTTCAAACCAGGGGTGCCCAATTATACTAATACCAATAAATTCATACCAGAATCACATTTCAGGAATCTATACATCTCTTAATTGCACATAACAATAGCAACACATTGGGCTATGTATAGCTTTCATCAATCTACATATTTATCCATATGCATTTTGAATGTGATTACAGATTTGCGTGGAACCAGTTACCAAAAATCATTCTGAATATGACTTTGTTACTGCAATGCCCCAGCAGTTCAGTTAAACAATTTAGAATATGCTTGGAACAAAGAGCTGGACTGGAAGGGATACCTTTGCCCACCATTTTTTTAATTACTCCCAATCTAAAGTTTTGTGAGTCGGGCCGATTGTCTAATTTTCCCAATAGAGCATGTGTGGTAAATACAGGGCTGGATTAAAGGATGTGGGCGGTCTACCCTAACCCATATTTTGGGGGTCCTATGCATATTATAGCGAATGGTATTGGAGAGCCATTTGTATATGGAGCAGGGGAGCAGAGTGGGGTAGTTGCTGGAGCGGAGCGCGGATTAGACATTTCCAGCCCGCTCTTTCACAGCACTGACAAGAACTGAGCACGGTTTTATTTTTCTTAAATACATGTCTGGCCATGGTGTTTGCACAAAAAATTAAAACAAGAAAGTGACAGATAGAGATGCAGTCACTGTACAGTATTTTCCATCATGCCTGTGCATGGTAACCATTAATTTTCCAGTTTGAAACAAAAATTAGACATTTTTATGCTTTGCAGACTTGAATTGCATTTTATAAAAAGTTTATATATTCAAAGTGATTGGCGTTGCACTTTATAGTTCATTATGGAGGAAAAATATACATACTCTGGATTGTGGAGCTGCCAAATAAAAATATGAGAAATGTCAGTGTGTTCATTGGTTTGTGGTTATTACATAGCCTATATTGTTTCTATACAGTTCTACAGCACCAATACAGGGCTGTGAACCTGGTTTATATTTTCTGCACTCTTAAGGACAATTCATACACTACAGGGTGGTCTGTCAGCCCCGTTGAGACTCACTCATATGTGTTCGTGGGTTTCTTTGAGCTTCCTATGAAATATTTGGATACAAACAAGCCCGGCAGTATAAAACTAATTTGACACGAATCATATTCAAAGTTTGAAATAGGTGCGTACTCGGTACATGACATCGACATTATTGCAGATGATATTTCCTAACTTTTACTTTATTTTCAATTTACACATTTTATCAGTACCAATCAATAATAATAATAATGAGGAAGCATCTCCGAATTGAATTAGATAACTTATCTGAACACTTTTGTAGGCTTTTTTCTTCGCTGATCATAGCTGGGCATGAGGCTTGTTAAACTGTGTATGCCTTTATTGCCTTCTACCATACCACAGAAACCACATGTGAGTGATAATAATTAAATCTCACTGTTGTTAATGATCATTTTAATTAGCATTCAAACATTCATGGGAACACAGAACATAAAATGATGCAATATGGATCACAGACATAAAAAAAGCTTCAGTCCCAGGCAGTAAAGTAAAAAAGCATCAGCAAGTGCATAATATAACATCCACTGAGGTTAATGGGTCATGGTTTTGTTAGTTTATCTGAAAGTCCAGCAGCTAATATATACAATAGCAGTAGAATTCTATATATCAGGGCTTGAATTTCATTTTTGTTTGCTGGGGGGGGGGGGGGGGGGATTTGCTCCCTGTGCTGTAGCCAATGGAGGAGATTCCAAAATTTTAGGGGGAATGGCAAAAGAAAGGCACTTTTTGCATATGCATATACTGTGTGTGTGTGTGTGTATGTGTATATATATATATATATATATATATATATATATATATATATATATATATATATATATATTCACACACACACACACAGTGCCGTGAAAGTATTTGCCCCCTGTCTGATTTTCTGCATTTTTGCATATTTTTGACACTGAATGTTATCAGATCTTCAATTAAAATCTAATATTAGATTAGAGATCCTGAGTGAAAAAATAACACAACATTTTGATATTTATTTAATTTATTTATTAAAGAAAGTTATGCAACACCCAATGCCCTGTGTGAAATAATAATGGCCCACTTAGTCTCAATAACTGGTTACGCCACCTTTAGCAGCAATAACTGCATCCAAACGCTTCCTGTAGTTATTGATCAGTCATCAATTTTGGCCCACTCCTTCATGCAGAACTGCTTCAACTCAGTGACATTTGTGGGTTTTCGAGCATAAACTGCTTGTTTCATGTCCTGCCACAACATCTCAATGGGGTTTAGGTCTGGACTTTGACTAGGCCATTCCAAAACTTAAAATTTCTTGTTCTTCAACCATTCTGATGTAGATTTGCTTGTTTGTTTCAGATCATTGTGTTGCTGCATGACACAGCTGCGCTTCAGCTTACAGATGGATGGCCTGATATTCTCCTGTAGAATTCTCTAATACAGAGCTGAATTCATGGTTCCTTCAACGACGGCAAATTGTCCAGGTCTTGATGAAGCCAAGCATCCCCAAATCATGACAGTACCACCGTACCGTTGGCATGAGGTTCTTACTCTAGAATGCAGTGTTTGGCTTTCACCAGATATAACGGGGCAATGTTGGTCAAATAGTTCTAATTGTTACTCATCTGTCCATAGAATATTGTTCCAGAACTCTTGAGGATCATCCAGGTGCTTTTTGGCAAACTTGAGACGAACATTCATGTTCTTCTTCGTGAGCAATGGTTTGGCTGATGTCGTTTGGGAGACTCATAGGTGTAACTGCTGTCAAAGGTGGTTCTGTCAAGTATTGACTCAGGTGGGTGAATACTTATCTAACCAAGGCATTTCAGTTTTTTTTTTTTTTTTTTTTTTTCATTAACTGTTGTTTCAGAATAGAAATTATTTTGCCTCTTCAAAGTGTTGAGTAGGTTGTATAAATTAAAGGAAAAAAAATCCCATTTAAATGCATCAAGATTTCAGGTTGTAACACAACAAACTGTGAAAACGTCCAAGGGGGGGATACTTTCTATAGGCACTGTGTGTGTGTGCGTGTGTGTGTGTGTGCGCGTGTGTGTGTGTGTGTATATATATATATCTCAAAACAAAAACAACGTGTTGTTTTTTCCCAAATCTGTTCCTAGATTCCTTCTAAGACCAGTAGTAGCATTGCATTCAATAGAACAAAAGAATGTAATCTAACAAAGAAAGGGAATAAGTTTTCTGAACTTTAGCTTCTTTTTGGGTTTTCTTTTATAGTCAGAGAAACATACATTTAAACCATTCTTGCCAGCTGCAAACATCCATATTTGAATTTCCTTCAGCCTCCCGCGTTGTATATGTTTACCTTTACCAGCCTTTTTTTTTAAAAAAATCAACCCCCAAATGAAAAAGGAACATTTCGAAAATGTTAAATTTAAATACTGTGCAGATTTAAGACAGGACACGTTTATAAATTAGCTCTAAAACTAAAATAAATAAATGTGTGAATTGAGCCCGATTTATGCATTTTATCCTGCAGACTGATCTAGTAAAACTAGGGACAGATCTCTCCCAGGAGGTAGAAGATGTGGGGCATTTGGTATTGTACATTAGCGGGAAGCTGCTTGTCTCAGAGAGAGACCAGGTATGCTGTAATAGTGAAAGAAATCCCTAGCAGTCATGTGTGGGCCCGTCCACATGCACACAGCTTTTGCTAAATGTTCCAAAACACACGATGACCTCGCAGGGCCCTAATTCTGGTGGGGGCCTTTCGCTACAGCGTAATTTGTATATAGGTAATCCAGCCCTGGGTAAATAGCACACAAAGAATGTTTTTATGTAATTCAAATTACATGAAAGGTTGATTGAGTTAAATGTATTGTGCACAGCATTTTGGAAAGTCCCTTGATATTTTGCTGGAGGATAGATTATTGCATTGCAGTTAGTTTTGGTACTTTTAAACTTTATAAACTTAAATCAATTAAACCAATCACTCCATGTACTTCAAATGTCTGGCTGCAGTCAGAAAATGAACCATCATTTTCTAATTTAAATCACAATGAAAAGGGGGCCTTTGCCAATGTTGTTCCAGCTAGCAAAACTAAGAAATGTTTGTTTGAATACAAAAAACCTAAGAAATGTTTGTTTGCATAAAAAAAAACCTAATAAATGTTTGTCTGGGCAGTGAGGAAGAGAGGACAGAGAGAGAGAGAAAGAGAGAGAGACAGAGTGCTCCCAGTTTATGCACCACGATAGCCCTAGCTTGAGTGCTGTTTTTGATCGTTTTTGGTTTGTTTGTAAACCTTAACCTTTTACTTGTGTGTTTCTTTTGTTAATAAAAGTGTGCAAGAGCAGTGAATCACAGTCTGTCGCCTCTGGGTTTGCTGGCCCGCCTAGACTTCACGCCACTTTACCATATATTGGGATAGTGCCACCTTATGGCAGGCTGGCGAGTGGATAGAGGCCCAGAGACAGTCTGCAGTTCAAAAAAATAACTATTTTATTATAAACACAAAAATGAAAGGGCACAAGGGCCAAAACAAATGGATTGAAACAAAAAGAAAGACAAAAAAGCAAAACTTACAAAATAAAGGTTGCCAGGCTGGGCAATGCTTTCACTGGATTTAGCAAAATTTAAAAATCTCAAACAACAACCACCAACCTGCTTCCTCAGCTCCCTCCTCCTTACTGGGAGGCTGAGGCCTCCTTTTATGCCAGGTGGCTAAATGATAATTGAATAATTACATTAGTTGATTGCTCCCACCTGGGGCAATCAACCTGGGCAGGGAGGAGAATTTAACTCCATCCTTGCCAGTATTTCCAAGGGCAGAGCCCTGCTCTGCCACACACCTATTGACCCAGGTGAAAACTGCAATGAAGCAAGTTATTAACATGATTACAGAAGAGTAACAGCAACTGCAGCTGGATCAACAGCTAGTGCAGCAGTCCCTTCAGGCCCAGCAAGAACAGCAAGTGATCGTGATGCAGTTGGTTCATCCGTCAAGACCGTGTGACTATTATGCGGAACAGGGTTACTAGTGGAGAGACTGCCCTGATCTCCCATCACACTGGTGTAGACTCTGAAGAGTTTGGGCATGGATGGCAAGAATGCCCTTGTAATGAAGTGAACGTTTTTCCATTACTGAAAACACAGACTGACTTTTAATATATCAACTTTTGTTTGATCAATGGTTTGTTTAAGTCTAAAAACAATGCATGAATAAAAGAAAATGTTTCTTACCTGTTGTGGGAGATGGGAGCCTGTGGAGAGAAAGTTTTAAAATCTGAGCCCAGGTTGTACAGGGGTGGCAGAGTTTACAAAGCTGGTGCACACCCTCAGTGAACTTGCTGCGTCATTGGCTAAAAGGAAATGAATAATTAATTAAATTAATAAATGAAATAAGTTATTTGAATGAAATATTAAAGCTCTGATAGTTCATGTTATAACAGGAATATCAGGGCTAAGAAATAAAAAAGCTGGTACGTTTACTTGGGGCGTGCTCTGGTGGGCTCTTAGCCTTTTTCAGAGTAGTGGGGGCGTGCCCAATGTTAAATGTTAAATCTATGAATAGGGAAGCAGAAATTACAAAACTGAGGTTTTAATTACACTATGTAACACAATTTTTGTTCCTAGGTAGTAAGTGTTATTTCCTAACTGCTTATGCCTCAAAAGTATAGAAAATGGCTGTTATTCCCCACAAACTTTGCTTTTGTGACCAGGACAGTGATATTTCAAAATATCACTACTTCCAATGGGAAAATGGGCAAATGTGCGTCTTTTCGTTCACATAAAGTCAGAAAAGAAACAACATATGAATTCAAATTAACATGTATTTATACTAATGTAATACAAAAATGACTACAAAAGATTTAGAAGTGAGTAGTTTATTTTTTTATTTACTCTCTACTCTAAAAACTCCTGGACCTAGGCTCCCTTGGACCGCTACCCCTCTCCACACAGCGATGCAGAGGCTAGCCAGAGCTGCCCCAACAGCAACTTCAGAACCTGGCTGTTTGGAGAGAGCCGGGTGATGCAGCCACGGTGCAGGGTACTCTCTCTCGGGCAGCAGCGCTGGAATTTCTCCCGGGGGCTCTGGCGATGAAGTGCGCTCTCTTGGGGGCTCTGGCAAAGCGGCATTCTTTTTCCAGGGCTCTGGCGACACGGCGCTCTCTCTCGGAGGCTCTGGCGACGCGGCGCGCTCTCTCTCTCGGAGGCTCTGGCGACGCGGCGCGCTCTCTCTCTCGGAGGCTCTGGCGACGCGGCGCGCTCTCTCTCTCTCGGAGGCTCTGGCGACGCGGCGCGCTCTCTCTCTCGGAGGCTCTGGCGACGCGGCGCGCTCTCTCTCTCGGAGGCTCTGGCGACGCGGCGCGCTCTCTCTCTCGGAGGCGCTGGCGACGCGGCGCTCTCTCTCTCTCGGAGGCGCTGGCGACGCGGCGCTCTCTCTCTCTCGGAGGCGCTGGCGACGCGGCGCTCTCTCTCTCTCGGAGGCGCTGGCGACGCGGCGCTCTCTCTCTCTCGGAGGCTCTGGCGACGCGGCGCTCTCTCTCTCGGAGGCTCTGGCGACGCGGCGCTCTCTCTCTCTCGGGGGCTCTGGCGACGCGGCGCTCTCTCTCTCTCGGCGACTGATGTTTAGATCTGTTTAGACAGTTATCAGCTCAGTGACTTTAAACATAGATTTTAGTTTTTTTTAGCTAAACATTAGTACTTATTCACAACAATGTCCAAGATTGTCCAAGTCTTGGAGAATCTGTATTGTTCCATCAGGGTTTGTAATTAGGGCAGTTTCGGTAGGCAGTGCAAACTAGCAATTTAAAAACATATAAGAAAGTCTTAAAGCAATAGCCATCAAGAGGATAATAGATAGAACACTTTTGTTTCCTTTCAGAGGACAAACAGGAAATGCCCACACATGTATTTACAATTACAATGCCTTTCAGACATGGTGTCTGGTTTTACAGTACACTGGTTTCACATTTGTCAAGTTCCAACAGGGCTGAACTTCGTCATGGAGTTATTGCAGTCATTATGTAAGTTATATGACCCATTACAACTGTCACAGTAGATTAGCAAGAATGTTAAAACATAATTGTGAATCCAGGGAAGAGATTGGACTCTTTGGTGCACAGTGCATTCAATTGTTTACATGTGAATTGTTGTTTTTTATCCATCCATTAATTCTACCAAGTCACACTACTGATACCTGTTGTCACAGGTAGCCTTAGTGTGTCCCTTTTGTGCTATAACTCATTAAAACCCTTTGCATGGCAGGTCTCAGTTGCTAGGATTAGCGGTTCTTTAATGGACCCAGATTCAATTACAATGAGTCTGCCCACTGATAATGTGCAAGACAAAAAAGGTTGGAAACCAAGTGATATGAAAAAAAGTGAATTCTGGCCCACCCCTGTATTCCGGATTGGCGGAATGCCTCCTAAAATCACCCTTTGTGAACAACATGAAATGTATCAAGGAAACAGTTACAGATCCAGAACCATTATTCATGGTACAGAGCTGACTCTGAGCAGAGCAGTTGAAAGCAATCCTTATATAACGTGCGAGGTGGATCACCACTGATCAGGTCCAAACCTTGCCCAGCCTGTAGTCACTTAGTCAGACACTGCCGAATTCTATTTGAATGTAATAGTCCTGAAAGGATGTCATTGTCACACTTGAATGTGGACCCACGAGCTGTAAAAAGAATTGAATGTGTGGGTTGTGACAGTGGTCATCCAGTGACATGGGCTCCTTTGGGTAAGCTAGAATGTGAGGAGGGTGTTCCTGCCAAACGTGTCCAAGTGTCTTGCAGGTATCAAGTGAAGACCCTGATTGCCCACAGCTGTAATGTGAGGCGTTGGATGTAAAGGCCTGTCATGGTGTTGGCAGAAGCAGTCCGAGCCGAACCTGGTGCAGAGTTCGAATCCTGCTGGGAAAGCACAGATTTGTTGGATATGAATTGGATGCTTTAAACTAACATGTATTGATTGACTCTTTGTCAATAATATTAATATTGTCTGTACTCCTTCTTAGATCTGTACACCAAGTAGGAAATATTGTAGGTAGCTTTTGTATGCAGCTTGTGTGAAGAAACCTGCAGGTAGATGTTGAGCTGACCTGCTCCTGGCAAGCTCTTATCAGATGAAAGCAACTATTTGAATCAAGTGCCAAACCTTGTCAGCACATTCCAGTTTAAGGTAGACAACTTTCTGGGACAATTGCTGTGCTGAGCAAAAAAGGAATAACATAATCAATGCAAATAAATATATGTGTTTTGCTAGTGTAGGTGTTTAAAGTAGTAAAGAATACAAATCTTATAATAGGGACTGAAAAAACTAAAAAAGACTTAGAAAACCAGTATATTTAAAGAAAGAAGTGAGTTTGATTTAAAGACAGTCTTTAATCTAAAAGCAAGTATTCTAAAGTAATGGAAACAGAATACTTGAATCAACAACTTCAGTCTTAATCCTGCTGCTATATTTCTTAGAGTTTGCTGTTACACCACTGAGTTTCCTTGACACTGGAAATTTAAAGTTGCCAGCTTAAATGGTTTATGATGAGACATTAGTCCTATGTAGTGTCAGTAGGGGGACTACACCGCTCACCCAGTGGCAGTCAGGTGCACCGGCTGCCCAATGGCAGACGGACAAAAATTCAGCTTAGCACCCCCTAAACAAAAGGGGTACAGAGCACGCCACCCAGGGCCCACTGGTCGACAAAGGCCGACATGTCATCAGCGGACGCCGCGTGGGCGTGCTCTAAATTAACTCGGGAGCGGACCAGGGCACTGAACATGGCTCCGCAGACAGAGAGACCCTCCCCGGTGATCTTACACTTCCTGATCTTGTAGATGGCCAATCTAGGAAGAGCCAGGAGCAGATTCACAAGGTGGTCTCTGTTCTTAGTGGAGCCACGAACAGGGTGCCCGAAAATGAGGACGGTGGGTGAAAAATGCAGCCACAACTGCAGTACGAGGTTCCTTAACAGCAAAAAGAACAGCTGCAGTCTGGTGCAAAAAAAAGGGCATGCGACGCGAACGCTCCATGCAGCACCCTCCATACCAAGTCCCCAGCTTCTCTAGGAACCGGGAGTCTGAGGGGCTCCTGCCAAGAGGTGTCTCGGTGGGAGACAAGGACGAGGAAGTGGAGGGTGTGGAGCACCGTTGCGTACAGGGTTCTCCTCGACGCCGATAGGAGAGAAACCGAGGAGAACTGCAAGATCTTGCTCAGGTTGTTCTCGAGGGAGGCCGAGGGGGGTACCGCGCCTTGGGTTCGATCAGCAGGACCGGTGAGCCAGGGGTAGCGAGGGAAGTTTGCTCCCCGGTCCTGAGGACCCCCTCGAGATACGTGACAGAGTCTGTGTTCAACGTTGCTTTGGACTCCTGGATCGCTCGACGGGCCGTTCCGACAGTCCCAAGCTGCTAGCAACCAGCGACTCAGGAGTCAGCCATTCCAAGCATTCGCGATCCAGGAGTTCCCAGACTGTGGTCACTTTGGCCAAGATTAACAGTTTCTGCACTGCAGGGGATTTCCAACGCCTGCACACCTAGATGGGGGTTGAGCAGCAGGGGCTTCAGAACGAATTCCTCCCCCAAGGACGGAACGGAGTCTCGGCCATTGGAAAACAAGCTCAGGGTCTTGAGCATGTCTGGAAGAAGACCGGCAGCTCAGGGAAATGGATTCCCCGGAGATCGATCCAGAACAGCTGCCGGTCGTAGCCCGGGTCGTGCGGCTGGCGCAGGAGGAGGGAGGCCAGCGTCCACCACTGCGGGGTCGCGTCTGTGTACAGGTATTTCTGCAGGGTCTGTAGGCGGAAAGTGTGCACCTGACTCCCTGTGCACACCAACCCCTGCCCTCCCCAAGCCAGAGGGAGGCACAGAACCCCAAAAGTGACCCATTGCTTTCTGGCCCAGAAGAAGTCCGTCAGCTTCCTCTGGACCCTTGCGACAAATTCAGAGGGAGGGCTCAGGACTGTGAGTCGATGCCACTACATCGACACCACCATCTAGTTGATGACCAGAGCCCGATCCTTGAAAAAAAGCAGTTTCAGCAGACCTGACCACGACTTCAGTCTCGCAGCAACTTTGTCCTCCAACTCCACCAAGTTGGCTGTGACCGAGGTCTCCATGGGGCTCAGGTGGGCCTACCATTAACCCGGAGCATTTGTTTCAGTTGATCCTGGCAGAGGAAGCGGAAGAGTATATGTTCTGGTAGCTCTGCATCCTCTCCAGCTCAACCGGATCGGAGGCCACCAGAAGCACGTCGTTAGCATAAGCCGACAGGACCACCCTCGTGTCCGGCGTGCCGAGCGCCAACCCCGTGAGCCTCCTGCGAAGGAGGCAGAGGAAAGGCTCAGTGCACAGCGGGTACAGTAGTCCAGACAGAGGGCATGCTTGACGCACTCCTCTCCTGAACAAAAGGAGCGCGGTTAGAGACCAGTTGACCTTTATTAGGCACTCGGCAGAGGCGTACAGCACCCGGAACAGGCCGACGAATCGTGGCCCAAATCTGAATGCTCGCAGGGTTCCGAAGAGATACTCATGATCCACCTGGTCGAATACCTTCTGCTGATCCAGAGAAGGGAAGTCGACCGACCGACTGGTCCTCCTGCAGTAGTGCAGCATGTCCTGAACCAGGAAGAAGTTGTCAAATATCGTCCGGTTCGGGACCGTGCAGGACTGGTCAGGGTGGATTATGTCTTACGACTTGAGCCGTAGGTGCTGCATCAGCAGTGATGGCAGTGGCAGTGTGTTTGCAAACTCATGCAACTCCACTTACGGGAATGCTTAATATCTGATTTACATTACTTGGAATAAATTGTTTTGAAGATACATGTAAAAATGCAAGTGTGACTTACTGACAGACAGATGTTCAGAGATAGATGCCCCCATATATCCCCACAATCCGATACTCCTAAAACGTGTGCTAAATAATGTTAATACTAAGTTAATAAATGTTTTTTCAAACCATACAGGTGAACAAATGTAAGGACAGACAGACACAGCCATATATTCAAGAAAGGACTAGCAAATCTGGAGTGATGTTCCCCTTTAACAAAACTTTTTTTTTTTTGTGTGTGTGATGTCATTTAAACCAACCTGATTAATCTTATGCTATTAAATCTCATTAGATCAGCGGTTTTCAAACTGGGGTACACGTACCCCTGGGGGTACTGGAGCGCTCCTCAGGAGGTAGGCGAGGAAAATCCTGTAATGGCGGACAACGGATTTTATATTTATTTATTTACCACATTTTAGTACTTTGCGACTTAGCAATCGAATTAACAATGTTGAATCTCCTTTCAAATAAAACCACAGCCGTACTGGTGTACGTTTCCTTTCTGTTGGGCGAAGTTAACTATCAATACCCAACCATCTGTTGACACTGAGTATGCGTTGAGCGCACACATGGCTAAATTTAAATAGCAATATGGTCGTTCTGCAGTCTGTCGGCTACAAAGTATATATATATATATATATATATATATATATATATATATATATATATATATATATATATATATATATATAATCATTGTATGATGTTGCTTCTTTTAAAAATGTGTAGTATTTACTAGGTACGTTTGCTTTCTGGAGTTTAAATGTTCAGTGTTTGTAGTTTAGTTTAATCAGTTCAGTGTGTTTTATCTAAGTTTATGTTTTTAAATAACAGTATTATTGAGTTTAGCATGCAGCTGTGCCGCCCTACTTTGACAGTTAAATCACAGCACTGGAGCTGGAGCTTACACAACTGTGTTAGCTTTACTTTGTGTGTTTTTTGACTAATTCGTTGAATAACTCCTTTATCGAGTAATTGCATTAGGCTACGCATGACGGAAAAGCAGGGTATTATTATTATTGCAAAAATGGAATCGCGGGTTTTAATAATAATAATAATAATAATAATAATAATAATAATCCCCAACTCCTGGATTGGAAAGTGTCTGAAATTGGATTCCCTGATCCAGACCTATTGGGTGTGTTCATATCATACAGCGAGTTGTCTGGCAGCTGATTAACATGAACAGACGACTGCACCAAACACTAACAAGTAAGCATTTTGCTAAAAGTCATTTTTGACTGTATGATATAAATGTCACCTTTCTACTTTAATCAAATTTAGTTTTTGGAAATATTCACTTCAAAGCAATGTGCTTATTCTGACTGGATTCGGTACTGCACAAGACACACGTAGCATTTTAAGTGTTAACCCATAACAGTCAAGTTAAATAAATTTAAAATTAAAAAAAAAAAAATAAAAAAAAATAAAAACACATATTTAATGTGTTATTCAATATTCACATACTTCTGCATGCTATCAGATTTTTTTAAAAAGATGCCTGTGTTTGTACATTTTAAATAGTTTTTATGCAAAATGCCCGGTCTGTTTTCTCTCAGCACTTCTGCATTTGTAGGAAGAAATTTGCAACTTTTGTTGAATTGCTTTCTGATTTTGTTTTAAATTAGAACCCCAGTTTTGTTTTCAAAAGCATAACCTGTTTTTGCACTCTTCATTTGTAAGCCCTTACCACAAAGAGAAAGTCTGTTGTTGTTGCCATGTTTTTAATGGATAACTAGCTGTAGAAAAGTTGAAGTTTAATGGATGGTTCTTATGAGTTTGTTTAACTTTTTTAAAGCACAGTAGTGATGGAGCTCTGGTTAATAAAATAAGGCGACTTAATTTTTTAATGATCCAAGAAGTGGTCACACATGTCAAATTTATATATTTTTAGTATCTAGCTTTTATTTTGGTATTAGTCGTGCTGTATTCATTCAGCCACAGTCCCGAAGCATTAGCACTGTTTTGTTAGTGCAGTGTACACATTTTTCATTAGATTTTTGATTCTGACCCCCAACTGAAATTGAAATGTGTTTTTATTTTACTAACATTGTTTTACTACTTGTTCCAAAATCATAGGATCAGTGGTTGTTTTTAATTATTATTATGAATGTGTTAATCAAAGTATTATTTATTATTATTATTATTATTATTATTATTATTATTAATAGGGTGTGTGAACCTTTCTTATAAAACAACTAACTAAAAAGCACAATATTTTAAAAAGCTGAATTAATGGTGTCTCTAAAGTCCTCCTAGTGTATGCCTATGTTTTCCTATTTGTTCAAACAGCTTTCCAGGGCTCGTTTCAACAGATCTTATAGCCTTTATTTATAATAGAAGTTATATGAGCATAACGTACAGATTTTAGACATGTTTCCATGCCAAAAAAAAAAAAAAAAAAAAAGGTTTTTGGTCAACTGTATAGCTTTTTAGAGTGAAGGTGATTTACCCACCTTGTAAAGTAGTACAATGTTTTGACACGCACATTCTATTACACAGAGATGAAATCAGCTTTGTTAGCAGAAGTTCCAGAGGGCACCAGAGAGAGTGTGGGAGGGGAGAGAGTGGGAGGGGGGAGAGGCAGAGGTGAGGTTAGAGGGGTTAGGGGAGTAGCAGTGGAGAGAGGATAGAATGGGATGTGAGAGACAGTCATAGCAGGACAGGTTAGACAGGCAGGTACAGTAGTTTGCTATGCTAACTGTGGGAAACTTTTATAATGGCATTAACAAGTTATATTGATCAAAAGCAAATGCCTTGAAATACATCAATGTAAATCAAAAACATCTCTTATCAGTAGAAAAAAGCCTGGCTTCAGTTCACCCCACAACCTGTTATCTGTTAGATGTTATGGTGATGTTATTACACAAACACTGGAAATGAATGACATGCTGCAGTCTTGCTTCAAATAGTGCAGACAGATTCTTGTCTAAACATTGTATAAGGAAAATGATACTAATGCCCCAAGACCTCAAGGTCTAGTAGATTACAAACATGTTTCTATGTTGGGACAAGACTATCATTTTAGTTAAAACAAATAAATAAATACACAGGCTTATAATGTATTTCAATGTTCAGCTTTTGATGGCCACACCAATAAAACATTTGTATTCTTTCTGTGCCTGTACTATTAATATTTTACTAAAGTGCATGAAACACAGTATCAAATTCTTAAAATAGTTTAAGAGAAAACACTCACTATAGTGCACTAGTACTGTAACATTGTAAGATAGATTCAGACAGAAAATAAAAAATATGTAGCAACTGGAGTCTGTGCTTTTTAAAGAAACCTGACTTTCCTTCTAACAATATATTTATGAAGAGTGGCCACAGTTTATTGCTAGTAAATTGAACGTTTCACCATGTAGAGATTGGGAAAGCATGCGGACCCTCCAACCACCCCTCACTGTAAAGGCCAGTTTACACTCCATCGCGCGACTTAAAACCCAACAAGCTGTCGCTCGATTATTGCCTGATCAATACACTGTCATCATCCATTAACGCACTATAAACGCACAGCAACAATATGGTTCCACTTGACCCGACAAGTATTTGAGCAGAAATGGAAGATGAAGTGCTTCAGTTAGTTCTTCCTTCTGCTTACTTGCCAGATTTTATGTATGGGTCTAGGAATGACATTTGGGCATAATATGCACACTTTATTTTTCTGCCCATCTCTGGCAGAGTGTCCCGCCCCTTTGTTTATTATTTATTTAATATTATAATTTATATGCATATTGATGACAAAAGCTAATATTATTTGTCGTTTTATTTTAAAAACCTTTTTAGGATGCGTGACTGATCAGCTACTGATTGTTAACTAGCTGACAGCCACACATCCTTATTTAACTCGTGCAGAATGTGACCAAGGGATAATAAAATAATTGTTAGTTGGGCTGCACGGGGGAGAGTGTCAGAGGCAAGACGTGAGTCTAAAACATTCAAATAACAATTGCTACACGTGCTGGTTTATTATCTCGATACTTGTTAGTGTTTTATTGTTTGTTTGGTCAACGTGCCCTTTTGTTTTGTTAAAATCTTTTGGTTTATTATTTAATAAACGCTGAGTGCAGTAGTGTCTCAGTTTTGCTCCGCTACTTCTAGGAGCTGAGTCTGTTTCTGGTCTGACGTGACCCCTGCAGCCATCCTGGTTTTTTTAATGCCTGGCTTAAAACGCCATGGGCTTGAATGGGGCACCCATAAGGGCCCGAAGTCTCAGTTCTAGATCCCACTTGGGGACCATACTTTTCATGGGCGGATGAAGCCTCCAAGCCCCTTTAAGAAATTGCACTGCCAGGAAATGTACCACAGGGGACACCAAGTCATTTTTGTCATGGCACACTGATATTGCTGCCAGGTATACCTTCAAAGTGGAAGCTGAATAGGGCAATTCACAGGATCGTGACCTTCGGCAAGGCACCAGTCTTGGGAAAACTTTCCGTTTATATAAGTACTAGGCCCTAGTGCTCAATGCCTAGTGGACTGTAGTGTTTCTACTACTGCATCTGGCAAACCTCATCTGAATAGATGGTTCTGTTCAACGGCCAGACCCAGAGTTGGAGCTAGGCTGGGTTCGGGTGCCATAATAGCCCCGCTTGGCTCAGGAGGTCCTTGCGCAGCGGGAGTTGCCTCGGCTGATCCCACAACATGTCAGAGAGGAGAGCAAACCAGGGGCTTCTCGACCATCCTGTGCTCTCTCCACCCTGATACTGTCAGGGGTAATAATGGTAGTGGAGGGAACGCATACAATAGCTCCCGTGTCCAGAGGTGACCTAGCATATCTACTTCAGGGGGCCCCCCCGTCTCTCTCCATGGAGAACCATGGGAGGCAATGAGTGGACCATGCTGTGGCAAAGAGGTCGACTCATGCAGGTCGAAACCTCTCCCAAATCTGTTTCACCACTTGAGGATGCAGCCTCCACTCTGAGCTGTCTGGAGCTCTTCTGGACAGGAGGTCTGCTGCCTTGTTGTCCATACCGGGGAGGTGAACTGCCCTGATGGAACGCAAGTTTCTGTGCGTCCAGGACAGAAGTCTGTGCTGCATGGTGAAGGCCTGGTGAGCGCAGGCCGCCTTGGTGGTTTATGTAGCCTACCACTGTGGTATTGTCCCTCCGGACCAGCACATGTTTGCGTGCCAATTGCTGGTGAAAATGGGATAACACCAGACTCACTGCTTGAAGCTCTTGGGCATTTATGTGCGCTTCCTGCCAAGGTCCCTTCCACTGGCCTCTTATTCCTCTCCCATTCCAGACCGCTCCCCAACCCAGGCTGGAGGCATCTGTAGTGACCACTTCCCTTCTGTGGGGGGGATCCGAGGGGAGATCTGAAGTGCAGATTGCCGGGATGGAGCCACAACTCTAGTGTCTTCCGGCATTGTCTGGACACTTGCACCAGCCGGTACCGATCTCGGACCGCTTGCATCTTGAGTGTATTCACCCAGGCTTGAAGCGGGTGCATTCTCAGCAGCCCTAGTGGAAGGATTCGAGGTGGCTGCCATCAACCCCAACAACCTTTGATATACTTTGACCTGTCTCTGAATAGGGAGAATGTGGCCTCCAATGACCGAATCCTGTCTTCCGACAGTGAGGCAAGCATGCAGATTTCAGTTTGATCCCCAGGAACACTGTGGACTGAGACAGTACGAAGTTGCTCTTCTGTTGATGTATTGAGCCTTAACTTCGTCACATGATCTAAGACCTGTTTTGTGTGTGCCTCTGCACATGCTTTGAATGCGTTCAGACTAACCAATCATCCAGATAGTTTAGGATCCAAATACCCTGCAGCCTGAGTGGAGCCAGTGCTGCATCCATGACCTTTGAAAATGTGCAGGGCACCAGCAAGAGGCCAAATGGCAGCACGCAGAATTCGTACGCGTTGCCTTGAAAGGCAAATCGCAGATATTTTCTGTGCACGGGATGGATCGGTACCTGAAAGTAGGCATCTTGCAGGTTGATCGATGTGAACCAGTTGGACAGACTGGATGATATGCTGTGCTGTCAACATGTTGAACTTCCTCTGTTTGAGGAACAAGTTGAGGACCCTGAGGTCCATAATTGGTGTGAAACCGCCGTCCCTTTTGGGCAGCAGGAAGTACCTGGAGTAAAAGCTGCGGAGGGCATCTCTTGGACTTGCCAAGCATGCTGCGTTCTTCTTTGCCGATCTCCTTTTGGAGTATCGCCCTTGTTGGTTCGACGGTGGTGAGGAGCACACCCTTGAAGGGTGGAGGACCTATGCGGAATTGTAGAGCGTATTTGTGTCTCTTTGTCGATAGCACCCAGGAGTCCTGGGTGCAGTTTTGCCATGGGTAATTGCTGTTGGTCAGTTCAGTTGTGAGGGGGTTTGGTGGCAGCCAGGGCCCCTCAGGGGCAGTCTCTCTTGGGCTTGGGAGGTCTCGGTCTCCAGCCGGAGAACTGGTTACCCCTGGCCTGTGGTGGTCCCCTGCTCTGCTCTACTCTGGGGTGGAGGGCAGTGTTCAGACCCTTTTACCCCAGCAGGCTGCTAATGCCACCTTGGGCACTGACGGTAAGCCGGAAGGTGCGAAAACTTGGAGGCGACCTCTATGGCCTTGTAGGACCTCTCAAGGCTAACATCAATGGTCGCCCCAAAAGTCTGCCCCAGTGTAATGGGGGCATCCAGTAGCACCACCTTCTCAGTCTCCACGACCTTGGCTTGTGTCTGCCACAAATGTCTGCGGGCAGCCACCATCACCGCCAGCGACCTCCCTGATGCCTGACCTAACTCCCCCATTAGGTCAGTCATTGCCTTTGCTACCGCCTGGAGCTTCCCTGTATCTGCTTCTGTAGCCCTTTCCTGCAGCCTCTCTGCTAACTGGTTCTGGTAGAGCACCAGTATAACCATGCGGCATTTGCTGCATGGACTGACGGCACTGCCGATGCGTACACCTTTTTCAGCATCGCATCTTTTGTCCTGCAAGGCTTGGACAGACAGGTTGGGTCCTTACCCCCTTTGGTGAAGGTGAAACCTTGCACCAATACCGTGACCATTCCCCAATAGTGGGGAATGTGCCTATGCCCTCTTGGGCTCCTGCAGTATGAAGCAGAGACTCCTGTTCTGGAGGCTGAGGGTGCAGACGCTGGATTGCTCCAGGAGGAGCGCACCAATTCCAAGTAGTTCTGGCACAAAGGGAGGGCACGCTGTGGTTGCCATTTCTGCTGGAGGAAGCAGTTAACCTTTCCCTCCTGTTCTGCCAGCCAGGGAATGTCCGTGGCTGCAGCTTCACACTGCATTAGTGCCCAGAACTGTTCCCTCTGGGACACATGTGGCAAGGGCGGTAAAGAGCCCCCCAATGTGGGGACAGGTTGGAGCCTTTTTTATGGCACAACTACCATCACTGGAGCTACTGCCATTCTCGACTGTTCAAGTAAGTGCCCAGAAAAATTTTACACTGGTAACAGGTTTAGATAGCTATTTTAAAAACCTTTTGGCCCACTTCCATATAATTTGAGGTTAATGTTAGGTATGTACAGCAATTCAAAAGGGGTTGTTTCAAAATTCACCTGTATACTGGAAGTAATTTTATAATCCACACAGCACATACTAAACCGGACTTCTGGAAGATGTTTTAACTTCTGGAAGATGCTTTAACTATTCATAAACAAGTGTTAAGTGTGAGTGATGATTATCAATGACCAGACAGTGGTTTATTACTTTACTGCCACTATTGGTCCATCTGGGGAAAATGTAACAGAAAAGTCACCAGTTAGACTACTAGCAAGCTCAAAACATTTTGATGATAAAACATTTGTATGCTGTAGTGTATAAGGGTAGGCCCACACCATAAAATTCATGGGCTTGTCGGTGTGGTTTGACCTAGCAGAGTAAAGTTTTCATGGAATAGCCCTGTAGCAATATAGCAATCCTAATGTAACAAATGTAAGTATAGGTTGTTAAATCATTTTTTCTGCAGTCCCTTACTCATTATACAAAATGTACATGTTTACAAATCATGCTTGAATATGCTATGTATGCTACACAGGCACATTTCTTAAAATATAAAATTATCCATTTCTGTTTAATCATATCCTAATTCAGAACACTCATTCTGTCTATGTTGTAAAATGAGGAAGTAACAAATGATATTCCATGTTTTTAAACAATAACTCACTGGCTGCAATGTACTCTCAGGCTTGGTTTTAATCAGAGGGGGTGCTGCCACTGAGCAATTAGTAAATAAAGCAGGAATTTGAAAAGACAAAGCTGAACGATGCAGTGACCATTAGTGAAGTAAGACCTAGAGCAGTTCATTTTTTGTTAGCTGGCCATTAAATATCAAGAAGCAGGTTTATCAGAATGTGAAAAGGGCATCATAGTGGCAGCCCAGCTAGTGGGATTATCTGTATCCTGGACTGTTTCTGTTAAAATGAAATTATGGACCACTGCAGGGAGAATGAATCAACAAATGATTTTTGATCAAAAATACTTTATATGCATAAAAGAAATACTGTTAATACAATCGTATAAACATTTGGATACAAGCAAAAAAAAAAAAAAGCTTGTATCACAACAGACGTCCTGTGAAGAAAATTCAAGGAAGTGACTGACGATTCAAACATTACATTAAATACTATGAATATTAGCATTTCCACCCCATTTCTACAATCAGTATGGATCCACCCTATTATCACACGACTTCAACACATCTTTTAAAGGGGGGACGGACGGACGACAACTCTCCCAAATCTATAACATTCTATAGTGCGTCCCATTCAAGCATTTACTGTCTTAACCTAATCTGTTCTTTGTTTATAGTGTCCTGTTTTCATACTGTCTACACACCTTGATTAAACACCTGCTAGCTTTAGCTATCTGCCCAGATGCCAAGATAGGAGAGCTTTCAAATGTCTTGCTTAGCTAGTTGCACATGCTTTAAGCTATATGAAAATAACATAGTAAAGATTTATAATCAAATACATAATTAATACTTTATGCAGAATGCCATCTCCTACACTACTGTCTCGGACAACTGGTGACTGACAGCGTAAACAAATGGCTGTAGAGAACTGCAGATTCCTAAAGGCAATTATCACTCACAATAAGCCATAATGTGTGTGTACTGTAGTGACCAACCTGTATTACCTAGTGGAGAGGTTACACCTGTGTATTAAGCAGTAATAAATATCCTGTCCTGTTTCTTCTTTACAGTGCTATGTCCAGCTGGGCAGTTTTCCCAGTCTGGATTAATGCCCTGCTACCTGTGTCCTATTACCAGCCTGATTCGGCAAGGTCTTACTGCCTCTCCTGTCCTTTTTTATGGCACAACTACCATCACTGAAGCTACTGCCATTCACAACTGTTCAAGTAAGTGCCCAGAAATATATTTACTGTCTGTAGTACACTTATAATTTAAAGGATTTATCATATTCTGCACACTGTAAACTTAAAGGGGGAGCCACATTTAAAAGAGAAAAATTAAATGCATATTTTGTATATGCAGGTTTTGGTTCCAACTACTCCCTCAAGGAAGAAAGTGTACTAGTTTCAGTTTCCCCAGAAAATATCAGCAAAAAATACCAAGCCAGCAGCCAAGTTTGTAAAACAAGAGTTTTTGTGCTTTGGTATGACAGATATCAAAGTTATTAACTGAGAATGAAACTCAGAATGAC
Organism: Polyodon spathula; assembly: GCF_017654505.1. Taxonomy (NCBI): domain Eukaryota; kingdom Metazoa; phylum Chordata; class Actinopteri; order Acipenseriformes; family Polyodontidae; genus Polyodon; species Polyodon spathula. The sequence continues at coordinate 37,472,711 of NC_054535.1, forward strand.
CACTAAAGTTTACTTGGTTAGCTTTCTTGGTTTTAAATAACAGTAATTTGAATTTGTATATGCTGTGTTTACAATGTTGTCTAATCTGTAAGAGAAATGGAATGGATTGACAGAATGGCTGAAATTAACAGCAATACTGCTTCTACCACTCTGCTTTCAAGGCCAAGACCTTGGTTGTTTACTCTCAGTGTTCTAAGAGCAGACCACTAGGTGGTGCAATAGCCTGAATAATGGGATTAAATTAGTCTTATTTACTGAAATTCCAGGTGACAATAGCACCATTCTTTGTCTTGCATACTCCAGAGCTATGACGAATTAGGTCATTAACTTTGTTTTTTTTTGTTGTATGAGTGAGCACAGAATTTGTGACAAAACAGATATTGCTGTGAAATTGAAGCATTTCATTTGTTTTTCTAGGTGTTTCATAAATGTTTCTTGAATCCATGCCAAAATAAGAATGTGTGAAGTGGGAGCTGGATATGTTTGTTTATGCCCATCTGGGTCTACAGGAAAGTGCTTTTTTAAAATTTCAAGTTAAATATTTCTACATGATACTATTTTTTAAATCAGTTTGAATTACAGGATAAATAGCTTGTGAAATCAAAAGAAAACAATCAAATATTTTGAAGGTACTGTAACTGCAATCATTTTTCAAATTGGACGCTTTATGAAATTGGTATACATAATCATACAGTAGCTCAGTTTTTCATCCAAACATATATTAACTAAGGTATTAAGGACTTATATATATATATATATATATATCTATATATATATATATATATATATATATATATATATATATATATATATATAACACAAACTAATTGACAGTAAGAGCTGACAATTCCAAAAGACAGTAATTGCCAAATACACACCCTCTACTGATAGAAGGGTGTCGTAATAGGAGACCTGAGGGAACAGCAGACTGTTCTTTTATAGGGTTAGCAATCCCAACCCCCCCCCCCCCCCCAGACCCACCTCTCTTTCCCACACACCCTCTTTCCCACCTCTCCGTGTCACTGACATGACCAACAGGTGGATGTTGAACAGATGCTGCCCTCTTCCTGCAGTACTGTGAATACACCAGAAGAGTCTGCACAGGTCTCCCCTGTTACAGCTTGTCTAAGCCATCTTTAATTGATCTATGCTTTACAAACTATCCTAATAGTTTCGTCGACTAGCCCATGACACCTCAAGATTGCTCGACAGTGTTTCTGGCATTCCAGCATCACCCTCCTCTGTCCCCCAGTCAACTCGGCCAAATGTAAACCAAAATTTCTCTTCAAATGAAATATGAAATAAAAAATGTAAATATTCAGTTTTTTTTTTTTTTTTAACTGCAGTGTCACATTTTGATTGGATAATGTTTTCCACTAGTTGATATTGCTTGGGTGTATTTTTTTTTTATTAATTTAGTAGTTATCAATAATCATGCTCCATTAAAATAACTGAGTAAAAATATATAATTGTCCCAGGTTCACTAGTGAAATAAAAGGCTTGTTAGCTTGTGACCAATGTTAGGCTAGAGCACAGAAAACATTTTAACGTGACTGGCAACAGTTTCGTACTTTGAGAAATAAGTGTATGAATTTAATCAAGAAAACTCAATCTGATTATTTCCTGAAACTAAGTACTGTTAATATGAATGGCCCATGTAAATTCTGGAAACTTGTGAAAAACATACAATGCACTATGATATCATCAGCTCTCCAGCTTCAGGTTACATTTAATGACTGTAGTTACACTGGGAATAAAGATATTATTGATTGTTTTAATAAGCATTTTATTAGGGTCAAGCATTTGAAAACTTTGTAACACATTTGTCATTGATTTGCTTTGTGCCAATACTCAGTCGCACATTGATTCTAACTTAAACTAAGGGAGGATCAGGCTATAGCTACATTTTATTTTCCTGCTATAAAAACAAAGGAGGTACTTTAAAATTACTAATGAACCTTGATCAAGGAAAGTCTGCTGGACCTGATAATCTGGAGCCATATCTCTTAGATAGCACCTAGGGTTATTACTTAACTACTAACTGAATTAAATTGGCATATGTTGTCCCTGTTTTTAAGGGAGGTGAACACTCAGATCTTAATAATTATAGACCTATATCTGTCCTATGAGTTATTGCTAAAATATGAGAGGTTAGTGCTGGTGCGTTACTAGATTTATGCAAGGCTTTTGATTCAGTTGATCACACTGTTCTCTGTAGAAAAGTAGGTGGCCTGGGAATTAGTGACAGGGCTGTAGATTGGTTCAAGGACTACTTAACAAATCGAACACAAGCAATGAGAGTTGCTGGAAATATTTCAACCTTTTTATCTCTGTGCAAAGGGGTTCCTCAGGGCTCAGTACTTGGACCAATACTATTTACTTTGTATATTAATGATTTGGGATGTAACTTGGGTACTACAAATTCAAGCATACATCTGTATGCAGGTGACACTATTCTGTATACAACTGGATATTCCTTGCAGAGTGCATTTGATATTGTGTAAACACAAGTACTCAAAGTTAGATTACTGCTAAATGCGACTAAGACTCAAACCATGTTAATTTGTTCTAACAGGAAGAAAAGTAATAATCAGACCTGGGCTATTACTACTTTGTAAGTTTCCTCCTATAAATATTTAGGTATATGGATTGATGAGCAGCTTACATTTAATTATCGCATTGATAAACTGCATTCAAAATTAGGACATACACTAGATTTCCTATTTTGGATTTTTTTTTTTTTTTTTTTTTTTCTCTCAGGCTAGCAGATTTAGTCAGACTGTTACTGTTCTGCCTGTTTTGGATTATGGTGATTTTATCTATCAGTTTGCTTCCAAGCAGTCTTTGCAAAATTTGGATGTAATATATAATTCATGCTGCCGTTTTGTTTGTGTCATTGCCAGATGTATAAAACAACTAGGATGGTTCTCATTGATCAATTGAAGGCTTTATCACAGATATTCAGTTTTAAACTTATTAAAGGTACGGTTCCTGATTATCTTAATACTTTGGTCAAAAAGGTCAGTACTGGCTATAGCTTGCGATCTCATGATTCCTGTAGTTTGGCAGTCCCAAGGATATGGACACCATTAGGAGAAGTGTTTTTTTCTTATCGACTCCCAAAAACCTGGAACACTTTCATGTGGTTTAAGAATGGAATTTGATAACCTCTCATTTTTTGGTTATAACGAGCGTATTAGGGATTTGCTGAAAACTCTTTGCCATTGTTTTTTTTTTTAATCCACATTGAAAAGAAGAAAAAAAAGCCTGCAGTATTACTGCTCCTTTGTTATTGTCTAAGGCTGGACCACCACGCATATATTAATTGTGGTGTTTTATAATATCATTATTTTTATATAGTACCTTTCATGGTGGACCACCATCACAAAGCACATTACAAGATAGTCTAGGTGGGGTGAACTATGCATCAGCTGCAGAGTCACTTACAACTACGTCTCACCTGAAAAACGGAGCACAAGGAGGTTAAGTGACTTGCTCAGGGTCACACAATGAGTTGGTGGCTGAGCTAGAATTTGAACCGGGAACCTACTGGTTACAAGCCTGTTTCTTTAACCACTGGACCACACAGCCTCCTTATGTATAATTGTCTGTGTATGACAGGGCCCCCTTGTAAATAAGGCTTTGGCCTTGGTGGGTTAATGTCCTGTATAAATAATTAAATAGTCCGGTAAGGCCGCCACTGCATCCTTACCTGACCGTGTTCTGATAAAGCGTTCCAGCACACACTGCTTATCTGGTACAGCAGATGTGCTCACTTCAGACATGTGTAGTCATTACAGTGTGTTACTGAGCATTCAAAAGTTCTCTGAAACAGCCTAATACTTATCCTTTAGAAGTTTAGAAGAGTCACTGTCATAAATGGATAAAGATCTCTAAAGTTTACTGATTAATTGGTTGGAAAATGATTGTGTAACATATGTGTCTCTTTTTTCAATGGTCTCATTACTATGGAACCCCTAAAGGGACATGGTGTAAATTAAAAAGGGAGGCTACTATCTCGTGCACACGACTTACTTGGACAGTAAATATATACTGTCCATATATCTCTATGCCACACATACATTAAATTTATTTTTTAGCATATCAAGCACATGTTTGTGTCCTTCATACACAAAACAAATCCCCCCCCCCTCCCCTGAAAAAAAAGCTACTACATGGAAAAGTACACAATAAATTTCACTCCATGTGTAATTCTAATTAGCTTTTCCAATTCACATATAATTCTATGATAACTTGAAAACAACCATGGTGGTTCTAATTTTACACCTGACCTGCCCAGTGGTGACTACACTTGTTTGAAGTGAACCCACCTACTGTACCAGTTAAGCGGTGTTGCTGGAAAGCCCTGTCAGAACATATGATGGCCTTACCTCACAATTTCCCATCTTTATTTGGAATTGTCTGCCAAGTAAAACAAATGTTTGTGTTTAATATCCATTCTTTTTTTCACTGTTTTAAAACATTTAAGATTCAACTTGGAGTAAATCTTTATCAATGCTGCAAAATCTGTCTGGACTTTACTTTCTGTACTACCAGTATTATCTGAATTCTTAATCTGCACCAGTACTGTATCTGGAAATTGTGAGTCAGTGAGTTGCCACGAAGCAATAGTCATTTTCCCAGCTTTGTTGAATTTACCATTTTTCTTGCTCCAAACTTCTGACTGGTGGTGGCTTTTTTTTTTTGGCTGCTGGCTCTTCCGATGCTTGCAAGTCTCGGATATGACTAGCATTCGTTTCTGCTGCTGGTGCTGAAACTTTACTTCGAATGATAAATGTATCCATAATTAAAGGATCAGATTCCTTCAATGTCCAACAGGTGTACACTGCTGTGATGTGTTCGTCCTTGCTGTGCAAAATCTGCCCAGCAACAGGAGAGTCAGGATGGTGCAAGTAGTGGGAGAACAGAAATAAATATAATAACTGTCAATAAATAAAATAAAGCAATCAACGAGGCTCCCGCTACCAAAAGCCTTGTGGGCTGCTGGAGGCCCATGGGCCGCTGGTACGCGACCCCCTCCTGTAGAGTGTAACATCCCATAGGCACATCAGAGTCTCAGTTTCCTTGCTAAAACATCTGGATATACTTCCTGGATAAGAACACAATCAGGCTTCCCCAGGAGGGTAGTTTGTACTAGGAATTCATTTCCACTGCCACCTCTAGTTACACTGTTAATCTCCCATAAACTGTTGAAATGCCTACTTCATATTTCCATTGTTATGGAAACTCCTTAAGCAAATTGTAACCCTTCAGTGACCTAGGATAGTGGGCACATTGTGAATACAGGACTTGTTTTTGGATGATAAAAAAAACAAACGCTTTGAGATACTGGATTCATACTTTTATACACAACTGTATCTTAAGATACTCTTGGTCACATTTCATTGAGGATATCTAAATATAAGTAAAATAAAAAATTAAAATAAACCCCTTTGTGGCAGAAATTATACAACGCAGGCCTGCATTTAAATTAATGTAATAAGTACATAGCTCAACATTAATTGCCAGCCCAGCATTATGACACTTATTTTGATATGTTTCTCTTGCCAGGCGTTCACTGTTAGCTGGAAATCAACAAGTACCAGTCAGGCCCCTGTGTGAACAGCAGTGTCTGAAGACCTGATAGGGAGCTTTAAATGCACGTCCTTCCGGTTTTGCTGGAGCTAGATGTGACAAATATCAGTGAGTGTAACAGTGAATACTGCTTAAACGGGGGTGCGTACTCTGATATCAACAGCTTCAGGTAAACAGAGATTACTATTCATACAGTAGTTAGCGACTAAGAATGTGTTAATTGTAAAACAAATTCATTTTTAAAAACAGTAATTACACTGCCTCCTACCACAACCCATTCAATACATACTGTATTTTATCAGTAGAACTGCACTTCACCATTACAGTACACCCAATTTCATTCCCTGTGGGTGTCCTCCTCGCTCCCAAGTTTGTGTAAACTGTAATACACTGTACTCTGTTTACAATGTAATACCATGGCCTGTTTAAGAGTCCACTACTTTACAGTACAATGGAGTAGTTCTTACCAGTTGTTACACTACTCTCTTGAGATTTTCTATCCATCTTTTTGAGGTTGTGGTTAGTGAATTGTCATTAGAATGTGTTTGTTTCCATGTTCCACAGGTGTCAGTGCTGGCCCTCCTGGCTACACAGGTCTGGTCTGTGAGACCAATGTAAATGAATGTGAAGCCAGTTCGTGCATAAACCAAGCCACTTGTGTTAATGGCCTGGACTCATATTTGCAAATTACCTCCTGGGTTTAATGGAACCAGGTATGAAGCAGGAATATATTCAAAATAAAAGGCATACCTTTTACAGATGTATGTGTAGTTTGTTTTAAAACTAATGAACGTATTCTTCAAATTCACAGTGAAACCAAGCAATCTCTGTTTTGCTTTTCTGTTGTCTTTAGATGTCCTAGTTTTAATCGGAACTTCAAAGTCTCTGATATCTATGGCTATGTTATGCTGTAAAACACAATTCCTTCCATGTCTGATAACCTGCACATTCTGGATGAAATTGTCTGACACAACCAACTATGGCAACAATACCTTTTTACTGATCGACTACAATGGGTAAACCTCCTTTTACATAGTTCATATAAATAGGAGGCTTGGTGGTACCATGGTTAAAGGGGCTTCTTACCAGGATGTTTCCAGATCAATCTCACCTCAGCCACTGACACCCTGAGCAAGTCACTTAACCTCCTTGTGCTCCTTCCTTCAGATGAGACTTAAAACCAAGGTCCTTTTCTAAGTGACTGAAGCAGCAGTTGTGATGCATAGTTCACCCCCTTGTCTCGAAGTCGCTTTGGATAAAAGCGTCTGCTAAATAATACAAAAATAATAAATACAATGTACAGCATAATGCATTAATAATCTTGAGATACAGTATGCAGTGTATCTAAATATGTTAACAAGATGGGTATAACACAGCATGACCTTTAGACCCATCAGAACCTGAGATGACTTCCTTTGCTATTTACTGAAACACCAGACCAACAAAATCATTCATTTTGAAATACCATTATGGACCCTGTTTCTGTTTTTCCACTGGCTAATGTCACGTAAATGCAATTTCTAAACACATTTGTTTTTCATTAATGATGTGTGCTACTAGTACCTTCCATATCTGGGCTTTCTGCTTAAATGTTAAAGAAAAACACAATTAGACCTAGTAGAAGTCACCATAAAAAATAACACGACTTTACTCCTATTTCAAGTTGGGTGTTTTATGTCAGTGGAAAGGAGAAGGTTACTGACTGCCCCTCAGTGAACGATGGGGAGTGGCACACAGGTACTTGGCTGGTCCAGCCTTTTAACATTGAGTGCTCAGTGAATAAAAGGGGAGTTTAGTTTTCTTCTGTTCTAACAACTAGACTCTGCTGGAAGGGAGCGAGAAGCTAATACATTTTATCATTTGTTTGTCCTACACTGCTGTGTAATGGAGTACATGTTGTAATTCAAACTTTGAATTACAAATGTGACGGTACTGGCGTATTTGACATGCATTTCTCTCCCAACTCCCAAGGAATTTTGCTACATGCTTTATCCCTTGCTTTCTAATCTTTTAATATGACACAACAGATTGGGTGCAACCTGCAAATGTTTCATAATCACAATACAAAGAGCTTCCTATAATCAGTTACTTCGTGTGGTGTTTTTTTTTTTTTTTCTGTGATATTGTTTACTTAACAGGTGGTGGCACCCTGGTTCTCAGACAAGACCAAGATCAGAAGGGTGAAGGCTTCAACCCTGTGGAATCTTTTGAGCTCCATAAGCCAATGAACATCTGGGATTCTAGTCTGACACCAGAGCAGGTACACCTTCTTTCCATTTAGCATTGCTATACAGCATATGTAAAGCGGTTGCAATGTATAGTATACAATACAATTTGTACTGGGGTGTTTAGGATATGCCAATGAGTTACACGTTACCAACTGTGCAAAACATATATATATTTATATTTTAAGACATTTTTCAACGTGTGCTTGGAAACATTTTTTAAAGTTGGTTAATATGAAGAGAATCTGATAAACAAGCAATAAACTAACGTATTTATTTTAAAATTGGGTCTCTGGGTTTAAACTGAGACAAAGTGGCATCCTGGGGTGTTCTGTATTTCGTAACTCTCATGCAGCGGCTAATCCATTCTGTGTTAAGAGAAATATGCATGAAAAAAGAGCAATGTATCCCTATACAACAGATGCATGTTAATGATTTAGGAATTAGACCCTAATTATGAGCAAAAAGAGGAATTTGTAAATTACCTTTTAGGTGCTTGCCGTAGTTTATATTGGAAGATAAATTCATTAGCATGTCATTTCTAGCTGTAAAGCATGATTTGTACTGAGAGCTGCTAGAAATCTATTGCCTTGCTTATATAGCCATTGGAGTAAAGAACCTCCAAAATGTGAGTATGTAATGTGCAGCGATCCACAGAACCATTGAATAGAAATTACCAACTCGGTGGACAAGCATATCTCTCCACCGTGTCTTATGAATGCAATGAAGGATACAGGTAAGCAGTGCCTAGCCTGTGCATTGGTCAGGTTTGCTGTTTGATATTAAGAGTGGAGGAATTATTTTTCCATAGTTTTTGTTTAAATATTTTACTAGAAGATGTTTTACACCTGTTCTTAGTAACACACACTTTTGGGGGATCTAACTTTGCATAATCACTAGTTAAATATTTTTTAAGATTGCAGGGTTTTTCTACATTAACCTGTGAAGCATCTGGTGAATCGAATGATTCCACTCCAGTATGCAGTAATGTATTCTGTGGTCCACCTCCAGCTGTGAGAGATTCTGACATCATTGGGGACAACTTCACTTTGCTGAATACAATTTACTACACCTGCAAAGAAGGATAATTTGGTTTACTCATTTTACAAGGGTTTTACCGTATTTTGCAATAAATAATGTAAAAACGAACGATGAAACAAGTACATCTATGTCATTACGTTAATCTATATCAATCTGCTGTATTCTCTAATTCAAATTATTTGTTCATATCTGGAAAGAGATCAAGCATGCGTGAAATGTGGTTTGACATTCTTAGGTATGAAACACGGTGTATTTTTGTCCTCTTTACCCTACAGTATGTGTACTGATAAAATGTTTGTTATGTTAACTCTTTCAACTCTGCAGATCTGTATAAGGGTCTAGGAAAAACCTGCAGAGTGCTCTAGAAAAGTGGTACTCAATTATTTTAGTGAAGGTCCAAAATTCTTGTTTACAGCAAGGTCACAGTCCAGAGCACATTTACACTTGCATCCCCTTACCAACAAACACAGAGCTACACAATTATAGTTCTATATGTGTTGGTTTGAGAGTTCTTCGCTGGGTTTAAAGGGGTTTTTGGGGAAATGAAAACTGTCTCCATTTTTACTAGTCTGCCTTCTTTACTGTCTTATTACTGCAGGAGTTAATTCTCTGTCATAACCATAGAACTGTATTATTACTGTTCTATGTGTCTGTTAGCAGAGCCAATTATAGCAAAAGAAACTGAAACACAAGATAACATCTTAACTGAAATCACTGCTTTCACTTTCAAGTGAATTAAAAATAAAAACACCAAATAAAAAATACTGCACTTTTACATTCAGTACATTTCTAATTCTCTAATATTCACAGTAAGTGGGAAAAGTGGCAGGTCCTCAAGGGCCTTGAGTTACAAGTGAGCTCAGTAAAAGCAATACAGTGAAGCAAAGGCTTTCATCAGCCAGAACACTGATGATAATATGAAAAGTGTTCGTCTTGGAGAACGAATATCTGCACACATAATGTGATCTGCAGATACTTAAGACAGGAAACATTTTTACTGCATGTGTTAAGCCTGACTTGGATCACAGAATTTGCGATTTTTAATTGCCAATACAATCAGCGTACTCATTGCTAAGCTTTGCATAAATAGAACCTTTTGTTGGATCATGGAATGATGACATATCTGTCGTGGCCTGGATTCTGTCCATTGCGCTACCATTGCTTTCAAAGTGAAGTTTCGTCCACACGAGTAGTACAGTATGGCACCATATTGTATGCTAAAGGAATCTAGTGATGATCAATTCCTAAAACCTGAATGGAACTGTACTCAATATTTAAGATTGCAGAAAAAAAACTCATTATTTTAGGTTCTGGCAACAGGCCTGATTTTATTGTACACTGCCACTGAATGAAAATGTGTTATGAGAGACTCATTTCAAACAGGCGATCTTTAGGAGAGTCTGCAGAGTAAAGTGATAAACAAGCTGTGATTACTGCATTAACAGTAAGCATCAACAAAAAATGTAAACATAACTGTTGGAAAACATGGATTGAGAATTGATTAGCAGTTTGCTACGCATGTGGACTGGCAGAGCTATACTGGTGTTCTTTTCTGAAAAGAGACTAATATTGCAGATAGCAGACTGCTTGGTTCAAATTGCATGTACTGCTAACCACTGATAGAGACGATGCGTCTACAAACTGCCCAACAATGACTGCAAGCTAATGAGATAACAATGCTGTGGACTAGAAGGGAACAGGCTCTAGACTTCAGAGAGATCAAAAGAGATAATCCCACTGGCATCAAAGGGGGTCGCAAGGAGATAACAAAAGGCAGATGTATGGACCTTTTGTCTCCAGGAGTGTGAAGAATGCACTGAGTTCAGAGGTTGTCACACTAGACTACACACACAGACACACACACATTAACACTCACACAATAAATTAAATTACCTTGACCATTGGTTAACGTCAGAGAAAGGGGAGGTGGACCATCTATACAGAAGGGTATTTAATGTCACTGCAAACATTGTAATGTTGAGTATTCTGTATGTCCTGTACCTGGGACCAGACTCCCTGCATATTTCAATAAACCTGGCAACTGATTGAAGAAAAGCACTCTGTGCATTTTCTTGAATCTACTTAATCACCATCTATTTTTTGTAAGTTACTTCAATAACAGATATTAAAACAATAATATATATAATTAGCGATGTCACATTCAAAATGTATAATTCTCAAGTTATTATACAACGTTTCCAAATACTTACCTGAAACAGTAAAGTAGTGTGGGGCAAAATTGCGTTGCTGTGGTTATTAAATAATACAAAACAAAAGGGCACAAGGGCCAAAACAAACCATCACAAAATAAACGAGTACCTTTAAAAAAAAATAATTAAAAAAAAATCAATAAATAAAATACACCGGTAGCATTTGTTTCTCCTGTAGACTCCATCCAGACAAGGGATTTCTACTGGCTTTTATATGTGGCTGGAGCCCAATTAATCAATTAACAATTACCTAATTCATTCACCAGCCGCATTCTACCATTTTCTGGTATGGAGGAATTTAACCCCATCCATGCCAAAACAAACAATAGCAAGATCAAAATAGAAATAAATATGTATATATGCATAAAAACAGACATCAATCATAACAAAATAATGTGTGTATATATAAGGGGCAGGCACCCCGTCACAGCTAAATTGTAGAATATTTTGGGTTTTTTATGTCCACCTTTTTAAAGACATTTTATCTTCACCATTATTAAACAAAATAAAAACATGAATACATCCCCTTGTACAAAGCTGTCTTTAGCAGAAAGATTTCCAATCTGATGCAGCAGTTGTCATCTTTGTTGAAGACATTTTAAAGTAATCATGTCGCCCTATGCAATGTGTTAAATCAGGAGTAATCAATACATAGGCCCACGGGCCAAATTCAGACCACCAGACGCTTTTGAACGGACCGCAGAATCTTTATTTACTTTTTATCATTATTGTAATTTTTAAATTTAATATTTTTACCCTGTCATTCTCATAACGTGATCTCTGATACAGTGTACTGTTAATTTGAGCTATTGTAAGTTTCCACTAATAAAAAAAAATGAAAGTTACTTTTTAAAAATTATTACACTTTCCATTGCTCATACGCACTGTTGAATGTTGTAATCCTGCCTCCAGCACTTTCAACGTTAAGTTAACAGCAGTGTGTTTAAACATGGCAGCAAAAAGGAAAGTTGACACTGAACATCGTTCATTTAAGAGTGGACCATTGCGTATTTTATTTTGCCACAGCGACCAAATGCTCGACCGGTATGTTTAATATGTACAGAGGCTATTGCTGTTAAGTGGGGAACATCAAACGGCACTATGAAACGAAGCACATGGATTTTGACCACAAATATCCACTAGGCTCCCATTTTAAGATTAGACAAGATCGCTTCATTAAAAGATGGATATTCTCATAGCACAAATATTATTTCAAAGGCTACTTGTTCTCAGGAAAAGGCAACTGAAGCTTCACTGAGGTGTGGGTTATGGCAAAACACAGGAAACCTTTTACAGATGCGAACATTAAGCAGTGTATGATTACCACAGCAAACCCTTTTTGCGGAGAAGATGTTGTTGAAGCCTTCAGACAACTACCGCTCTCGGATACAACAGCTACTAGACGCGCTGAGATGATGGCACAAGACGTTTTTAAGCAGTGAGAAACTAAAAATAGGAACATCTTCTGTGGCGCTGGACGAATCCTGTGATATCAGGGACGCAGCTCAGTATCTGCCGATTACGATTACCTGTTGGTCCATAATGACAGCCACTAGCTGAGCAGAGGGCAAGTACTAAGGAGGCTGTGGGAAATTTGAGTTCATGTGGAAGAATATCAACATACAATTCCAGGGACAAGGGCAGAACTGTATGCATTAGCGAAGCATGAGCATCCTGGCCTTCATTGTTTTGACTGGTCACTTAAATGATTTCAACTTAAGTTAAAGATACTGGGGCGAAATCGCAATGTAGTGGATCTCCAAGCAGTATCGCTTCATTTGACAATAAACTGAGTCTCTTCAAAAGTGATTTGGAAACTGGAGAGATGTTCCAGTTCCCAATGCTGATAAGCTGCTAGGGCACTGCAGACGTGAATCAGATGGCGTCAGCTGTGGACAGGCTTCTTCAGCAAACTTCCAGCAGACGTTACAAGAATTTGAAACTGTTAAAGATGTCTTCCTGTTTGTAAAGAACCCATTCATGGTACAAACATATGGCACTTGGTGCGATCAAGCAAAAGTATCCTTTCCAGATGTTGAAAAAGCAAAACTACAGCTGAAGCTTATTGATTTACAGGCGATCAAGTGCTTAAAATGCAGCACACTGAAACTACGTCTGACACTTTGTGCTGGACTCCAAGTATCCACATTTGGAAGGTGGCGTGTGTGAGTCTGCGTTCTCAACAGTAAACATTAAATTGCGTAATTGCTCAGTTTTAACTGAATCCTGTGTGCAATTGCCTCCGTCTTGCCCCGACTGAACTCGCCCCAAACTTCAAGGCCCTTGTTCAGCAGAGAACCAGTCTTTTACCCCACTAAGTATTGTAATTCTACATTATTCATGTATATTTTATTTAAAATTTGTATTGCTGTATAAAATTACATTTTCAGTATTGATACTACAGTTGAGGTATTTCACAGTAATTGATGATTCTTTTGTTTAAAACGTGTGTGTATTTGTAATTGGAAATACTTTAATCATAAAGTCAAGATATACTTTGTACAGATGAACTATTTTCTTTCAAACTCTGATACTAATATTAAATAAGCCACAAGGCTTTGTTATCTATCTATATTCATATATGCCTACAATAATTTTTATTTGACAAAACCAAAGTTTTGTAAACTAATTCAAAACTTAAAACCGTTATCTGAGTGTTAATGCTAATATTTACATCTATTTGACATTTTATCTATGTACTTTCTCAGAGTCTCAGATTTAATTACGTCTAAGTTTTTTAATGGACTAAAAATATAAGTAATGGGGTATATTACTAATTTACAGCATTGCATGTGTTTGCTAGACAGGGGTAATTGTGGCATGAAAAAATGTTTCTCTGGAGTCCGGACCTTGACTATACTTTGACAAAAAATAGACTGCAGCTGTGTTAAATTATTTGCCAGAAGTAAGTACCAGCTGCCAGGTTCCTAAATACAATGTAAAAGGTAGTGCATCAGTGAGGAAAACTGTTCATTTAAGTGATACAAATATGTATATTTACACTATTCTTTCAGAAATTGGAAATAATACATATTACACAGCAATGAGTACATTTCACAGAAATTCTGAAATATTTAATAACTGTTTTATTTATAGATAGATATACAGCATTCCTTGTTGAACAGCATCACAGTACAATCAAATACATGTGTTTTCTTTTAATTTTAGATAGACCCTGATCAGCCCAGAAAGTAATGTTTACCCAGCGGCAATTGGAGTCATGACTCTTCAGTGTGTCCCATGTTCATGTGATAACCCCCCATATGTAGACCATGCTTTCCCAGAGACTGGTCATCGACTCTGCAAGGATGTTGTCCTCTACTTCTGTGTTGATGGCTACAGTCTGGCAGACAATTCTCAGCTTGTCTGCAGTGCCCAGGGTCAGAGGTCTCCCCCTGATGGAAAAGATATGCTTCGCTGTATTGCAGACTTCTGTGAAAGACCGTCTGACTTGTCCCACACCATCTTGGAATCCACTGACAAAGCCAAGTATGCCACTGATTCAGTGCTCCATTATAAGTATAAGGAGGGCTTTTGTGCTCAACACAACAGCTACTTTGAGGTGCCTTAGAGGAGGCCAGTAGACTCCTTCTCCATTTACCATTCAGTGCATTCCTGTGTGCTGTGTGAAACCTTCCAGCATTGACAAAGGCTAAGTGAGCAGAACCAACTACAGCTTTGGGGCAGTGATTGCTTACAATTGCATCAGAGGGTTTTACATTAAAAGGTGAAAAAAAGTGGACCTGTGAAGCTAATGGCGAATGGGGTGGAAATCTGCCTACTTGCCAACCAATACCTTGTAGGGAGTCACCTTGAATAATAAATTGTGCATCAATTACTTTTTATCATCTAGAAGTGCTAAAAGAAACTGAATAAATTAAATGAATGTTTCAACTGGAAATCTCTTAGAAACATTTGTCTGAGTTTTTAAAGGGTTTTGTCTTGGCGTTTCTAAATGTACAGCAACATTGACTGCTTACTAGTTATGGGTGATTATTTTGTCTTTTCTTAATGCTGCAGAGTGTCTAATGTTGTGATGGAAATAAGAGTTCTGGTTGGAAATCTCCCTCCCGACCTGTGAGGGCTCGAAGTAGCGATAGCGAGTGGGAGAAGTACAGGCGTGGAAAAGTACAGAGCAGTTTAGAAGCAGTTTGAAAGCAGGTTGACGGCTGCAGAAGAAACTAAACTTCAAAAAAAAAACCTCAACATGGTCTTCAAGCCAGTAATCTGTGACACCTGCTTGATGTGGGAAATCTGAGAAAACCCAGCTGAGCTAAACCAAGTGTGCGTAAAGTGCCGCGCGATCTAGGACTTGCATAAACTAGTAAGTATGCTAGAAATGGAGCTGGAAGAAGTGAGACAGCAACAGGATCTTGAGGAACTGGCACACCCACAATTCATGGAAGTCTGCATCACCCCTAACAGACTGAAAGCCACCAGGGAGATAGGAGGTCAGAACAGCTGGGTTCAGGTAGGCAGAAGCAGGGAAAAAAAGAAACTTCGTCAAACACAACCACCAGAAATCAAAACAACCAACAAATTTGAGTCACTTCAGAATTTTGATGAGCAGAACCAACAACAAGAGAACGAAAGGAACAACATCCAGGACCCTATTGACAGTGGTGACCAGACAGCAAAAAGAAGGGAGGTCATGATTGTTGGGGACTCCATATTGAGAAACACAGCAAGTTCAATTCGCAGTTTGGACCCCCTTACTACAACAGTGTGCTGCCTTCCGGGAGCCTCGGTCAAGCACATCACTGAGAATGTGGACAGGCTCCTAGAACGAACAGGAGACGACCCGGTAGTAGTCGTCCACATCGGTACAAACAACATTGGAAGAGACAGACCAAAATCCCTGCAAAACAAATTCAGAGAGCTAGGAAGGAAATTAAGAGAATACCAGAAAATACCACAGTTTTGGTTTACTACCGGCACCTTGCAAAGGACCATATGGACAGCTGGAAATAATTAATCAAAACGAATGGCTGAAGACGTGGTGCACACGGGAAGGCTTCACTTATCTTGATCATTGGACCACATTCTACAACGAGGACTATCTGTATAGACGGGACGGACTGCACTTAAATAACAAGGGAACCAGTCTACTTGGAGAAAAGATCCTCGAGCAGGTTCAGAAGCATTTAAACTAGAAAGGAAGGGGGGAAAAAATCAACAAAAAAAACAGAAGGGAGACTGCATCAAAACAAGAACTCAGGTAAGACAACCATTAAATGTATTTATCTAAATGCTAGAAGTAGCAGAAACAAAATTCTAGAACTTGAAGCTACTGCACTAACAAGTAACTATGATGTGATAGGTGTTACAGAAACTTGGTTGTCTGAGAGTGATGGGGATGAATATAATATTTGTGGGTATACACTGTATAGGAAAGACAGGCAGGACAGAAGAGGAGGAGGGGTAGCGCTATACATAAGAAACAGTCTTGAAGCCCAGGTGTTAAACCTGGACAAAGAAAATAAAACCGAATCAATATGGGTCAGAATAACGGACAAAAATTCAAAGGGCATAATAATAGTAGCATGTTATAGACCGCCAGATTCAAACAGTGAGCAAAATAATCTGTTATACAATTACATTAGAAATGCGTTTAGCAAAGGAGAAACCACACTAATGGGGGATTTCAACTTCCCCCAAATAAAATGGGAAAACCCGGTGGGTAGCACGAAGGATGAAATTGAAATGGCGGAAATGACACATGACTGCTTCCTAACACAATTTGTCAAGGCACCGACTAGAGGGGAGGCATGCCTTGATTTAGTCTTTTCAAATAACGAAGACAGAATAACTAAAACAGAGGTCAGAGAACCACTGGCAAACTCAGACTACAACATGGTCTCATTTGAAGTGTTTTTTAAAACCCCAAAAGTAATGACTAAAGCTAAGGTTTACAATTTTAGAAAAGCAAACTATGAAGGTATGAAACAGAGACTAACAGAAATAGATTGGAGTAAAATAGAGAAAACACCCACAGAAGAAGGATGGTTGTTCTTCAAAAATGTAGTACTAGAGGCGCAAAACAATTACATCCCTAAAGTAGACAAATCTAAATGTAAAACTAAATTGCCAAAATGGTTTAATAGATCAATTAAAAAAAATATTCAGTGAAAAAAGGCACTTTACAGAGCATTAAAAAAAGGACCAAAAAGAAAGTACACAGAAAGAGTACACAGAACTGCAAACGCAAGTCAAAAAGAAAGTTAGAAAGGCCAAGAGAGAAATAGAAATGAACATTGCTAAGGGAGCTAAAACCAATTCCAAAATGTTTTTCCAATATTACAACAGCAAGAGAACATTCAAAGAGGAGATTAAATGTTTAAGAGATACAAATGGCAAAATCGTAGATGAAGAAAAAAAAATAGCAAATATATTAAATGATTACTTTTCACAAGTTTTTACAAAGGAAGATACTGACAACATGCCCCACATGTCATCCAGTTCCTATCCAGTTTTAAATAACTTTAGCATAACTGAGGCAGAAGTGTTAAAGGGACTAGGAGCTCTTAAAATAAACAAATCCCCTGGGCCGGATGAGATCCTCCCAGTAGTACTCAAAGAAATGAAAGAAGTAATTTACAAACCGCTAACCAAGATCACGCAGCAGTCTCTTGACACAGGGGTGGTACCGACAGACTGGAAAATTGCAAACGTAATACCGATCCAAAAAAGGGAAACAAAACTGAACCAGGTAACTACAGACCAGTAAGCCTGACTTCTATTATATGCAAACTTATGGAAACTATAATAAGATCCAAAATGGAAAATTACCTATATGGTAACAGGGTCCTGGGAGACAGTCAACATGGTTTTAGGAAAGGGAGATCGTGTCTAACTAACTTGCTTGATTTTTTTGAGGATGCAACATCGATAATGGATAATTGCAAAGCATATGACATGGTTTATTTAGATTTCCAGAAAGCTTTTGACAAAGTCCCGCACAAAAGATTAATTCTCAAACTGAACGCAGTTGGGATTCAAGGAAACACATGTACATGGATTAGGGAGTGGTTAACATGTAGAAAACAGAAAGTACTGATTAGAGGAAAAACCTCAGAATGGAGTGTGGTAACCAGTGGTGTACCACAGGGATCAGTATTAGGTCCTCTGCTATTCCTAATCTACATTAATGATTTAGATTCTGGTATAGTAAGCAAACTTGTTAAATTTGCAGACGACACAAAAGTAGGAGGAGTGGCAAACACTGTTGCAGCAGCAAAGGTCATTCAAAATGATCTAGACAAGATTCAGAACTGGGCAGACACATGGCAAATGACATTTAATAGAGAAAAGTGTAAGGTACTGCACGCAGGAAATAAAAATGTACATTATAAATATCATATGGGAGATACTGAAATTGGAGAAGGAATCTATGAAAAAGACCTAGGAGTTTTTGTTGACTCAGAAATGTCTTCATCTAGACAATGTGGGAAAGCTATAAAAAAGGCTAACAAGATGCTCGGATACATTGTGAAAAATGTCGAATTTAAATCAAGGGAAGCAATGTTAAAACTGTACAATGCACTAGTAAGACCTCATCTTGAATACTGTGTGCAGTTCTGGTCACCTCGCTATAAAAAAGATATTGCTGCTCTAGAAAGAGTGCAAAGAAGAGTGACCAGAATTATTCCAGGCTTAAAAGGCATGTCATATGCAGACAGGCTAAAAGAATTAAATCTATTCAGTCTTGAACAAAGAAGACTACGTGGCGACCTAATTCAAGCATTCAAAATTCTAAAAGGTATTGACAGTGTCGACCCAAGGGACTTTTTCAGCCTGAAAAAAGAAACAAGGATGAGGGGTCACAAATGGAGATTAGACAAAGGGGCATTCAGAACAGAAAATAGGAGGCACTTTTTTACACAGAATTGCGAGGGTCTGGAATCAACTCCCCAGTAATGTTGTTGAAGCTGACACCCTGGAATCCTTCAAGAAGCTGCTTGATGAGATTCTGGGATCAATAAGCTGCTAACAACCAAACGAGCAAGATGGGCCGAATGGCCTCCTCTCGTTTGTAAACTTTCTTATGTTCTTATGAAAAGGAAAGTCTTTGAGCAGGCTGGCCAGACAGTTCATTTCCAGGGTCGGGAATTCGGTCAGCCTGGAAGACGACGAGTCTGTTGCAGGAATGTATTGACCTGGAGGGTAAACGAGGTAGCAGCTGCAGGCAATAAAAGCAGCTTCATTAGTCTGCCAAGGGGTCATGCATGACAGCATAAAGGGGCCAGAGAATTGTTAATCTTTTCCTAAGCTTGGGTTTGTGGTTATAAACTGGAAGGACCGTGTGAGATGCAGAGAAAAGCATACTTTAAATATTTGTGGGTCTTGTTTGTTCATGTCTGTTTAACGGTTTGTATATCACTAGATGGCGAAGCACATATCCGGAGCTGTCGCCTTGGGCCAGCACTAAAACAGATCAACACTGCACTTCACTCACTGTTTAAAATTGTTATCACACACCATGAGCACTACAGCACGCACCCGGACTGGTGACCGTGTATTGTATTATTGTGGGGCGGATAACATGCGTTATTATTTTGGTTTGCAAAACCATTTACATTATTTACCTCCGTGTTTTACACATTGGTGTATATTGCAGGGGGGTTCCTTCTTTGGTCGCAAGACTGGGAATACAAAATAAAGCACCCTTTTCTAAACTGGATTATAATTGTCTGCCTGTGATTATTCCTACACTGCCTCACCTATTCACTATCAGTAGCCACTTTGCCACAAACACATTGACATTTTCATTTCTTTTTTTAACCCTGCACAGCAAAGACACTTTAATATATATAAGTCAAATGACCTATAACTGTGATTCTTGCTACAGGTTGGTGGGTAGCTCAGTCCGGGTATGTCAAGCCAATCACCAGTGGTCTGAGTCTCCCGCTTCATGCGTTCTCTTAACCCGTGAAACACCTCAGTCTATTGAACATGGGCATTACAAAGGAGGCGCATTCAAAGTGAGGAGTAAGGTAGAACCTTCCTTAAATGTGGAAAGTGGAGCAAAACAAAAGCTCCTGTTTGTAATCCAGTACAGTGGCCCAAACCTCTTTTAGAAGAAAACCACTTAGTCCTCAGACTAGCTACACTCCAAATCTGGAACTGTTAAGCTCTCTTGTGAGGAAGGATGTGTTTTCCATGGCTCCCCAGCTAAGAGGTGTATGCCCTCACAAGAGTGGAATGACTCCTTCCTTGTCTGTAAACTTGTGTCTTGTGCCATTTGGAGAACCATCATCCTCACATGAGTACTTTGGTAGTACTGTCAGATTCTTGTAAGAGTGGCTTTACACTAAAGAGGGTTAGCCGTTATCTGCCAGGCCAATGGGTCATGGAGCACAGCACTACCAGCATGCTTTCTGGTTGAGTGCCCACAGCCTGAAGAGATTCTGAATTGTACTGTAGATATTCAGGGTCTAACATACCTCAGCACAGCTCTCTACACTTGTAAACCTGGATATGAACTACTTGAAAACAACACTATTCTTTGTGGGTAGGAGGTATACTAAACTGCAAGCTCATTGAATGCCCAAAACCTGAAGAAAAAGACGATGCAAAAGTGTTTTATTCAAAACTTCAGTACAGCCGTGGACTGACCTACACATGCAATAGTGGCTTCCAGCTAGGAGGACAAGGAAAGCACACTTGTCTGGAAACTGGTCAGTAGGGTGCACAGGCACCATTTTGCAAAAATATTTATTCCTGAAGATAGCACCATGACTGGAACCAAATATACTTACCAACAGCAAGTAGAATACAGTTGTAATACTGGATCTGTTAAGGTGATGGCATCAGCTCATGACTTGCTAATGGCAGCTGGAGTTATGCAACACCAGTTTGCAGACCAGCAGTGTGTTCAAGACCACCTACCATTCTTAATGGTGAAGCTGTTGGATCTGAATTGGGTTATAAGAGTGAAGTAAAGTATCGCTGTAAAGAAGATTACACATTGTGAGGGAAATCAGATCTACTGTGACGGGGCCTGGGATGCTGAGGTTCCACGCTGTGTGCCTGTCATTTGTGATCCCCCTGAAAATATAAGCCATAGGTTCTAGCTTTAGCTAGGGTGACCTGGTTCAGTATATATGCTTCCCTGGTTATAAACTAATTGAGAGTGCTATGCTGAAGTGTTTGGCTGATGGTTCCTGGACTAGACAAGTGCCATTTTGTCAACCTTGTGTGTGTCTGCCACCAGTTATTGAAAATGGAGTTGATCTTGGAAAAGACTAACTCTAGAGATCTGGTACAGTTCCAGTGCCAAGAAGAGTTTTGGATACTGGGAACATCTGAAGCTACCTTTTGAAAGTGGGAGTTCCTGGTTTCCCATATTGTGGAGAGATTCAATGTGTATCCCCGACGGCAGTCCCTAACGCATTTTGTATCAAAATGCTATAACATACAGATGCATGTCTGGATATGTGATGACCAGCAATTCTCATGTGATCTGTATAGAGACTAGCATTTGGAGTGAACAATGTCCAGCATGTGAACTAGCATCTTCTGGATGCTAGCAGATACGGGTACTTGCTGTGCAAGTAGGAGGCCGTGTGGTCCAGTGGTTAAAGAAACAGCCTTGTAACCAGGAGCTACCTGGTTCAAATCCCAGCTCAGCCTCTGACTCATTGTGTTCAGTCTTTTGGGCGAGATGTTCTTGTAAGTGACTTTGCAGGTGATGCATAGTTCACACGCCCTAGTCGCATATCTTGTAAAGCGCTTTGTGATGGTGGCCCATTATGAAAGGCACTATATACAGAACTGTGAAAGTATTTGCCCCCCGTCTGATTTTCTGCATTTTTCACATTGAATTTGGTCAGATCTTTTTGTGGGTTGTAGTAGTATATAGAGGGAGTCTGAGAGAAGTCACACCAAAGTTTGGTGCTTCTTTTTTTTTGGTATGCAAGGTAATCAAACATGCAATCAGGTGTGAAAGTTATTGACCCCCTAGTTAACCCAACTAAAGGGATAATTAGGGTCAGCTGTTTGAATACTTTGATTAACCATCAGGCCTGATTTGGGCCAGTCTTGCTCAATATAAATCTGACTAACTTTGGGCCTTACCATGAGAGTGAAGTTGTCAGCACACAGATTCTAGAGGCACATCATGCCACGATCAAAAAAAATTCCTGAACGCCTCCAGGGGAAAAAGAAGTTGTTGATGCCTATCAGTCTGGAAAGGGTTACAAAGCCATTTCTAAGGCTCTGGGGCTCCAGCAAACCACAGTCATAGCCATATTGTCCAAATGGAGAAAGTTTGAGACAGTAGTAGTGAATCTTCCCAGGAGTGGCCATCCTGCCAAAATCTCTCCAAGAGCAAGGTGTAAAATCATCCAGGAAGTCAAAGAACCCTAGAACAGCCAGGGATCTACAGGCCTCTCTTGCCTCGGCTAAGGTCAGTGTTCATGACTCCACCATCAGAAAGACACTGGGCAAAATTGGGATTCATGGCAGAGTAGCAAGGCGGAAACCACTGCTCACTAAGAACATGAATTCTAGTCTGCCAAAAAGCACCTGGATGATCCTCAAGAGTTCTGGAACAATGTTCTATGGACAGATGAGTCAAAAGTGGAACTTTCTGGCCAACATAGGTCCCGTTATGTCTAGCGAAAACCAAACGCTGCATTTCACATAAGTTCCTCATACCAATGGTCAAGCATGGTGGTGATAGTGTCATGATTTGGGGATGTTTTGCTGCATCAGGATCTGGACGACTTACCATCATTGAAGGAACCATGAATTCTGCTCTGTATCAGAGAATTCTACAGGAGAATGTCAGATCATCCATCCGTGAGCTGAAGCTGAATCGCAGCTGGGTCATGCAGCAAGACAATGATCCAAAAGACACAAGCAAGTCTACATCAGAATGGTTGAAGAACAAGAAATTTAAAGTTTTGGAATGGCCTAGTCAAAGTCCAGACCTAAACCCCATTGAGATGTTGTGGCAGGACCTGAAACAAGCAGTTTATGCTTGAAAACCCACAAATTTCACCGAGTTGAAGCAGTTCTGCATGAAGGAGTGGGCCAAAATTCCTGGGAGAGACTGATAAATAACTACAGGAAGCGTTTGCTTGCAGTTATTGCTGCTAAAGGTGGCATAACCAGTTATTGAGTAAGGGGGCATTGGATGTTGCATAACTTTCTTTAATAAATGAATATGTATCAAAATTGTGTTTGGTTCACTCAGGGTCCCTTTTATCCAATATTAGATTTTGGTTGATATGATAACATTCAGTGTCAAATATGCAAAAATGAAGAAAAACAGACAAGGGGCAAATACTTTCATGGTACTGTATGTGTATGTTTTTTATATAAAGTACATCTGTCTGTAATTGTGTTCAACATTTCACAATATGAACCGACTTAAAGTGGTGCATTCTAAAACCTTGTGCCTTAATCTATAAATTAAATCTATTTTTTGATATAATCATGAAATGTTTAGTTTTTATTTTTTACATAACATTTGAAGTAGTAACAGTAGAAGTGATCTACTTCATATGAAGGGAGAGTGTACCACTTTTTATGTAATTGCAGTAAAAAAATTAAAACCTTCATATTTATAAAGATTTTAAGGATAAGCCATATGAAACTCAAGTTTGTGGTTAGTTACAAGCTCAGCAGGTTCCCAAGAATGTTGATGTGTGGTTGTGGTTTAGTGCATGCACATCATTAGTTTACCTTATGCTTTTCTATGTAAAATGTTCACTAACAGTAACTGTACTGAAGTTCTAAGCTAGTGGCAAATTAAATATGAAGCTACTTATCTTGAACTAAATAAGTATACAGTAAAGTATACAGCTAGCTCTTTTATTATTTAGATTTCCTTCTGCAGATGTCTAAAAGGATATGAGCTTGAAACAGAGGCAGACACCCAGAGCTGTTTCAGAGATATCTTGTGGGACTCCTCCCTCCGTTGAGAATGCAGTGGCCAGGGCAACCGGAGATACCTACAGAAACATTAGCTTTGTGTGCAGTTCTAATCCGTCTAGCTCGTTCTCTGAACATTACCTGTAAGTCTAATGCTTCGTGGAGTTCACCAACCCCAGTGTGTGAAGGTATTGTACTAGAGAAGGCTTCTGGTTCCTTTGTTTATATCACCATATAATTATTTTATGGTGCTAGCCCCTCTGCTGGAAGGGACCTGTAACACAGGTAAGTATCAGGACAGGCTCCCTCTGCTTTGTAGAGGAACTCCAGGATTGTAGTGACAATGTCCTGAACGTTCCAAGAATGAACAGAGATAGCACAAGTTATATCCAGGCTGTGGAGATGGAACTCGGGCAGCCAACTCCTGTTCGTCCGAAGATGCACTTGTATTCTTTCAAGCTTCCACGTCTTGTGTCTGTATAAACAATGTCTGTACATCCAGTCTCAAGTCTATTCTTTCGGGTTATTATTTAAAGTAATTTCAAAACGAAAGTACAAATACTGCTCCGGGTTATAAACACAGAAACTCACACCGCTGTGATGTCAGCGTAATCCAGCACAACGTTGAAGACCGCGGACTTTACTCCAAACTGACACGGAGTACTACTCCTCCAATGGTACTCCGTTAAAAAGAAAATAAATAAACTTCCACAATTAAAACAAAAGACTACCTCAACAAGAGGGAAAATTATGTTTTTCATAAAACTAAATACTAACGGTATTTCTAACATAACCCGATATAGCTTTACCTTACGATGCTTTATCACAATATTGAAATTATTACGCTACCTTCTTAGACATGCCAACAGCCCGTGTTTTCTTCCGGCCAACCAACCTCCCTATGGCTCTGCCCTGCTTTCTTTTAAACCCAGAAACCCACTTAATTGGCACCAGGTTCTCTGGGTTGTGTAATTTCTCCGAAAGCGCCGCTATTCCTTAAAGGCGCCACTACCCTTTCCTCAATATATATATATATATATATATATATATATATATATATATATATATATATATATATATTATATATATATATATATAATAACTATAACTATACACACTACAAGAGGCTATGCGGTCCAGTGGTTAAAGAAACGGGCTTGGAACCAGGAGGTACCCGGTTTAAATGAAAGCATTGACTGGTGACGGCAACACGATCAAAAGGGTGTGTGTTGTGTGAGCAATAAAATTCTTAACGCATATATACCATATTACTTCAAATTAACACCTCACTCAGATATCAGCTTTTAAGAGACGCCGCCCTCAAATAAACACCGCTCTCAATAAATAAACGTAAAGGTGTTTTTTTTCTACCCCTACTCAAAAAATAAAGAAAGAAACGCGCAACTCTGGCTATGTACATGTGACGCCCCTAAAGAGACTGCAGTCTCAATCCACCATGTAATACAAACTAATGTACACACACTTCAAGCAAATTGTATTTTATGGTACCGTCCCGACAAACAACCCAAGATGAATTACTTACAGCACAGCAGTCCTTCACATCCTTTTTTCCCCAGCAGAGTTCAGTGCCAACACAGCAGGGGATAAAACAAGGGCTGTCTTACCTCGTCCTCAGCTTGGATGGTGAAAACTTAAACTCAGGAACTTGCACCTTTGCCGGTCACTCTAAGCGCTATCCGAAAGCTGTCTGAAGATATCTTCTTGTAGGGGATTTAGTTTTTGTATTCAATTGGTATTCTACTCTGTCCTGTCCAATTGTATATAAAATAGTGCTTACTATCTATGAGAAGATTTAGTTTCGGCTACTCTTACAGAGAAATTATAAACAGGTAAATTACAGTGAGAAAAAAAAAAATCGAGTAAGGTGTAATTTAGTTTTAAAAGAAATCAAACCGATATTCAGAGAATATTTTTCGTTAAGAAAAACAACTGCATCACACTAAACTACCGTTCTCTCCACTTCTTGTCCCGCCCTATAGCAACCAATACACTCTCCTTATTTGCTGGTATAATACTCCCCTGACCTTCCAACTTCCACCTAATAGGCTCTCGTTAACTGTCAGTAAATGTACTGTAAATGTAATGTACTCAAGCCCCAAAACACACACAAGTATAGTATAGGCCCTCATGGCGCCACTTCTAAAATGCTTTAAATCTTGTAATAAAATATAGCAGCATTTGTAAAGCATAGTATTAAAAAAGACTGCCCTCGTATAACTGCCACCCTCGTTTAAGTGCCGCAGTAATTTTGATCAATTTAAAATAAACACCGTGGCGCCAAATTGAAGTAATACGGTACTGCCTTAAAAGCAGCCGCAGAACACAATGTTGGGGATTTCTTAGCCTCTGACGGTAAACTTCGAAACTGGGGGAAAAAAGGGTTTATTGTGGCCATTTTTGAGTGGTACTGCTGAGGGACAAAAAATTCCAGAAAATTATGCTGATGAAATCAATGTGCTGTTAATGTACTTCGCAATCAACATGTATATACAGATTATAATACTGGGAATCTGGACAAAACAATGGTTAGATCTGATATGAAACCAACCACTATGAACAGCATCTGCAGGGAGACAACTGTAAGGATCATTACCACTGGGACAACAAAGAGGGACTTTACCATTGCACTTATTGCCCTGTCATCTAGGCATAAAAACTCAGCCTTTATTCGCTTTAAGGAATGAAATAACATTGTTCCTCTCTGTGTGTTTGCACAGCTGCAAATTCTAGCCAATGAAAGTCACCGCCTCAGTCAACGGCTGGATGACAAACCCAAAAATGCTAGAATGGGTGAATCACATTTGGGGAGCGGACAATGATGATGAACGTCAGCTGCTTATATACTCGATCAGAGCACGGGTACATATGACACCGGCTGTGAAAGATGATATGGAACATCGGAACGCAGACGTGAGCGTCTGGGTCCAGTGGTTAAAGAAACTGGCTTGTAAACAGGAGGTCCCCAGTTCAACCCGGTTTGACCCTGAGCAAGTCACTTAATCTCCTTGTGCTCCGTCTTTTAGGTGAAACATTGTTGTAAGTGACTGCAGATGATGCATAGTTCACACACCCTACTGTCTTGTAAAGTGCTTTGTGATGGTGGTCCACTATGAAAATTATTTTTATTTATACCTGCTGGATGTACACCACTTGTTCAGCTTGCAGATGTTTCATGGAAAGCACAAAATTGAGGGAGTTGTGGGTGCACTGGCGTCAGAGGGCCATGTCTTTCCTTAGGAGGGAGCAGTAGTATTTGTGAAAATGGCTTGTGAATGTCAGTCCTTGTATGTACAACCTGTTAGTCATTTGCAATCTGAGTGAAGTACCCCTTGCGAAAATAAATATTTATACCTGTGAATACTAGAGCAAGTTGCAGTTTCCTGTGTTCTAAATACCCCCGTGTTCTTGAGAGAATAATGTGATTGTAGGTGGGGGTAAGCTTGGACCCTCGCCCCATTACACACCATAACATAAATTCCAAATAGTCAATATGTTGGGTTTTTTTTTGTTTTTTTTTAAATATATTGGAATTTTAACGTTAACACGCAATTGTGCGCGCCCATATATATATATATATATATATATATAGCGCATATATATATATATATATATATATATATATATATATATATATATAAAAAAAAAAATAAAATAAAACTGACTATTGGAACTGGAACACATTTGATTGTTTCGTGTTTTTTTTTTAATTTATTATTTAACCAGCAGAGCCAGTTGAAAATCAGAATTACTGACACTTGTGTGTGCTGGTCATGGCTGGAGTTGCAGGGAAATTTAGTTTTTGAGGTATAACATTAATTTGCATGCAGCCTTTTGCTACCAGGATTTGCATAGTATAGTGGAATCAATTAAACAGTTTTATTTATTTTATTTTTTTTTAATTTTTAGCAACTTCCTCTACCGAAAATTTTTTTTTCTGATGCAAGGTTTTGCAAGGAATAAAGTTGTATTACCGTAAGTGTCTTGTCGATTCAGCTCTAGAGCTGCCCGTGTGCTGGCTGACTGAGGAGAATGATTGTTTATTGATGACATCTATTGTCAGCGCAGGACATGTGACAATCTGGGCCATGTTCCACTGCCCAGTGTACTGGCTGATTGTGATGTAATGTTATGGTTATTGAGTAGAGAGGCTGGACCAGTGGCACTCTGGGCACCCTTCCCCCAAAAAGGACAAGGCCACCTTGGGCTTGCGACTGACTAATGATTATGCCCAACATATCATATCAGCTACGAAGAGTGGCGCTAAGCCACCTACCACCCAAAAAACACAAGAGTGCTGCCCACCCTACCTTGCACTACTATAACTGCTTGCTCGATTTAGATTATTAGTAATAAGATGGTTTTTTTTGCCCGAGTTGGTCCTCCTCGTCCTCTCACGTTGCAGAATGAAACCTCATTTGTATGTTCAGTGCATGACATACTGTATTTTAAAAGAAATAAAGGAAGTGCCTAAACAAATGTGTTTTTTACACCCATGTACAAGATTTCACTGACTTTTGTTCAAATTCATGATTTGTACGATTTCCATGACAGAATCGTAGCCTTAATTATAAGCTATTTAATCAGTTGCTGTGTATTAGGGGGTGTCTTGAAAGTTATTTAGTTCTGAGTTAAAAGCCTTTTCTTGGTTATATATAGTATGTGAAATACTGTTCAATGTAAAAGTGCGAATTTCTACTCTTTGTTTCAGGGATATCTGGTGGGACTCCTCCCTCTGTTGAGAATGCAGTGGCCATGGCAACCGGAGATACCTACAAAAACAACATTAGCTTTGTGTGCAGTTCCGTCTAGCCGGTTCTCTGAACATTACCTGTAAGTCTAATGCTTCATGGAGTTCACCAACCCCAGTGTGTGAAGGTATTGTACTAGAGAAGGCTTATGGTTCCTTTGTTCATATCACCCTATAATTATTTTATGGTGCTAGCCCACACCTTATAAATCAGCCCATTACTGTTTTAGCATTTTTCAAGGTTGAGTTTTCCAGATGTCCTGATCCTAGTATTTTAACTACCCATATTTTAATTCTCTGCACTTTCCATGTAATTTACATAAAAATTTCCTTAGGAGGGAGCAGTAGTATTTGTGAACATGGCTCGTGAATCTCAGTCCTTGTATGTACAACCTGTTAGTCATTTGCAATCTGCGTGAAGTATCCATTGCGAAAATAAATATTTATACCTGTGAACACTAGATAAAGTTGCAGTTTCCTGCGTTCTAAATACCCCCGTGTTCTTGAGAGAATAATATGATTGTAGGTGGGGGTAAGCTTGGACCCTCGCCCCATTACACACCATAACATAAATTCCAAATAGTCAATATGTTGTTTTTTTTTTTTTTTTTAAATATATACCTTAAAATTGCAATTGTGCTTGCATTTATATATATATATATATATATATATATATATATATATATATATATATATATATATATATATATATATATACTATATATAATTCTCTCAAGAACACAGGGGTATTTAGAACGCAGGAAACTGCAACTTGATCTAGTGTTCACAGGTATAAATATTTATTTTCGGATGGATACTTCACTCAGATTGCAAATTATCTATTAATATTCATGATATTATGCTTTACTCATGCTTATACTATATGTTGTGGTAATATAATTTTTTACACTGAACAAAAACAAATCTTGAGCAATTCAGATAGTTTTGTTTAAAGATTTGCCTGGTAATGTAAGAAAGATCGAAAGATCTCCCTGATGGCAAGTGAACAATTTGCAAACAGTTATGCCTGACATGAACACGATAACCGACAGATACATAATACAATCACATTACAATTTGGCCCATGGCCTTCTCCATTGGAGCTCGATGGCCACCCCTATGCTGGTTGAGCTGACATGAATGCAATACAGTGATTAAGAATGGCCCGGCCAACGGGCAGGACAAGTGGCACTTGGGGCCACCTTCCCCCTGGACAAGGCACGCTGCAGGGAGGAGGAGGACCAAACAAAGAAACAACAGGGGTTTGAGGGCAGAGAGACTTATTTATTTGGTTAAACTGGTAACATTTGAGATTGATGGGTGGAACCTCCTTTTGGAAAGACAAGAAGTTTCCAAGGAATGACTACTACCAAGAAAATGTTAAACCATTGTAGTGTATATTGATGAAATCTTGAATGCCATTTTTAATCCTTTACTTTAAATAGTTTAGCAAAATATATGTAAATATAATGCAAGTTTACTTATTGTGTAGGAATTTCCTGTGCATTGTATTACTGGATGATCAGCTGCTGATGCACATCTTTGGTTTGATTCATGCGCCCTTCACAAAGACAAATCTGCTTGATTCCAGCCTTGCTGAAGCACCCCCAGATGAGCCCAATTTTCAGCTTTGCCCAACACCTGGTCATCTAATGGTTAGACGGAGACCTGGAGAGGCCTACAAGCCACAGTGTCTCGCACCCACTGTGAAATGTGGTGGAGGATCGGTGATGATCTGGGGGTGCTTCAGCAAGGCTAAGTACTTCAAGCCAAGTACAAGGTTGTCCTGGAAGAAAACTTGCTTCCTTCTGCTCTGACAATGTTCCCCAACTCTGAGGATTGGTTTTTCCAGCAGGACAATGCTCCATGCCACACAGCCAGGTCAATCAAGGTGTGGATGGAGGACCACCAGATCAAGACCCTGTCATGGCCAGCCCAATCTCCAGACCTGAACCCCATTGAATACCTCTGGAATGTGATCAAGAGGAAGATGGATGGTCACAAGCAATCAAACAAAGCCGAGCTGCTTGAATTTGTGCGCCAGGAGTGGCATAAAGTCACCCAAGTCAATGAGAAAGACTGGTGGAGAGCATGCCAAGACGCATGAAAGCTGTGCTTGGAAATCAGGGTTATTCCACCAAATATTGATTTCTGAACTCTTCCTAAGTTAAAACATTAGTATTATGTTGTTTAAAAATGAATATGAACTTATTTTCTTTGCATTATTCGAGGTCTGACAACACTGCATCTTTTTTGTTATTTTGACCAGTTGTCATTTTCTGCAAATAAATGCTCTAAATGACAATATTTTTATTTGGAATTTGGGAGAAATGTTGTCAGTAGTTTATAGAATAAAACAAAAATGTTCATTTTACCCAAACACATACCTATATATGGTAAAACCAGAGAAACTGATAATTTTGCAGTGGTCTCTTAATTTTTTCCAGAGCTGTATATATATATATATATATATGTATATATATATATATATAGATATATATATATAATTGTAGTACATATTTAATGCATCTTTGCTACATATATTTACAATTAAAAGCTAGTTAAACGTTTCACGTTAGGTTTAGGTTAGCTCCATTCCATATCAATTTTGAAATATATTGTAATACACACAATGTATTTGCTTTGGTTTGAGTTTACACTGTTTCATGATGCACTGAGCAGTTTTGACCTATTGAGTTTTGTAAACAGCAAATGTAAAGTCAACATGATATTAATAGCATGATGTGTCTGGATTGAATCAAACGAGGAGGATTACATTTCATTGTACAGCTATGGCGAAAAAGTTTTGCATCACCCTATAGAATTAATTAATTTTGCTTCATAAAGTTGAACGAAACCTGCTGAATAATTTTATGTTAGCACATTGAATTACATACCACTTTGTAGTTTTCCATATACTTCATGAAAAACTGACAAAAATTGAAAAATGTGACATTTTGAAATATAACATGAAATAGTGTACTACTGATACGGCTTCTGGTAGACTTTTGCAATATCATTTTGTAGTTTTATTTGATTACATGATAAATAAGATTGCAGATGATGCAACACTTTAGGCTGTAGCTGTACAGCAGCATTAACCAATGTATGACAAGTGATAGTTGTACCCAATTCAATATAACACTGTTTCCTTTCCAGCTGTATGCCAGTCTCCTTGTTTAAATGGTAGTAAATGCATACAGCCAAATCACTGCCACTGTCTCCCAGGGTGGAGTGGTCATGACTGTTCCAGGTACAGTAGATGCTTGCACAAACATAGCAACTTTTAAAGCCCATGAAACACAAGGCAACTTTTGAGCAAGTTCTAGTACAGCAAGTGACATTTTTAATAGTCCAAGCCACACAATCAAAACTTGATTAAATCTACACAGCGAACAATTATGTAAATTGTTACCTACTACAAGTTGCTGAAAGCTGTTCGATGACGTTTCCTAAAAACTTGCTTGGTGTTACTGTGAGATCTTGTGTTGCATGCAGCATACTTCTAAGATTTAATGATAGAAAAATCTTACTGGCTCAAGCATGTTAGTGGTTGAAATTGGTTTAAGTAAGGGTTGTAGGGAAATGGGACTATCAAGTACCCAATGTCAATTGTCAAAAATGAATATTTGAAACAGCCAATACCTGATCATTTATAAATTGAAAAATGAATATCTGAAATTCTTTATTCTTACTCAATAAAGAATTAAAAGCTTATTTTGGCGGGGACAGGGGTCATTATGTTGTAGAATACATTATTTATGGTTTCTGGTTCTTCCTTCTTATATTAACTAATATTGTCATACTGTTGCTTTTCCTATGGTTAGACTATACATTTACCATAGTATAGCACTGGTTTGCTGTGTTTATTAAAATGCTTGACCATACCTTGCATATACAATGCTTACCTATGCTTCACCATGCTTTCACTGCTTTATTACACTTTGCTGTACTTTTACTATGAGAAACTTTTATAAGGGCTCTAACAACAATATGTTAAAGCTGGTAATATCTGGTAATGGAATTCAAACAAATCATTGCATGTTTTTTGGTCATGTTTCATTTATTTCTTCATTTCATGATACTAACATTACATTTACTATTTTTGACTGCAGGAAAAAAAGCAGGATTATATCATTTTTAACACCATAACCAACCGTTTTTTTCAGAACTATTTTCTACTGTTGCTGCCATACACTCCGAATGTGATTATAGCACATGATCATTTTAAGCCACAAAATGTCAGTCTTAATATTTTGTATATTTTCTATTGTTTAATATACAGTATGGAGTATTTTATATACAGTATAAAACCACAACAGCAAAATTTGACATCACAAGGCTATTTTGAGGTGGTTGTTTTTGTTTGTAAAAGTTTTGAGTCACTGTACTGTTTTAAATAAACCTAAATAAGTGCCTGCTTTGAAGAGTGTGTGGAGGCCTACTCTCTAAATGTAATTGTGATAATATGTCTTGAAACCATAATTACTCCCTATTATCACTGATTTACTTACTTCTGGGGGTTTTGAATTCCAATTAAACCCAGCATGAGGCAGCCTGAGGGGTGTTTTTTCAAGACTGGCACATGGTTAATACCAAAAGCTATTTAGTTGTGCACATCTTTTCCTGGTTACTTGTTTCAAAACAGGTGCACTGTCCAGCAATACGGGCTCTATTCATAAAGCTTATATTTGTTTTGAATAAAGTTTGATATTCATGAAACTATTCTAGAATGTAATTTATATGGTGTTTTGTCCTTGCAGAAACTAATTGTCTAATGATGATTTGGAGTAAATATCATTAAGAATTTGGCCATATACAGTATCTCTGATTGAGTATAGCAAACCAGTAGGACAGAATCGTCGTTTTTGCTGAAGTAATGCAATGTTCTAAGTAGTTATATAAATACTGCATGCTAAATGTATCTATAGATGTGACTGAAAATGACTGCCATGTTGGTTTGCATTATAGAGAGATCGCACACAGAGATATTGTCTGCATGCATGTATTTATTTGGTACTGTCAATAATTCACTCTGTAAGCCTTGATCGTCAATAATATGCTTGCCGGTTTGGCTCCATCTGCTCTGTAGTTTAGTAAAGTGATGCTGAGAGGGTTTCAGAACCCTATTCCGAATTTTACCTAAAGATTACTTACACGGAAATACATGTTGAGAAAAGCGTAATTTTCCATACTGCAGTCCCAACCCCCAGTCCCACGACTGTCTGACCAGCCCACGCCCATATCTGTCTCGTAATACATGCTGGAGCGCCTCCTACGCAAACATATAAAACCCTGGTCTCCCTGAACCGAATAAGGAAGTGGAGAAAAAAAGTCAGGCGAGCTCTGGTCGTCAGCATAGATTGTTTTAATTTTTTGTAATTTAAGGGTAATCGCATTGAACAAAATGGTTCGTTTCATCGAGAACAAGGTAAGATAACAGTACTTGCTTTTGGTTTGAAATATTTGCAGTTGAGTGCCGTCTATTTTAATTACTGATTATTTAGAATTAATAAATGACATCAGCAGTTTTAATGGTTAGTTTATCCCTTTTGTTGGCTAACAATGTGGGATATTTATAAATGTCTAGGGTAAAGCTAAAGGCCTTAGCGCTAGTAATAATCATTGGAGTAATGTGCAGTGCCTGCTGTGTTGTGACCAATTCTATATCCCTTGATAATGCTGTATCCCCTTGCGCATGCGTAAGGCACTGCTGAATTACGGTTGATGTGCACGGCATTTTTGCAACATCACGAATATGCGATATGATTGCTTTGTGATATATAATCAGCTGAGGTTTGTTTTTATTAAAAGCGTCTTGACGTGATCTTTATACGGAAGTTGTCAGAAGAATCATACCTTAGTACTGTGTGTTCCAGCTGGTGTACTTTATTTTAAGGACATTTATCTACTAGCAGCGTAACTTGTGCTTGTGTTGTAATAAACTTTCTTTCTAGTTGTCTGCACTATACTACAATACATTTTAAAAATGGTGATCTCCTGGAATAAAATAATCTTTGAACAAACTGGAGTTTTGTATTGATTAAGCGAGTAGGCAGAGGTGTTTGTTCTAACTGCGGGGAAAAATAAATAAATAAATAAATATATAAAACTACTTTTAGTCTAACAAATATAGTGCTATGCGACCTAGCTGTTAAACGATTGTGCTGATTTGAAAGTAGACTTTTTCTGTATTAAAAAAAATTGAAAGAAATGAACGAAAGTAATCTACGCGTGTTATGTCTAGTATAAAGAGTCATATAATTTAAAGAAATACATATTGGGTAATAATCTATTAAATTAAAAAAAGGTGCTCCGAATGCCATATTTGACTTGAGAGAGCATCACTGACTCACTTCTTTGGCTATACGAAATACAGGCGTAGAATGTGCTATCCAATTTCATATCCCCTGTGTGTTTTTACAGTTGTCATAACTTCAAAGTATATTTTCAATCCTCGCTGAAGGAAGAAGTAGTTCTAAAGATTTGGAATATCTATATAGATATCTTATAATATATATATATATATATATATATATATATATATATATATATATATATATAATGTGTGTGTGTCTACTTGCAATTACCTTTTTTGATAAGTTATATTTAGCTGGGAGTAATATAAACTACGTGACTCGTTTTTAATCAAGACAAAACTCAACAGGTTGCACAAGAAAGATCATTATTTTATTCCAAAGATCCAATCTTTTAAATATATTGTAGCGTTTGTGCAATGCAAATTAGAAAGTTTATTAACAGTTGCATGCTACGCTGCTATCCTTAAAATATAATGCACACAGTAATAGTTTATTCTTGTGATAACTTGCGTGTCAAAGAACACTTCAAAGACGTTTAATAAAAACAAAAATACAGCTGATTACAAAACGGAATTGTGCTCCTGTCAAACGCGTATTCAGGGTGTTTGTAAATGATTGCAAAATGAAGCCGACAACTGCTGCGCGTGCACATCAACCGTAATTCACCTCAGACACTAGCAGGAGAAATTCAGCGGTGCCTGAACCTGTGTTATGTCAAATAGTGTGAGCATTCATGACGCTGCAGAATTGTCATTCTGCACAGATTATGCTCAGAAACCGTTGAAGTTAAAGGTTTGCTTGACCACAGGCAGACAGGGGCTGTAATTTTATTTATTTATTTTTTCCTTAACAGGGTGACTTTGAAGAAGCTCTGAGGGATGCAGGTTCTAAGCTTGTCATTGTGGATTTCACAGCCACTTGGTGTGGGCCCTGCAAAATGATTTCTCCCATTTTTGAAGTACGTTTTAATGAGTTGGTCTTAATAGCTTGAGGCTGGGGTTGGGATCCAGTCTTTTCTTTTAGAATAATTATTTGTAGCAAATACTGGAGCAGAATTCGAATGCTTAAATATTTAAGTTTGCCTCGGTTGCACCAAGGAATCTTTCCCTTGTGTACCTGAACAGGCAAAAAATGCATGACTTAAAATACATGTGTGTGTATATGTATATGTAATGTAAGGTATGTAATGTTGCATACTAAAGTTAATTAAGAACATTTATGTAACACAAAAAAATAATACTTGTAAGCTTAACACAGGAACACTCTACTCTGGACTAATGTATTTCAATTAGTTTTGGGCCGTGTGACCACATAACCCTTTTCTTTTAATGCAGTATTGCTCCTTTATAGCTTTGTAATTGTCTCTATTTTCTTGTCATTCAGTCTCTTGCGGAACAGCACAAAGATGTAGTGTTTCTAAAGGTCGATGTGGATGACGCTCAGGTAAGCTACACTGTTTAACCACTGCTTCATATCTACATAAACTTTAACAGCCCTTTACTTGTTGAAATGTTAAAGCAAAGAATTTGTACTTTGTAAACACAAACTCCAGCAATGTAATTTGTTCTAGGCTTCTTGTTGCAGCAGAAAGGCTAACAGATCATTGTGGTTGATTGTCACCTTGTATTTACTGTTGTCTCCATTTCGTTGTCTAGGATGTTGCTGAAATGTGTAACGTCAGCAGCATGCCAACATTCCAGTTCTTCAAAAATGGCCAGATGGTGCGTCATGTTACTTCTCCACTTAGGGTTGCTTATGTGTCATATACCCCTTCACTCTTAAACAGGTGTTCAGCATCAGTTTCAGCACATGAGAACATTCTGGTTGAAATGGGGACCATTGTGCATGTTTGGGCCAGACTTTTATTTCCCACTTTATTTGAAATGGGCAATTCACAGCTACGGTAGAAATTAATCTTTTACAATGGTATGTCATGTAATAAATATTGAACCTGAACCTTGGCTTGTACATTCCTGCCAAATACCAGGGTTGTTGCAGCTTGTTTGTTCACAGCACCAAATACTCTCAATTTTACTAAGTTTAATTCCCTTGTTAGTCATTTGTAATGTAGACCTATTTTTGTTTTTACAGGTTGAAGAATTTTCAGGAGCCAACAAGGACAAGCTTCAAGAAACACTACTGAAACACAAGTAGATTTTAGTTGGCTGTTGAATAAAAAGATTATGAATTTTATTTTATTTTTTGGGAGGGGGGGAGAGGTTTGTGTCGGCTTAGTTTTCAATTCAGTTGTCAGGTATGTAAAAGAACACCCAGATTTCTGAAATTGCATTCAATAAATGGTGTTAAATAAATTAATTTGTGGACTAATATTTTACCCAATTATATAACTTTGAACTCCTATTTCGGTGTGTGAGTCACACAATACACATTATATATCTATATATATATATATATATATATATATATATATATATATATATATATATATATATATATATATATATATATATAAATATATATTATATATATATATTTTTAAACAGCTAAGAAGGGCTTTATGAAAATATAATATATATATATAAACTTTGAAATCGGGCTTTTTGTATTTTTTAAATCTCTCTCTCCTCTCTCTCTCTCTCTCTCTCTCTCTCTATATATATATATATATATATATATATATAAGGCATATGAAAGAAAAGGTTTTTAAAAAATGTACACAAAAAGATTAAAAATTATCTTTTATTTTCAGGACGTTTTGGGCAAAAGCCCTTCTTCAGCTGTTTTATTTTATTTATTTTTTAAACAGCTGAAGAAGGGCTTTTGCCCGAAACATCCTGAAAATAAAAGATTTTTTAAACTTTTTCTCTCTCTCTCTCTCTCTCTCTCTCTCTCTCTCTCTCTCTCTCTCTCTATATCTATATATATATATATATATATATATATATATATATATATATATATATATATATATATATATATATATATATATATATATATATATGAGTATCAGATGGAAGTCATTTTTATGTCTGGACGAAGTCGGAAAGAAGTTTAGCCATTTTTAGTTTTACTATAAATTGAACTTAAACTGCTGTGTTCCAAAAGAAGCAAAAAGAAAAAGGTTATGTAGGTACACAAATATGATTAAAAGAAAAATCAATTTTATCTGGACGTTTTGGACCACACGTCCTTTAGCTGCTGGAAGAAGCAGTGCTGTAAACACTAAGCTTTGCTACATTGATCAAAGTATCTGTTACTGTATCACAGCAACTGAAGAAAAGAGCAACATGCATGCCTGCAATAACTAAATACAAAATTACAGCCACCTGTATCAGGAAAAAAGGGAATTGTCATGTATAGGCAGAGCAGATGCTCCTCTATATAATCTCAGGCCAGGTTCTGATACTCTTGAATATCCATAACCAAGTTTCATTACAATAAACAATTTTGATGGAAAGGTACTTCTTTTCCAGATGAAGGGATACAATCTACATGCACAGTATTGGAACATAGTTTTCTAACAGAAGCAACGAAACATCTTAATACAAATAAAAAATATATATATATTTTTATACACTATTATAATAATTTAAAAATCAAACATTAAATATTACAAAACATTATTACCATAACCCTGGTTCCCTGAAAAGAATGACAACCATTACTGAATGGGAAGAGCCCTCTCTGACAGTCAATCACTGAGCATATATAAAAAAGCTGCCCTATCAGGGCCCTGCTGGGAGGAGGAAGTCCCTCCTACCTCCTGCTGAAGAGGGTCGTCCCAGTCACAGTAGCATTTTTGCAATTTTCTTTCGAAATCGGACTTCCAACGATCCTGTCTTCCGACAGTGGGGCAAGCATACTCACAGAGTTCAGAATGATCCACAGGAACACTGTGAACTGAGACGGTACGAAGTTGCTCTTCTGTTGATGTATGGAGAGCCTTAACTTCGTCACATGATCTATGACCTGTCTGGTGTGCGCCTTGGCTCGTGCTTTGGAACGCACGCAAACTAACCAATCGTCCAGATAGTTCAAGATCCGAATACCCCACAGCCTGAGTGGATCCAGTGCTGCATCCATGCACTTTGAAAATGTGCAGGGTGCCAGCTAGAGGCCAAACGGCAGCACACAGAATTCGTACGCGTTGCCTTGAAAGGCGAAGTGCAGATAATATCTGTGTGCGGGACAGATTGGGACATTGAAGTAGGCGTCTTGCAGGTCGATTGATGTGAACCAATTGCCTGGCTGGACGGACTGGAGGATACACTGTGTGGTCATGTTGAACTTCCTTTGTTTGAGGAACATGTTGAGGACCCTGAGGTCCAGAATAGGTCTGAAACCGCCGTCCCTCTTGGGCACCAGGAAGTACCTGGAATAGAAGCTGCTGAGGGCATTGCTTGAGTTTACTAAGCGCACAGTGTTCTTCTGTTGAAGATTGGCGATCTCCTGTTAAAGGAGAATTGCGGACACTGGTTCAACGGTGATAAGGAGCACACCCTTGAAGGGTGGTGAGCTTAAGCAGAATTGCAGAGCGTAACCGTGTCTCATTGCCGATAGCACCCAGGAGTCCTGGGTGCAGCTTTGCCATGGGTCGTGTCCAGTGGTCAGTCTGGTTATGGGGGAAGGTGGCAGCCGGAGCCCCTCATGGGTGGTCTCCCTTGGGCTTGGGAGGGAGCATGTCTTTTTTAGGCCCTGGCCTCGGTCTCCAGTCGGAGAACCTGTTACCTCTGGCCTGCGGTGGTCCCTTATCGCCGGCTCTTCCTTTGCCTGCTTGCTTGGTCTGAGGTAGAGGGCGGCGTTCAGGGTCTTGTGGAACCTCTCAAGGCTCATATCAATGGTCACTCCAAACGTCTGCCCCGGTGTTATAGGGGCATCTAACAGCACCACCTTCTCGCTCTCCATGACCTTGGCCTGAGTTAGCCAGAGTTGTCGTCAAGCGGCTACCAGCGCTGCTAGAGACCTGCCTGATGCCTGACCTAACTCCCTTATTAGTCAGTCATTGCCCCCGTCACTATCTGGAGCTCTCCTGCATCCGCCTCTGTTGCCTGTTCCTGCAGCCTCGCCGCTAGCTGGTATGACTGATAACGTCACTGACACATATGCTTTTTTGTGCATGGTGTCAGTAGTCCTGCAAGGCTTGGATGGGCAAGTGGGGTCTTTGTCCCCTATGGTGGATCCTTGCACCAGCACCGTGAGCATGTCCTTGATAGTAGGGAACGTGCCTAGGCCAGCTTCTTGGACTCCTGAGGTGTATAGCAGGGACTCTGCCATTCTGGAGCCTGAGGGAGCGGACGCGTGGCTGCTCCAAGATGTGCAAACCAGCTCCAGGAAGTCCTGGCACAAGGGTAGGGCTTGTTGTGGGTGCACTTTTTGTTTTAAAAAAACGGTTCCCCTTTCCCCCCTGTTCTCCGGCCAGGGAATGTCCGTGGCAGCAGCTGTGCGCTGCATCAAGGTCCAGAACTCCTCCCTTTGCGATACATGTGGAAGGGGTGGTATGGAGCCTCCCACTGTGGCCTGCCCAACTGAAGTGGTGGGGTCAGACACGTCCGACCTCACGCTGTAAATGACAGCTTGCCTGGGCTTGGGGGTCTCGTATGGGGCCAGGGATGGAGAGCGGGAATGGGGAAGCTGGGGCAGCCCGGTGGTAGGGGGCAGTCTACCCTAAGACTTCAGGTCTTCATGGTCTGCTGGGCCCTCACCATCTCCGCGAGCTCTTGGAAGCGCTGCTCAGCCGAGCTTTGGTGTCTCTGTGGCAACTCCGTTGGCGAGCACTTGCGCCTACGTGAGGAAGGAGAGCGGTACCTCCTCGGTGACCACCTGTTTCCTGGAGAACGCCCCCTCGAGCGGTGTCACCTAGGCGGTGACCATCTCGCCTCCACGGAGGGGTCCCTACGCCTCTGCATAGCTGGTGGGGAAGGTGAGGGTGACCCAGGTATATGGGGGAGTGG
Organism: Polyodon spathula; assembly: GCF_017654505.1. Lineage (NCBI taxonomy): Eukaryota > Metazoa > Chordata > Actinopteri > Acipenseriformes > Polyodontidae > Polyodon > Polyodon spathula. Next base: position 37,513,661 of record NC_054535.1, read on the forward strand.
CGGTCAAAGTTCTAGAAGACCTTTTGGAAGGGCCTTGGACCACCAATTTAATTCTCCCCTGCCCTGAGGAGAGAGACTCTGCTCGGGAGAGGGCTGCCATGCGCTTTCTTCATTTAGAGAACTTTTGGCAGGTAGAGCAGTCCAACTCACCCACCAGCGCCCTGGCCGTGCGGTCTGGCCCTAGGCATCTGGTGCTGAAGGTATGTTCGACCTGCAAGGGGAGCTTTGCCATGCACTGGTCGCTCTGATGGAACCCACTGGAGGACCCTGTGGTCGGAGTCGGGGTCAGCGGCGAGCAGAGTGTGGTCGATGCCGTGCTGATGTAGCCGAGTCAATCAGCGTAGGCGTCGAAGGGAAGCGCAGCCGCGCTAGGAGAGCCTGAGGCTTGAGAGGGGCATGTAGACCCGAGCTGAAAGGTAGCTGAGGCAGAGAAATTCGACGTAGAGGACGGCGCCGTGAGCCCGCGGGGTCACCCTACAGCACCACAATAGCTCTATCAATGGTAAATTTAACTACACGAGGTAGTAAAAGAGAATAATGGCTGCATGTCAATCTCAATAGAGGGGTCGAAACCAATTCTAATCAGTAGCGACTACTAACGCGAGACTCAGGCAATGAGCAATCTCAAAACACTCGAATGTGTAGCTTACCGTGTGTGTGAATTTTGTAGATCGAAACCATACAAAATCAGCCAATTTCCAGAACAAAGAAAGCACAAGGCAATCTATGACCAGTCTCAGTGGAGTGAAAGAGAAAAAGGCGATATGCTACTATGAAGATGACCCTCTTCAGCAGGAGGTGGGAGGGACTTCCTGCTCACAGCAGGGCCCTGATAGGGCAGCTTTATTATATATGCTCAGTAACTGATGGTCAGAAAGGGCTCTTCCAATTCGTTAATGGTTGCCATTCCACTTGAAAGGGAACCATTAACATACAGTGAAAGTTTTTAAGGAAGTCAATTGCATTTTATGTGTTCCCCTGTTGAGAGTCATTCAGATTTCAGATCTTATCATGTCAAGTGGCTACTGAGGTGATAACATTGTTTGTTGATTTTGGTTTGGGATTTGTGGCATCTGATAGTGGTGGTAAACCACTTTTTAACCTCAATTGATATTGACAGAACTGTTCAAATGTTGGAATCTGGGGATAAGAAGATGTGTAGCTGGTCAATTCGATGGGAACCTTTCTGTTGTTTCCAGATTGTGGACACATTATCAAGCCACATGTTTGTACACTAGACATCCTGGACAAGGTTGTGTTTGTCAATGATGCTATGCACATAATCACATTATCTGTTGATTTAAGTGTGAAAAGAGTGCACCTTTGAAATACTCCAATTATATTCTTCTTGATAATTGTGTTTTGGGAAAAGCTCAAGTTTGGAATGTTGTTCCTTTATTTACTGTATATCATTTTTTAATTTTTTTTTAAAAAATTTTTTGTAAGTATCCTCAATTTTTCATATGTAATTATTAAGGCCATGTAACACAATGTAGGCTACTGCATTTCAGCCTAGATTATGTAGTGTTATTGTGCAGTAAACCTAAACTATCTTACAAACACTGTACTGTTACTGTATTATTAGAAAGTTATTACTCCAGTTAACTATCTAGATCTTTTTTCATGCAGCATATTAGCACTTGTATTTCATCATTTAATATTTCAGACATACAATCTACCCCCTTTCATCATCTTTCATAAACAGGGAACAATGAGCATGGATATTTAATCTGATAATGTGTCTAGTCTATATATATATATATATATATATATATATATATATATATATATATAAAGCTGATAGTTTCCGTAGATAAAAAGCGACTATAGACTCACTCCGCAATTAAACTTCATTATGTCATATATACGAAATTCTTTAACGAGTGTGTTGTGCTCACACAACACTAGCACAACGGATCGGTGGTCGTTACGAAAGTAAATTTGGCCATTTAAAAGGACCAAGGTTGGGCAAAGAAATTGGTGACCTGGTGTATCGGGGACATCACACACACATGTAGTGTGTGTAGATGTAGATATCTATATATATATTATATATCGCATATATATATATAGATATATATATATATATATATATATATATATATATCAAAGCGTTCCCAACGGGTTGTTTCGATATGTTGTACATATCTTTCTCAAGGGAGTATGTGTTTGAATCAAAACATTGGAGGTATTTATAGGTTTTTGACGGCATGACAGCGACTTGTTATTGTTTATATTCAAATCCATGATTTCTTTTTACATGATGTAATGGTGCTCTATATATTGTGACATCATTTTTACTTCCATTTTTAAATCTGTGTTAATTCTAATTAATAGTAGTTTATATAAACTTATATGTATATTATCAAGCCATGCTGGCTTTGAGCATATTCTTTGCATTCTTAATCCTAGACCCTTTGTGATTGCCCTTTTAGTGTGTATTGGATATGCAGAGGACATGTGAACTGGTGCATGTCAGTAGGTTTACAGAAGAGGTCAGTCTTCAAGTTTTACCATGGTATCTAAAAATTCTATTTCTTTTCTTGTCCAGCTTAATATTACTGTATATTTCATTTACCATTTTATGAAACTGGAAAAGAGATTCTTCTCCATGTGTCCAAACCCCCAAAACTTCTGCTGTTGGTATTGATTTATTTAGTCTTCTAGTGCTTTCTGACAAGCTTCTAAAGTTTCTTTACAAGCGGCACTTGGGTACAAGTATTTTACGTCCATGCAAAATAAAATTGTATTATGTGGAAGGTTGTACTTTAGTGATTCAAGTCTTTTTAAAAATTGTATTGATAATTCCTCAACATTGTTTTTCCGTTATTTCAGCTAATATGTGTGTTGGATTATCAACCGTGCTGACTGTCATTCGCATAGGGTGATTTTCTTTGTGCATTTCTGGAATTTCCTCTTGTTATACCTGTTCTTGCATTATGTGGCAGCATGTATTTTTTAAAAATTATTTTGATATAATGCCTTTATTGTATAGTCTCTCCGCAATTTTCTTAACCTGTTTTAACAATTTATTGATCTTATTGCTTTTAACTTCTTCATATGTATATGTATTATTTAATTCACATTCTACAGATTTGATGTAGTCTTCTGTGTTCATTATCACTATTCCCAAACATTTATCTGCTGGTTTTATACTTATATTATCATCATTTAACAACTCAGTCATAGCTTGTTATTCAATATTGGTTAAGTTCAGATTTAAGTTTATATTTTTTTCTTTATTCCTACTATTATTTCTTGTTTAACTACTTCAATATACATATCTAACCAAGTGCTTCTATTATTAACCATAATCCCATGTTCATAATTACCCACTGGATCGGAGATGTTTTCTTTGAAAATATTTTGCTAATACATATATACAGTGCCGTGAAAAAGTATTTGCCCCCTGTCTGATTTTCTGCATTTTTGCACATTTTTCACATTGAATTTGGTCAGATCTTTTTGTGGGTTGTAGTAGTATATAGAGAGAGTCTGAGAGAAAAAAATGACACCAAAATTTGGTGCTTCTTTCATTTGTTTGGTGTGCAAGGTAGTCAAACATGCAATCTTCAGGTGTGAAAAGGTTATTGCCCCCCTATTTAACTTAGCCCAATTAAACCCAATTGCCTCTCTCACCTCGGCTAAGGTCAGTGTTCATGACTCCTCCATCAGAAAGACACTGGGCAAAAATGGGATTCATGGCAGAGTAGCAAGGCGAAAACCACTGCTCACTAAGAAGAACATGAATGCTCGACTCACATTTGCCAAAAAGCACCTGGATGATCCTTGAGAGTTCTGGAACAATGTTCTATGGACAGATGAGTCAAAAGTGGAACTTTTTGGCCAACATGGGCCCCGTTATGTCTGACGAAAACCAAACACTGCATTCCATAATATGAACCTCATACCAAAGGTTAAGCATGGTGGTGGTAGTGTCATGATTTGGGGATGCTTTGCTGCATGGACGACTTGCCATCACTGAAGGAACCATGAATTCTGCTCTGTATCAGAGAATTCTACAGGAGAATGTCACGCCATCAGTCTGTGAGCTGAAGTTGAAGCGCAGCTGGGTCATGCAGCAAGACAATAATCAGAAAAAAACAAGCAAGTATACATCAGAATGGTTGAAGAACAAGAAATTTTAAGTTTTAGAATGGCCTAGTCAAAGTCCAGACCTAAACCCCACTGAGATGTTGCTTGAAAACCCACAAATGTCACTGAGTTGAAGAAGATCTGCATGAAGGAGTGGACCAAAATTCCTCCACGAGACTGATCAATAACTACAGGAAGCGTTTGGTTGCAGTTATTGCTGCAGTTATTGAGTCAAAGCGGGGGGGGGGGATTACTTTTTCACACTGGGGCATTGGGTGTTGCATAACTTTCTTTAATAAATAAATGAAATAAGTATAAAAATGTTGTGTTATTTATTCAGTCAGGGTCCATTTTATCTAATATTAGATTTTGGTTGAAGATCTGATAATATACATGTCAGAAATATGCAAAAAAGCTGAAAATCAGGCAGGGGCAAATACTTTTTCATGGCACTATATATATATATATATATATATATATATATATATATATATATATATATATATATATATATATATATAATGATCATGAGTAAAAAAAAAAAAAAAAAATTACAATCTGAAATGGAAAAGAGGTGGAAAATGTTGGCCTCCTAGTTTGTAAACAGGACCCTTAACGTTCCACTTTATTTACTAAAATGTACCTCTTTGCCTGCCTTAGCCCCCAAGACTGTAGTACGTACAGGCCTTTGAAGCCCAGACATCCACTGCATCCTGTAAAGCTTAGTAATTAAACCCCCACATGCTCAGTGCCTCAAGGGATACATTTTGCACTGGAGATGGGTGTGGATATTCAGATCACTGCTGATGCTGTAGAGCGCTTTAAAAATCTAAAGCAATCACCAGGGGCATCACATAAACACAAATTTAAATGGATTTGTGAATAAGTATGTCATCTTTATCATTGATATGGCCAGAGGGTAAAATATGGCAGTTAAGTTTTAATGGACAGCACCTGTAACAAATTGACTGAGAATAAAGCCCTGTACCAAATATGAAGACAATATGTCTTTAGGTCACAATATCTTTTTACACTCATAACTTTAAAGTGTGTTTCAAAACTCTTTTCAGAATGTCCACTGTAGTGCTCTGACAGCATAAGGATTATTGCCCACATTGTCAAGCAGGTAACACAGCAATAACAATCCATGATGACTTGTGTTTTTTGAATCGCTCTTCCTGCAATGATTTAGAGGACAGATCTCAAATCCCAGTGCTGTGACAAGAGCTGACTAGAGCTGACATTTTGAAAAGAGCTTTGAAACAGACTAAAGTTATGTGTAAAAAGTTGTCAGGGTGTTAATAATGAAAAGAAAAATTACAGGTACGTTATTTAAACAGTTGTAGCAGCACAAGAGGGTTTACGCTATATGTTTCGGAACCCTGCTACTTTTTAAAATCATAAAAAGTTGCATAACTTTCAGAACAAAGTCATGCAAGCACCTCTTTGAGAATGAAAAGTCTGCTTGTGCTGTTAACCATTGGATAAAATTTCAAATGTACCCACAAAATGTACTAATTACAACAGATTTTATAATTTTTCCCCCTATTCACAATCAATCCAAATGCATTACTTCAACGCTTTATGTCTAATGCACCTACTGCATGTCTACGAAATATCCCACTGCAGTGGAGTGCTCAACTAATACAATTTACATACAGCAGACATGCAGATGTTTAACAGATTATGATTTTTTAGTGTCTCAAGTAATAATGATTATTATGTCTAAAGATGGCACCTAGTAGTTTTATGTATGCTACAGTAAGTTTCATATAAAACCTCTATAAGAAAGATCAACCTTTAAACAAAAAAAAAGCTCCAGGCCTTTAAAACTTTTTTATTCAGGTCTGTTTGACTGACTAGTAAATATATTCCATTATTATTTGCCACAACATCTTTCCATGATCAGAAAATATAATTTAGAAATACATAAAAGCTTTACAATTAAATATTTATATTTTCCTGCTCACTTTCACCAATATGACTGTAAAATCTGTCAGATAGCCGAGCATTTCTTTACTAATTGAATCTAAATCTGACAACATTTTAAAGAATGTATGGGGGATTATTTTTAAGGTAAATTTTCATGAAAACAATAAAGTGACATTCATGGCACTTTCCATGTTCAATAAGCCACAGTCTAAAGCCCCTTTCACACTGTCAAAGCCCCGGAAGCAGCTTGTTACTGACAATTCCACCCAAGCTTCTCTGCTGCAATCTGGCTCGTGCTGTGTCTCAATCAACAAACATCTGACTAAACAGACTAAACAGCAGTGTTCCTTGAGGAAGTGACCCTTCACACAGGCACGGCTGTTTATTATTTAGTTGGCTTAGAAACAGCCATCATGCATTTTGTCTCGCTCAACATGGGTCAAAGGGCGTTGACCCACATCCTGAGGTGGGTCGCTGGGACCTGGGTCAACCCGGGTATGACCCACCTACGTGGTTTTACACTACACAGGATTGTCTCTAAAAAGCACTTTTTTATATAGCTTGTACAAATGTAATAGGAAGTTTGGTTAAGAATGTCAATGTCTGTTTTGAAATTGGCTGTATATTTTAGTTTTACTGATGTTGATATGGTATTTGAAGGTGTGGTTTTGTAAGGTGTTGGGATAAAGCACCTGCTGACAGAAATATGTGCCCTGATGAATGAAATGCAGTGGTCTAACTGGCTGACATAACTGGCTGACATGTTTATGAAAAGGGCACCTGACATTTAGGGTTGTTTTTGGCCAACAAACTAACAGCAAAACATCACAACATTTACAAAAGGCACTACTTCATGTGGCTTAATACTAGTATTCATTGTACATTCAATTTTTTGCTAAATGGAAGTCCTTTGGATGAGTTATGAGCTGCAGCCCAAACAGAGAAAACAATGACAATATGGATGCAATCCAAAACTCAGCACTAACTCTCTGAACCCACTGACTGACATTACTTATGGATTGCTTTACACTCTTTCAGTAGGTTTTGCATATTTGGTAAAGAAGGTGTAAGTATTTTAAAATTCTTGCTTCCCTGACCTTGTGGGTCTGTAGCTTGGCACATGCCCCCAAATACACCCATGTTGAATTGACTGGCTTTTCATAACTCAGAGTGCAGCTGTGACCTCAGGGGAATGATAAAACCTTTGTTTCAGCTTAATAACCATAATCAAACCAATTGAAACTGGTTCTAAAACAACTTACTTTTGTTAAAAGTGACATGCTATAACTTTAGGTATGTGTCACAGAATGCATAATAACACACTACTGGAACACGTAGGCTTTTTCTAATAACCACGCATCTTGTGTGGGGCAGTGTACACATTGTTCCAGTTAAATGGCACAAGCTCTTATTGCTTCATCAGTCTGTTCCTTTTCATTTTACAATCCGTTACTTATGGTTCCCATTTAAATGATGAAGGAAGTGAGAAATCATTGAAACTGTCTGTAAACATTGTGTGATTTTCTTGTGTTTAATGTAAGCTCTGACTCAGCGGGTTAACAAACTCTTAAAATCAAGCTGTACATAGCTAGTGCACATCAGCAGTTTGAAATCACCAGCCTTATCGTTCGACCTTGTGATACATAGGTATAGCACTATGCTGCCTGTGAGAACTGAGCAAAACTCATATCTTAAGTGTAACTTCTTGGTATCTGGGTTTCTGCTGACATTGGTAAAGTGAAGAAGAAACACGAATGTTAACTTTTAATGTGCTTTGTCTCACACCATGCATCATGCTATGGAAATAACACCAAATCTGGTCAAGGAAATTACTTAAGTTGGTTGTATATCTGTGCTATTCGAAGTAATTTCCAGGCTCAGAAAACAAACATCTCTGATGCCATGAAAGGTGGGCTCAGCTCCGAAATATCTACACTGATGCCGGCTCAGAAACTAACAGCTCTGTGCCATGCCGGCTTAGAAGAAAGCCAACATCTCTGATGCCATGAAAGCTCAGTTTGGTTCAGAAGTAAATAACATCTTACACTGATGCCAGCTCAGAACATTATCAACTGAGACTTGTGTGTGAGATCACCTTTGATTTGCTTTATTCCTGTTTGCATTTTGATTCCTGAATAAAGCATTTTTGATTAACTTTACCTGAAGAAGATTAATTATCTTTAAGAAGAAATCGAACCTCTTCAAGGTGTAATTTGACACCGTATTTTGTTTTCTTTGCAGATAAACTGAAGATTTTAAGCTCTTCTATAATGTAAGTATAACATGAACAGTGCATGTTAAAACATGGATGTAAGTGCTGATGCACTCTAAAAATAAATTAAAAAAAAAACTGTAGCTTACCTGAGCCTCATCCACATCAACTTGTAGAAACACAACATCTTTATATTTTTCAGCAAGTGCCTAAATTAGAAAAAAATAGACTGAATGAGTTATATATTATTCATCAAAAAGCAAATGCCTTAATGTAGTAAAGATACCAGCTAAACAGCTGTGGTCCAACGAAACTAGCTGAACTGAATTTGAGAAGTAATAAATACTTATAGAATTTTATAATATGGTCATACTGTAGATAAAAAGATAATTATGCATGTCGACCAATACGCTTTTGTAATATTTTCTAATTAGCATACAGTTCAGGCAGCTGAGACTTTTCTTCATGTTCCAAAACAGTTGCTAGGAGACACACACTGAGCTGCTGCCTGGCTACAGCATGCCAATTAAGAAAGAATGTATTCAAAGTACTTGTTGAAATCTTTTGGAGTGCAACCGAAGGTGAAATTGACTAGTGCTTTTAAAGTGGGATGATTTAATTGGTGTACAACCTTTAAGCATGCTACAGCGCTAAATGTTATTTACTTAGCTTCATTTCAGTTCAATGGTGTAAAATGTTGATATTAAAGATAATTAGACTATCCATTAAGGACAATGCATGTAAAAGATGCAGTAGGCATATTCATTATTTTTCAAAAACAACACACCTTGTATCCTATAAAAACAAAGAAAACAATATTGGCCCAATGCCAGACAGTATTGCTTGATTTGAGCTTAAAATGTGTTTTTTATATATTTCTCATGTCGACTTTAGAGCAGATTTTATTTCCACTTGATAATTGACACCAGGCATAAATCAAAAATCAAAACTTTCTCAAAAAAGTGTAGGTTTGTATCACCACTCTATTCCTTGAATTAAGTAAACCATCCTACCTTCCAGTCTCTTCTCTCTTAAGTGAGATAACCTCAGACAAGAGCCATAAGAAAACATGTTTTATCTAAGCAGCAAAACACTGGCCTAAAATCAAAGTTAAAGCTTCAGTTTTTGCTAGTTATAAAAACCCAGTCGAACTTGTCCATAAACAGGAGTGTAAAAGACTGAATTAGAGATTAGCTGGTGTGTTTTTTTTTTTTTTCCTTTTTGTTACTTTACCCATTTAATCAGGAGAGGGATTTAAAATTGACATAAGAGGACTTCTTTCTCCAAGACCTGAGCCATATATTAAAAACACATAAAAAAGAGGGAAATTGATTTGCATGTCCCACACCACATAGCTGTGAAATCCACAACAGCCAGTTTAGAAGCAGCATTCTTCAAAGCTTTGTCAAACTGATCCTGTTAAAGAATGGCGTGAGAGATAGAGTTATGACATTAAAATTCACCTGAAGACATTAAAATAATACCGGCCATCCTATATTTTGGAAACAGGCTGAAAGTATGTGGGCTTCATGGCATCTACGGTGGCCAACTTTGCTGGAGAGACTACGTAGCTTATTAACATGACACATTCTAGGTAATGGCAACAGTGTTAACGACTGTTATACAAAAACATTAAGGAAAAAAATGTCTTCAGTACATCACAGTGGAATCCAATATATAAGAAAAGGAATGTTTTTTGTTCCCATGTCAACTTTGAGTTCAGATGGATTTGAGGCGGCTGTGTGGTCTGGTGGTTAAAGAAAGGGGTCCCTGGTTCAAATCCTGGCTCACTCCCTGACTCATTGTGTAACCTCCCTGTGCTCTGTCATTTGGGTGAGATGTTGTTATAAGTGCAGCTGATGCATACTTTTTTTTCTTGTTATATATTTTTTAATTTTTGGAATCAGCAATTATTTTACCTCCGATTTTCTCCCAATTTGGAATGCCCAATCGTTCAACCCGGCTCATCGCTGCAACCCCCCCACTAACTCGGGAGAGACGAATACGAGCACTCGTGTCCTCCGAAAGGTGTGCCGTCAGCCTTCCGCTTTTTATCTCACAACAAGCCTGGTGTGAAGCCATTAAAGAACTACGGTGTCGGAGGACCACGCAATTCTGAGTTGCACACAGGCAGGCTTGCAGGTGCCCGGCCAGCCACAGGAGTCGCTGGTGCACGGTGAGCCAAGAATTCCCCAGCTAACCTAAACCCTCCCCACCCGGGCAGTGCTTGGCCAATTGTGCGCCGCCCCCTGGGAACTCCCAGTCGGCAGTGGCATAACCTGGAATCAAACTGGCGATCTCCAAGCTATAGGGTTCATCTTGCACTCCACGCAGAGTGCCTTTTCTGGATGCACCACTTGGGATCCCTTGCAGCTGATGCATAGTTCACACACCCTAGTCCCTGTAATTCGCCTTGGATAAAGGCATCTGCTAAATAAGCAAATAATAATTACTTTCCCTAAAATCCTCCCCAGAGTATTTTGTCAAATTGCTGGTCTACCTGTGGTCTTCTGATAAGGGTTAGAACATACAGGTAGTGTCACTGAGCATGGAAAGGTTAACTTGACTACGCTAGTCTATGCAGTTTCATCAACATTGGACAATCTGTACTAAAGATTATGAAACATGTAACAACCTTTCCTAAAGGTCCTTAGCAAGTAACAGTAACATTGAAATTTAGTCTGCGCAGTGCCAAGGCACAAAACTACTTCACATGCTCATGCTAAAAAAATATTAGCTTCATAGGTGACGCTCTGAAAATGTTATCAGTATACAGAAAAAGGTAGAGATGTTTTCAGTTGCTGTTTATAAACCCTCTGCTGCTGCAGATAATGCAGTTACAGGAGGGTGTTTAAATCACAGAAGCTTTAGTTCAAGGAGGGAGAGAGCTTGCGTGCCTGCAGCCTGAACTGCCATAGGCACTGTAAACAAACTGGAAGATAACCATGTCTAGTTTCTGATGAAGCAGAGCACAGAGCAATATACTGTACCAGGGAAGAGTGTAGTAAACAACAGTCACCCAAAAGTCATGTTTTAGTAGGAAATTTAACATGGTTGTGAGAGACCAAAATATTGTGTGTGTGTGTGTGTGTGTGTGTGTGTGTGTGTGTGTGTGTGTGTGTGTGTGTGTGTGTAGAAATGTCTATTGAAACAGAACTGACAAGGAGGCTGTCTTCAAATTTCTATCTGAAGAACCAGTGTTACAACCAGATTGCCTACCATTTTTATACAGAAAAGAGATATAGGAAACACCTAAACAGTATTTCCTAAAGGGCATCTATCACTTGACATAACTGTAAGTCTTTCAGTTTTAAAAGCAACACTGTCAAGAGCTCACAGCCTACTTAGTTTATTTGTTTGCTTTTTTGTTATTGTTTTAACCATATACATTACTCAAGCTACTCCCCTCAGAAATCATTCTCCAAGGCACTGCCATAGATCTGTTCCATTGCATCATAGTGTACCAGCAATAATGTGCAGTTAATTTTCTAGAAAACTATGGCCCTGTGCCACCATGAGTGGCTCTGTTTTCCTATGAACTCTAGTTCATTTGCAATTATGATACCAGATTAACTAGCAGTTGAAAAAAAAAAAATCACAATGGAAAAAAGATGAGAAACTAAAAACAAGAAATGTACTGCCTCAACCTAAAAACAGCCCATAAAACACAAACAATGCATGCATTTTACATTAGATTAACTCATAGGGGACCAAACTACTTCTATTTTACTGTATCTGTGGGGATGAGGCCTTGTTTTGGAAGCACAGCTTCTTGTCCAGACTAATGTTTTGCACTTATATTGGTATAGAGATACAGAAATGTGACAGTATGTGAAGGGTCAAGATTTAGCAATACATGCTTTAATGATCAACAAAATTAAATACAGCAATGTAGTAATAAAATCCCAATATACCGTATTTGAAAGAAGCCAACAACCAGTCATGACGTGTTACCTGTCACAAAGTACATCATTGCTCACTCATCTATCCAAATATATAACTGATGTAACAAAACAGTCAATGCAAGATAAAAAATGATACATGTTTCACCAATCCTACTGTATCACTTGTTGCAATCATCGGTGTTCAAAACTGCCGTCCCTGTTTTTGTTTTGTTCTGTTGTTTGTGGTTGTGTGCTCATTACAATTAATGGATGCAGGCATAAAAACAATGAAATAATATTAAATATCAATAATCCACTGCATCACTTAGGTCTACAGATCCTACTTGTATTCATTTTATGATGAGAATGCTGATGTCATTTTAGTACATGGCTGCAATGCCCTATCCTTCTTTTTATAAAACCAAAGCGAGCTACGGTACACTGATCTTACCTTATCCTCCATTTCGTGGACCATTTTTCACTCGAGTACTGTATAAGGTAATACAAAATGCACCAAAGCTGGAATGAAGAAATCTGTCTTGATTATTCTTCGTTTATTTTTATCCGTTACTGGGTTAAGAGCGACTTGATTTCTTTTAATTAAAACTGAGGCTCTTTATAGTAGGAGGAGGAGCACCTGCTGCCCCTCACTGTTTAGTATCAGTAGTCTCATGACATGGAGGCAGGGATCCACCGGCCAGAACGCGAGGGGTTTAATGTGTGTTTGTGTAGGCAGTAGGTAGTCTAAAATACAAAAAAGAACCCAAGCCTTTTTTTTTCTTACACGCTTTCCATCAACGCAAGAATGCAACACATTCTTTCACACCCAGGGGTGAAATTCTAAACAAAAAAGTGCAGTTACTCGTTTGCGTAGCCAGGTGTAAATATTAAAAAATTGTAAACAATTTGAGTGCCAATGAATAAAACACTTAACATGTACCTTGCAAGTTGGGCCAGTGTTTGACACCCACCTACATCTGCATCTTGATTCTGACTCACTTACCAAACCTGAAGCAGCACTTTGTTGATCCTGTTTTTTTTTTTTTTTTTATTTAATCTCTACTGTATCACACATCACTCGGCATTTTAGAAACGTTTGTGCAAATTCTGGCAAGGTGGTAAATCGGTGCAAGGCAAAACACATTGTGATAATTATTTCTAATATTTATCCACTATGTCACTTAAGGCAAACACTGATGTGTATTTTTGCCTTTAAATTTATGTGCAGCAATGGTCGTTCGAAATTTCAGATAGCTTCTCCACCGCACTAAAGAAAATGAAAATTACTCCATAATAATAACAATTACTCCATATTGCTATTTTCACAACAGGCTCCTTTTTTTTACTTCACCTAAATACAGATCATTATTAACATGTCAATGCACAGTGGTTTGAATCAAAATAGCTTTAGTGCATTATCTTGACATAAGGTCATTTGTTGTAGTTGAATCCTATTATTATTATTATTATTATTACTGTTGGTGTTGTTGTTGTTGTTAGTTTTATGGTATACAGCTATAGCCTAATATTTGGCACCCCCAGTCTTTTAAGGGTTAACATTAAATGAGACACTAATTCAACTTATTTTGTATTTAGTAGCACTGGAGGGGGTCTGCTCTGCTGTTTTACCCTTTTCAGGCGTCTCCATTTTTTTTTTTTTTTTTTTCTGAGGGGATGCCAGATATTATAGTTGGCTATAACATTTAGTATCCCCTGTCTTTTAAGGGTTAACGTTAAATGAGGAAGAAATTCAACTGGCTACATTTGGGAGAAACCACATAACATCCCATAATAGTTGATATCTCTTACCGAGAATGGTAGGGGTAAAATGTTAAAACAACACAACTGCCTGTTAGTAATCTCTAGTTATGAATACACAAAGTAAATATTCTCTTTTTCATTGTACAGCACGCTACCTCATATAATGGTTTATAACCCCTCCATGCAAACCATAAACGGACAGCGTTGCACCCCATGAAAGTAGGAGTAAATTCAGCAATGTCTACATTATTTGCGAGTTATTTGTATTAATATGTAGGAGTTATAAACCATTGGTTATAGCTGCTGGTTATCTTAAGGTCTGTCTCACAGCTGCGTCTACACATGAAGTGAAAGAAAGCAAGACGACGTTCTGAAGAGACCCAGAAGGAAAGAGGTGTAAAGATTCCACTGGATGCAGGATATTTCACAACACTGGCATCAAAATAAATCCTAGTGTAGAGTACCGGTGAGTACCGGCAGAATTTCAGCCCTGCATTTATCTATCACCAAGACATAAGATACATACATCTTTGTTTACCTTCATTTCCAGTATTTTGTTTCTAGAGAAAACTTGTTTATATATATAACTATATATATAATATATAGATATATATATCTATATATATATATATATATACACCAACACACAACCACACAACACACACACATATATATGTGGATATATATATATATATATATATATATATATATATATATAATGGAAAGGTATAATTTCTAAAAAACAAAACATTGCAGACATTTCACCACTTGAAAACACAATAGTACATGAAGATAAATCAACCACTACAATCCAAAACACAAAATACATGACCCTCCCTAATTTCTGACCAATGACTTTCTGGCAGTATGAGTGAATTTGGTGGTCGTTACACAAATGAACCAAAAGCTAGGATTTTGAAAAAATAAGTGATTATCAAAAAGGCTTATTAATGGGAGAACTTAGTACAAAACTGATTTATGTATTTATTTTAAAATGACTGTAGTTTGCTATGTAGTAGTCACATTGTATTACTGTATTCCATTGAAACCTGTGAAAACAAAAATAAAAAGTGAATTACTTAAAACTGTTGTTAATCTCCACCCTCCCTCTGTAACATTCAAACCAATTGTATAGAAGTTTTCTATTCACTCTATTTAACAGCTGCAAATCCTGCTAACCACCGCCAGCAGCGGATTTTATTTTCAACACACTGCGAGTTTTTAGCCAAACGGAAGTTACTTAAAGGTACACTGAATAAACATGCCCTTTTGTATGCAACGTGTATTCAATTTCCCTTAGTCATCATGACTGCAAGAAACGGAGTCAACTCATGAATATTAAAGTATGCAGAGAAGTGGGAGGAGTTAGGGCAGGCATTCACATTCTGAGCCACTGTTAGTGTGAAAGAGTTCTGTTTTTTTTCGTAGTCACTGTGTATCATGTGGTTGGAAAACCTGTAAAGTATTGTCTAAGTACCTTGCACTATTAATTTGTTATAAACTGCTTATGCAAAAACTTTTAACTCAAGGTCTCACAAATCACACATATTAGGGTAAAGTTCTAGAAAAAAAAGCCTTGCAACTGTTTAGTGAGGGTAACCATTTTTATTTTCTTCATTAACAATTAGGCCTACAAATCTCACTGTATCACAAGCGATTAACAACAACAGAGACGCATCTGTTTATTCCACACAGTACATCTTTCATATGTGTGAGTTCTTCTCAGCAGGTGTTACTCAAACAGGATCTTGTCTGATTATGCCTTTTATCTCTGCCATTAGAGGGAAAATAAGAAAAATGCCATTTTGTGATGGGGGGGGGGGGATAATAAATGGCATAATAAATGTATTTCCATAGAAACAAGGTACATGTGGAAAGCATAAAGCATATACAAATCAAATGGAGGTCTAAAAATAAAGTTCCCTTTTCAAATCAAACAAAGGCTCTCACAGAGAGGATGAAACCAGTAAATTAATTATTCTGCATGTACATTTTGTAACTGAAGTGACTGGAGCATATTCTATGAAAGCACCGTACACAGAAAGGGAATGTAAAACGAAATGTCAATCAGTCCATTTCCTTTTCTGTTTGTACAGTAACATATACACTGCTGTCTATAGAGTTATACATTTTTTTTTTATTATTATTTTTTAAGGACAATAGTTCTCTGTGCTGTCTTGCCTGACAATAGTCCTGTGCTTCCCACAAGCAGAGAATGAATTGTCCCAAATTATGTTTTTGTAATATGAGTAATATCCACAAGGAGCTGGAGACTACCACAGTGATTTCACATGTGACCTGAGCTGGGTTCAAACCCAGGCCCCCAAAGATGAAACGAATGAAACAAATGAGAAGTGTATCAACAACATTTTGGTAACGGCACAATGATGATCTAAAACAACATGCCAATATAGAGTGCTTAGTAAAGACAAAAAAACCTACCAGAAAGAAGCAGGCATGGGAGGCTGGAGAATGAAGGGAAGACATGTCCAGTCAACCAGTAGAGGAGGAGCAGAGAGGGCGAGAGGACGTGTAGGGCGACACGAGGGATTGGAGGTAGCAGCGGGTAGTGTACTGAAGAGAGCAGAAAGAGCAGAATTTCACCCCAGAGATATGTGCCAGGAAGGATGCATTCTTTCTTGAGAATATTTTTGCTAATTTGTGATATTTCTTAAATTAGAGATATTGTTAAGGGTAGGATGCATAGACATTGCTAATTTGTGATATTTCCAATATATATATATATATATATATATATATATATATATATATTCAATATATATATATATATATATATATATATATATATATATATATATATATATATATATATATATGTGATTGGTTAAAACCTCATCATAGAAGCAAAAATAGATTTAACTATTGCCCTCACATCCTTAAACCACTGGGCAATAGTCTCCGTTTGTCATGTAATTGGTTCACATCACTGTCACATGCCTTGTCATTCGAATAGCATTTTGATAACTGCCTTGAGTTTTTGTTAAACGCTAGGAGTACTAAGTTAAAATTATATTTATTAGAAATTAATACATGTAAATTATATTAAACACACACACACACACACACACACACACAAAAACCATTTGCGGAAATCAAGTTAACTTATATTTAATAGAAATAATACATGTAAATTATAATTAAAAACACACACACACACACACACACACACAAAATTGTGTGGCCAAAATCACGAACGCTTGCTTGTCAAGGTTCAAATCCTCCAAGAAGTTTTGGAAAAGTCTGTCCGGAAACGTTAGGAGGACAGGCAAAATCGGAATGTTTAAACCAGTAATAAGTGCGAGCCGTTTGTCCTGCTTTAGGTTGTCGTGGGCTAGTCACACGACACACAGAGGATGGAAGGACCCAAATCCTAGTGCTTGCTGGGTCAAAAAAGTCTCCACAAGGAAGGAAAGTCTGACAAAACCTACTTTATGAGGACAGGCCAAATCCTTGTAATGTTTAAACAGATATTATCACTGTCGAGCCCTCTTGTGGTGTCATGGGCTAGTCGACGAAACACAGAGGATGGAAGGTGCCCACTTGAAGACCTCAGAGATGGACCCTACTTAGCTCAATCCAGACGGTTGTCATGCTGATGCACTGGGGAGACCGTATTGGGTTGATCCAGGGAGCCAGCATCTCAGCCGTTGTGTGTGCTGATGCGCTGGGAAGGCAAAATAAGCTGATCCCTGGAGCCAGCATTACACTTCAGCCATCAACACCAGGCAGAAGGATTCTACATCATCAGATGGAAAGAAATGCAAATAGATGGAGATGCAGATGAATCACATTTGTTTACTGTAAAGCTACGTCTTAATTGGTGCTTACCTTGGAGAGAGTTTGTGTGTGTGTTTGTATGTTTGGTGGCCTTTCTTCTGGACATTACGTAAGATTAAATCAAAAGAACTGGATCTTGACTGTTGAAATCTCGTGAGACACAAGCATGATTCCTGCTGCTGTTTACATGGAAAGCGATTGCTCCTGCCTTTAAAGTCATCCTGCGAAAAGGTTGTCCTCTTGTTGTTTCAACATGTATTCGTGTGACAACGTCACACAGTCATGACTGCAAAGTCAATTTTCACTTGCATGTAAACCCAGCCAGTGAGTATGGTGAGTATTGCAGCCTGATAAACGTCCAAGCACACTTTTAGAAAAAGGTAATGTTGAGTGATAAAACATACACATTTAAAATGAAGAAAAAATGTGAATTGTATTCTATTGTTTTTTATTTAGTTTTTTGGCATTAGTGCAACCAATGCTGTATATTATTCACTTTATACATCTGACAATGAGGATGGTAGAATGCTTCTATACAGTGTAGTGTGAAAACAGTTTGACTCATCATGATGCTAGATTGAGTCCAGAAGCTTCCTGCCAAGGCAACAATGTTGGATGACTCTCAATATTTACATCATCTATGCAAAAAAACATCATAAATCACTACACTAGAATGAGACCACAGTTGCATCAGCACGCAATGCATTCTAATCTCTTAAAGAGTCATGCTGATTTCCCTTTTTTGTAATTTAGTGGAAGTGTATATGTGAAAATCTACATTTATATTGAATAATCATCACAAATATTGGAGCATGGTAATCTGTTCAGCGTGGAGATAAATGGAGCTGGCAAAATCTACCAGAACTATTTTTTTTTTTTTTTAATTCTTCACTTATTTGTATTTATTACCTTCTGAAATTGTACAAGGGCCGACCTGGGTAACAGAAGGAAGTCCATAATGTGTTTACTCAAAGCCCGGGAAGCAGCTTGGCACGGATGCCCAAATGTTGATTCAACAGTCTCAATCAACAGCAATATGGCTAAACAGAATAAACAGAAATGTTCCTTCTGGAAGTGAAACCTTCACGCAGATGCGGCTGTTTGTTTCTTCGTCCTCTTGCAAAGTACATCATGTATTTTGTCTCGCTCGATCCGGGTCAAAGCATGTCGACCCACATCCTGAGCTGGGTCACTGCTAATCCAGTTCACCTAGGTATGACGTGGTACGTGGTTTCACATTAGGCAAGGATTGTGAACCAGGTAGCCAGAACCCACGTCAGCACAGTGCTAGTGTGAAAAGGGCTTGTTAGCATTTTTCTGTTTAATAGGAAGATTTATCCAAATTTATCCGAATCTGCTCTTTGGTAGAAAGAAAAATATACCTATTATTATATTTAGCTTGTTGACAACATAGATGTATTTAGTTTTCAGACATAAAGGAATAACTGCTTGTAGGTTTGCTAAACATTACAGCCATATTGTTAGAAATAGGATGCTGTAAAAAACACACAATAAAAAAGGCAGGATGTATGTTATATCTACACCATTTTTTATAAAAGTAATAGCAGTGGCAACTCAAAGGGAATGTCTATGAAAGAAACAGCTAGCAAGTACACCTTCAACTGTAGAAAGGTCCCCAAATAATATTAATTTTATATTCAGTTCACCTTCTTCAACCAGGCCATTAGTTGCTTTAGAGAGTTCTAATTTTGTGTTTATACCAGAATGTAACCAATCCTTCCACCCTGAGTTTCCTTAAGATCACACTGGTCTGGGATTAAGAAACTAGACAGAAAAGGGAAATCAAAGAGTAATTAATGTCCAATAAAAACATAAAGCATGAAAGCGCTTCTTTCTATCAATGTGTAAGGAACAACCCCCTTGTTGTCCTTAATTAAAGGCAAGTAAGTTTAAGGATATGCCAAGGAAGTAAAATGAATGAACTACTTTTTTAATCCAAACATATTCAGGTTTACAAGGGACAATGTTCTGTGTTAAAATCAATTTCTTTACTGTGCAGTCTGTCCCTGTTGTCTTGTCAATCACTACAGATTGTAGGTCTACAACTGAAGTATTTGTTGCTGCCACCTGTTGATGCATTACGGTATTACAAATAGTTTGGTTTATCATTCTACTGCTATGGCCAAAAGTTTTGTATCAAAATAAAAAAAAAAACTATATGAACATAATTTAGATATTTTATTTAATATAATGTAATCAACGAAACTACGAAATAATATCGCAGATGTACCGGAAACATGTTAGATTTCAAAATGTCACATTTTTACAATTTTTGTCTTCTGTTAAATATATGGAAAACTGCAAAGCGGTATGTAATTCAATATGTTACTATAACATTATACAGCAGGTTTCATTTGACTTTATGAAACCACACGTGTTAATTCTATTGGGTGATGCAAACGTTTTGGCCACAGCTGTGTTTTGCATCTCTAAACATACAATGCCAGTTTTATTAATCATTACTGCCAAAGCTGCAGAGTTAGTGTGCTGTAGCCAGTGATGACCACAGGTGGTAGAAATCTCCACACACCTTCACTGCGAAACCCCAGCACTGTCCACTGCCTCACCGCTAGCAAGGTGGTGAAGGCAGGGATAATCAAATACAACGGCTGATCTAACTTAATGTGGGCTCGGTAAAGTGCCAGACACCTATGTAACTGAATTTACAAAGATGTATGCACAGCACAAAGTTACGCAACTCTTTTACAACTAACATGTCAACATGCTTTTTAGAGACCCTACTAAATAGTAATATTCTTCTAAATGAGTGTAAATGATTGACGGGACTCATTTGGTATAGACTAATAGAGACATGGCTCTGTAGTATGATAGGGTACCAGCTTCAGTCACTTTTAACGAAGTTCTTCACTAAAGTTCGAGAGGAGGGTCAGACACCAATCTCTGCGTCACCAAATTGAATCATTCAATTTACACATAATCTAATTAAGATTGCTATCACTATAAATACCCTCTCCACTTACCTCTCAGTTGCATTTTGATTTCATCGTAACCCACCACCTCCCCATCTCCACTTTTCTTAAACAATTTCTATGTTTTGTCAATGGGAGTCTCCGCCTCATCCAGTCGTCTAGGCAGCGAGTCCTCAAACCAACTTAGGTTTAATTTCAAATTAATGTATATGTAGAACATACTTCTCTGTAAAATTGCATACTCCGCATTCTCACTAAAACATTTTGTAAGAATAGGTTTTTAACAAACAATAACTGTTTTTGCAAATATTACAAAGCAGACCATTCATACCTGTGTGAAGTAATTTATTTCGGACCATATACTTAAGTGCACCATTCTTTATTGTTTGGATTGAAACACATACGTGGATATTCAGAATACTGACAACAAAATAATAATATTCAAATTCAAAACACTTTCACCACACTTCATCCAAATCTCCCGAGATCTTTTTGTAAAAAAGTAGCTGAAGTGCTGATGCCTGGACCCAGATTTGTAATTAGGTTATACTTAAAAGTATTATATTCTTAAAAGTAAATATGTTCCTTTTTTGAGGAAACAGATTTGAGTGAGAAAATATAAAAAATAAAATAAATAAAAAAACTTAGAGAACAGTACACTGTTGTTTTGATATGTATTTTATTAAGCAGTGGAACCAATTCTGTACCACCACACCACACCATAAGTGTTTTCTGTTGATTAATTGTGAAAATCTACGATGTACAAATAATCATATCACAAATATTGGAGATAGATGGCGTTGGCAGGATCTGTTTTTTTTTTTCCTCCCAGTAATGCGTGTATTACCTTATGATATAACTGTATATGATAAAATTATGTTTTCCATTTTGGGGCTGTTGTGGACATGTGTAAGAACAAAAACTAAAGGTGACATAATATCATGTCATGGCCTACAAAATCTAGGTTGTGTTATCTAAAAATGATTCAGTTCATCGCAGAAAAAAAAAAAATCTGTTATACATAAAAGTATTTTCTTTTGAACAATTATTTTTATTATTTGTATGTTTTACAAATGAACAAACATACAGTATTTGAATGATTTTTTAAATTGCACAAGAGAAAAAAAGGTGATAGTCAGAGCTATAAAAAAGAATGTTTGTGAATGACAGCAGTGTAATATTTTTTTATTATTGCACAAATGTGAAGAACTGCACTTCTTAAACTGCAATAATAGCTTTGCCAGTGTTTTCTCCCTTCAACATTCCCATAAAGGCTGCAGGCATGTTTTCAAAGCCCTTTGTGATATGCTCTTCGTACTTCAGCTTACCCTGTAAATGAAACAAAAAACAAACATCAGTTGTTTGTTCTAGGTGATTGTTCTTGACGCATGACTTTAATTTTGTATTTAAATGCATTTATTACACTGAGGGCTAGTCATGGTGCACATCAAGAAGTTTTTAAAACTGTCTGGTAAACATATTAAGTCCATACAGGATTTTTTTTCTTTTTTTTTCATGTGCGCAGTAGATCATATTACAGTTGTTTTACAAAGAGGCAAAGATAAGAAAAAGAGTCACCGTTTTCATTTGAAACATAAAAGTCATTGCTACAGAGGGGTGTGCAGTAGTAGACAAAGTAAGAATGTCACAGGGCTGTAACAAGAGCATGTGGCCGTCAGATACTCACACACCTGGGTTTTGAACGGATGTAAACTGAAACATTTTCTGAGCATCCTTTGTATTATTTAACTTTTAAAGGAAATAAATAAATTGTGAACATGGCAGTCAAGAAACCGTATTGGAGTTCAAGGTCATTCAACAAATAACCCATGGGTGAATCTACCATTTTTTAAGTGCAAAAAAAATAAACCCAGTTCATTTGGTAGTGGTGGTGACTCAATGGGAATGCTTATGAAAACAAGACAAGGTGCTAGCAAGTACACCTTTCAGTCAAGTACCCAAATCATATCTACTCAAATGTTATATTCAGTTTACCTCCTTCACCCATGCCATTAGCTGCTTTAGAGTTTCCTCATCTTTGTGTTTCCATCTGTTCACAACAAATCCCTCCATTCTGAGTTGCTTGAAGTTCATAACAGTCTGGACATAAGGACCTGGACAGAAACGGGAAATAAGAATCATTAATGTCCCGATTTTTTAAGTAAAATTTGTACTGTAATGCTACTGTAATGACCTGTTTTGTTGTTATAATCATCATTCTCTTTAGGAGTTGGTGACTTTTTGCATTCCAATACAAATGTGATGTAAGAAGACCATGGCAGAATTTTAAAAGTGGGGGGTGGGGGGGGCATGCCCCCATCAGTGACATAGGGATTTAGTAGCTGAAACCCTGACATAGAAAAAGTGGTTTGAACCAGGGAACATGCTTAAACTAATTGTTTTTTATTGCCCTAGTGTCATACATCATAGCCCCCCGAGAAAGTTTGCTAGCCCCCCAGTTGAGAACTGGTGCTCTACAGAAGTCAAACTGTAGCTCAATCTGACACCTGCCATAGCACTTAGATGGCTGCACATGATTGGAGGAATAAGTCGGTTGTCTGTTTATATTCTTATATTCATAAGTCTAAAATCAATGAGTTAAGAAACATGACATTTTGAAACAACCCCGTGTTCAGATTTTTTCTAAATTACTTTTTAGAATTATTGTGTATAGGGCTGTCTTTTGGTGGACTTAACTGGTATTACTAATAATAATAACAACAACAATGGTAGATTATATTCAATTTTTAAATACAAATTGGTACTTCTGCTTGTTCATTTTCCAACGTTTTGCATACCGTATCCTTGTTAACCAGTGTATGTAAAAAGACTGTAATAATACTTTCGTTTTATACTTGAGGGTTTACAGTACAATGTAATTTTGTTATAAAACAAAACTGTTACTTAGTTCCCACTGACACACAACCTTTTAACAAAGTTGCTGGAATGTTTTAATTGAGTTCCGATGTTGCTACAAGATTGTGCGCTAGCGGCTTCTCAATGACTGCACGAAGCATGTGAAGCTAGTGATCTAATATAAATGCCAGTCTCCAATACATTGTAAATAAATGCCAGAGGCACTTAATTTACGTTTTACGGTAAATCAATTATTTATTTCTCAAAGTAAACACTTTAAAAGACATCCTTATATGTTTGGTAATGCCTGTGTAACACATTCACCCAGTCTAGGTAATATAACGCTTTTTATTATTCTCATTTAACATATAAAATGCAAAGATGTACCTGTCTGCTTTGTAGTGTCGTTGTACAAGGAGATGCCTCCACACACAGCAATCCTTCCAAACATGCGCATCTGCTCTAAAGCAACACTAGAGAATTGGCCTCCAACCTAAGAGCAACACATTTGTTATCACATACTTCCATATGACACTTTATACATTATGCGCCGTTTGAAAAAGTTAACTCTTTCAAACATGGCAGGCCAGTATACAGGCAGACTGCTCTAATATTATAAGCAGGGTTCTTCAGTCACATAAAAAAAAGTTCTAAGCACCACATAATAATATGAACGCTATATTTTTTTTAATTATGATCATTAAGGTCTGATGAACTAGTATTTACATTTTTGAAATATGTAATAAGTGTTTGTTTTATTTTCTACTGGCAAAAATCATTACTTATTTCTATCCCACTTTTAGTATAGAAAATAATTTATTTTCCACATCCAGCTGTAGTACCATTAAATGAACCTTATTAAGGACCTGAATAGGAAGAAACATCACTGTTTTAGAACAGCTGACAGCATGTCACTATGGCAACAATCAGGAGCGTTTATAAGAAGCATGTTTACCATGAGGAGAGCCACTTAAATTAGGCACAGTCTTTGTAACATTTCAAATACAGTACCTTTGTTTACCTCTTTTGTCTTTTAAATGTTAGCTTTAAGATTCAGGGGGCAGGAGATGGTGCTTCTTAATTAACGTCTATCACTATTAACCTCCTACTTAAACCCAATCTCATGCTCCTTCTCTTCTCTGTTTTGCTTTCTCTTCCTCCTCTCCTCCTCCTCCTCCTCTTTCCTTTCTCGTGCCTTTGCATCTGTCTCCTCTGGGGTGTACGAGGGAGTGAATCCGGACTACCTCAGGTCAGCCATGCTACCTCCTCCTCGCACAAGGGGGGTTCTCACCGAGTGAGTCAGAGGAGACCCCTGGCCACACTATCCTTGCACAGCTCGCATGCCTATTCTACCTCACCATGTGAGGCACTGTTCTTCTTTTGTTTGGGACGTGGCCCACTTTACGCTCTCAGTGCCCGAGTCCCAGACTAACCCATCTCTCTGTTGCAGGTTCCCTGCAAGACTTCTTTCTGTTCCCGGCTTCAGAGGCTTGTGCCTCACCTCATTCGAGGGCCGCAAAAGACCAGTCAGGCAACCCTTTACTATCTCGCCTTTCAGGTCCTAATGCACCTGGACTATTCCTATCGCCAAGAGAAGCACCTCTGCCGAACAGAGCCCTTTTACATTTCAGATCCTCAGGAAAGTGACCTTTGACCAAGCTCGGTCCTAATGCAAAGGACAGCTCATCGGTCAGGATCTCTTTTGTATCATAATTTCAAGCCTGGGTCTGCAGCTCATCCCTTTATCCTGGTCCAGGCTCTCTCCACTCGCCACTGTCTTACTAACAGCTTGTTTCTACTTCCTCTGCTATCCTTACAGCCACATTAATTAATCTACTTAAAAAAAAAAAAAAAAAAAAACACAACATTTGCCTTGCTTGTATTATTGCATATATGCTCCTGTGGGACATATTCCCTGAACGTGTATTAATGATATAACTGGACTAATTAATTAAACTGCTGTCTCTTAGGAAAATAGCAAACTTCTGTGTCTTAAGAAAAGGGATCCTTGGTTCCTGGCAGGAATACTGAACTGAAGATCACCAGGGCTAGAAGGGGGGCATCTGGACTGGGTGAGGCTGAAAGGACAGTGCAAAGGCCGTAAAACTGCAAACACAAGTCATTTGGTGCAACGAAGACATAAAATATAGATGTCAACAAGTTCCAACTACAACAATCAGCTGTTGGACAAAAGGAAGCAGACAAAAGACAAATCTAAAAGATCTGAGAGTTAAAAAGGCGAGGTACACAAGTGACCTCATGAAAGTAGCTACTCAGCAGAGTGAAAAGACTGAAAGTATCCAAGCAAAACCAAACATTTGGCTCTCCACATCGAATGCTAAGCAAGGTGCTGTCACTCTGCTAAGCAAAGCTGCAACCCCGGGACTCTGCCTAAAAACTGACCCAAGATGGGACTCTGCCTGGAAACGGACCCAAGAAGAGAAAGCAAGCTGCAAGCGAGTCACTACCATAAGCAAAGTGACTGAGGCCCAGTTGGAGTACTGCCGTAAAACTTACAGCCACTGTTACCAGACAAACCAGTCTGGTCCTGCTGTACACCTAAAACCACAGTATCCAAAAGAAACTGTGCCCTGTTACCTGCGTAGCTAACAGAAGCGAAGAGGACAGAGCGGACGGGCACTGCTGTGGATCCTATACCGAGGACTGAAGACTTTGTTGCAGCTGTTTGCTGATTCCAACGAGAATTGAAAGCTTTGTTGCCAAGTTTGATCCAATGTGGGAATGAAGACTTCATTGCTGAGAGGAGAGCTTTTTGTACTGGACATTTCAACAGGCTGAGTTTCCAACCGAACCAAAAGTCTAAGCTTCAAGGAACCGTTGAGTATAATCCCAGTTGCATTTTCTTTTCATGGAACTAAATTAATTCACTGTAACACATTCACACAGAATTGAACTGTTAATTATTTAGTTTGCACACTGCGTGTGAAATAACTTTTAGTCAAACTTGATGAAATAACTATAAGTAATCTACCTCATATTGTATGAAGAATTTCTTTAAAAGTAAACTTACCATATCTTAAAACTATATACCATTAATAAGCTCAATGTGATATATTCTAAGTGGGCATGTATGTGTGTGAGCAAGTTACTAGCTACATTACATCCTGCTTGGTTGTTGAGGTTGCTGCTTGGTGTGTGAGGAGATTGGCAGTGTCATATTTCAATTGCCTCGCTAGCTGCTTGAATACAGTGAAAGCTTTTGACTAGGGTTTGGTGCTTAGACTAAGAGATTTACTTTCTGACTTTTCTGATTTCTGTTTAACATTTGTGTATTTAATAAAATACTACTATTGATATTCATTGTGTCTAGTGTGTGTATGTGTATTCATAGTAAATCCTCGATCTTTGTAACACGTCAACTAAATATTATTAATAAGCAGAAATAATCAACCCAGATAAACTCTGAATTATCAATTATTGAATTGTTCCTACACTCCAAATGAGAATTTGAACTTACATTATCAAAATAGCAGTCATATCCTTCTGCCGAACATTTCTTCAATGCTTCTTCCAAAGAGCTGACGGTTTTATAGTTGAAGACCTCATCAAATCCAAGTTTTTTTAAATAAGCAACCTTTTTGTCAGATCCAGCACAGCCAACTACCTTTAAGCCCTAAAATAAATAAATAAATAGATTATACAACATGAAGCCTTTTGATGACATTCTACTGGCACTGTAGTCCTACAAAAGTAGGAACAAGAACATACTTTAAACTGTGGCATCCATTAAAAAAAAAAAAAAAAAAAAAAACAAACAAACAATAAAAAGTGTAGTTCTGACTCCATCACCATCTCAACTGGAATTCAACACAGTTGTGTTTACTGTAGCGTGTTGTTGGCAAAAAAAAAAAAACTAAAGGTTTACCCTGTACTGCACTTGGTATAGTACATATATGTAGAAGCAATAAATGAGATTTTGTGGCCCACATCCCACACCAAGATCAAACAGGATATTAGGTCAACATCACCCATCAATTTGTAACCTAGTTCAACAAGCCCTACAGTCTTCGAGACCTTGCGGGTGTGAAATGTACCGTCTGGTTTTCCGAGGTGGTTATTGAAAGCTTTTTTCTCATTCATAAAGTGGATTTTTGACATTTAAATTCCAGTATCATGGCAGTGGCAGTAGTCTGCTGACAACCAACAGCTAATTCATATAAATAAATTGTACTGCAAAATAACATATGCTATAATAACATTCATTTATATTTACTTAATTGTTTGATCTCTTTCCATTCATCTGCAAACTGTACCTATAGTCCATATTGAGACTGAACTCTATCTCTATCGCCAGCTGATACCAGAAGTAGGCAGAGTTAATTTAAACATGCCAATAAACTGCTGTCTCCAAAAATCATAGAGTATGACATTTATCACCATATTTATCATGAATCAGACCAAAAAATCTGTTGCAGCTATTAATTACCAGGATGGTCTGGAAACACTGTCTATTTATATTCATAACTCCCATTGTGTAAACTGTTTAAATGACCATGGACAGTGGGTGCCTAATAAAAAGATGAGAAGCACTTACTTTTATTTTAGCAATCTGCCCAACCACCGAACCGACAGCTCCAGCGGCAGCATTAACCAACAAGATGTCTCCATCTTTTACCTGGCACACTTCCATGAGGCCGTAGTAAGCCGTTAACCTGCACAAAGAAAAGAACATCACTGCATTACTGTTAGGATTACTTGTATTACCTGCAAGGTATTGGAAGGATCACTTGAAAATGTCTCAAAGTGTATAAAGTGTTGTACGTTGTATGTAAGCTGCCACTTCAATAGGCAATGGACAAGGTTAATCACATATGGTCTAAAATTTCTGATCATTTGAAAGACATTCAGTACACCTGAATATCATTTTACAGACAGTTCTACCTAAAATCTCTGATCAGGGATGGTTATACTAAAATAAATAGTAAAAGAAACATAAATTCAATGACAAACCACCCTTGGTTTATCTATTAATATCTCAATCCAGTTGTGGACCAATTAGAAAGTTTGACCCACCTCATTTCAGCAGTATATGGCAAATAGTGTAGGACCTCCCAACATAATACATTCTGGCATATAAGTATTTATGAAACAGAGAGAAACCTTATGGAGCTGTCTAGAGGCAAAAACCACAAACTTTATAACTTTAATTAACATATTATTATTATTATTATTAATTCAAGGATGTTATACTTAAGTGAGAGGGAGAGACTGGGGCAGGCATATAATGTTACTGCTCAACTCAGGTATGGCAACTGGCATCAAACACACATTTTGCATGGCAACGTAGTGTACTTTACCCTGGCATGCCAATGGTTCCAAGCCCCAATGACTTGGGGATGCTTTCTGGCCAGTCTTTGAGAAGAAGCTGCAGATCTTTTCCATCAGAGATTGAGTGAGTTCTCCAACCTGTACTGGCAACCACATGGCAACCAACAGGGAAACGGGGGTTTTTACTTTCAACAATCCTGGAATAAAAAAGTAATGTTACAGTACAATGAGCAGTTACTCCTTCCTGTTACACCCATTATAAACATTCACCACAGTATTTTTGCACTTTTACCAGTTTCCCATGCAATGTACCATACTGTGCCCTAGTTTGCCTTGCTTTTACTATGGGAAACTTTTAAAAGGGCCCCTACATTAAATATCAAATGCTACTGTGTACCGATAATGATGTAGATCCTGCACACAGCACGGTCTTGGTACCAGCATTAATACGTATTACAATACCAATTTAAAGAATGGTCTGTTTTCATAATGAACTTTCAGGTTGAAGCAATGTATGCCCTACAGCTTAAAAGGTCAAATATTGCAATTTTAAATAAGGTGTAATACTGTTTGCACAATACATACATGTATATAGCTGGAAAGTGTAGGAAACTAAAATGACTTTTAGAATGCAACACACTGCTTGTAGCTTTTACACTGCTTTCTCTTGTATAGATGAAAGATTTTTCCATTTTCCTTTTGTTTCAATTGTGCCTTTATTCATTTAAATTCTAAAATAAGATTGTCTTCATTAGTTTATAGTGAGTTTTATACTGTTAAAAATCTTTATTTCTTGCTTTGCCCTCAAATCAAAAGGGGAGCGGCCAACTCCAGACAAACACTGTATAGCTCCTGAAATATTCTGTTATCGAAAGAAAAATATGGAAGAGCAAACATTGTGATTAAACTTCTTAATACGTGTCTATTGTGAGCATTTCTCTTCATGTTAGTCTGTGACTGAATAAAGCCACAGTAGAAATAAGGTTGAATTCCCCTTTATAGTAAGCAATTAGTAACAGTATGAAAGTCTAGTTTGTTATTTGAAATCACATCACCCATCATTCTGAATATGTTTGAATCTCCAACTGCAATTAATGAGTAGCTACAAAGCAATTGACAAAAATAAAAATGTAAAAACAAACACTTCACATGTCCACAGCGTTAGCTGTAAATGTACTCAATGATCTATTACTCCAGAGAAAGGGTTCCCTATTTACCTAGCAATTTGAGCTCCAATCATCACGTCGCCTTCCTTCATAAGGACTACGCTGTACGGCCTGAAAAATAAAACACCCAATTTGATTATTTCCCTAGAAAGCAGTTTATTGCCATTAAGCTCAGCATGGGACACTTCTGAACTCCAACATTGAGGAGCTACACGTAGAGGTAGCTGTATGTACTGTATGTCACACTTAAATTTGTATTTCAATCTGACTGCTTTTCCAACTGGGATAAAGTTTTGTTTAGGAACATCATAATCTGTCTGTTAATATTGTCTGAGGATGCACGTCAATAACATACTTTTTATATACTTAACTTCTGTTTCCCCCACCTCTAGATATATCACGTTGGACGCAAATACTAAATTCACAAATCAAAGTGCAACAGTATTTATATATAAAATGTAAGTCTAATGTACAGACGGTTGGACAGGTGTCTCCATATACCCCCAGATCCTCAATGCAAAATGAAAATGTAATCATAATTTCATATAAATTATATAAAACTATAGGTTTTCTTGGAAGGAGTTATTAGTGTCATGTTGGAAAGCACATATCAACAAGGACTGAATTAGGTGGGAAAGCACTTTTAAACCTACATGTTTTTTCAAGATTCTTACCTCATGTATGGATCAACACTGAGAAAAACAGCCTCAAGCAGGACCTCTGCAATAATATAAAAAGAGGCAACATATTACATTTTAAACATATTCACAGACATACTAGCCTTCAACAGGTAACCGGGCAGGTTTTGAAACAGGTATTCCAATTACTGGTTTCTGAGATATACAGTAGTTATTATTACCCAAACAAATTAAGTGATTGGACCAACCTTAGTCTATACTGTATTGTCATTTTAAGCAACCAAATTAATAAATCTAGTGCTACCCAGCCTGAATTCATACTAAGCCATTCAACAAGGCATACACTATCAGAAAACATAAGGATTCAGTACCTCCATCTTTTATTTTTGGAAGTTTTTCTTCTTTCATTTCAAAATCGCTGAATTTCGGGAAACCCACAAAGTGCTTGCGCAATGTCCAGGTCTTTGCATTCACCATATTGGTAGTTTTGTGTTAAACCTGGAAAAAAAGCAAACAAACAAACAAACAAACAAAAAACTGTTAACACGGAATGCCCAATTGCTTTTTGTTTGTTGTCAATTTGAGTAACAGGGAAAGGATTGGAAACTTTAAGTACATATAAAAAAGAAATACATATTCCGAACTGGTTATATTTAAAAAAAAAACAACAAAAACACACACTATATATATATATAGTATCAGTCGAAAGGTTGAGTACACCTGCTTGAAACCAGGTTTTTCATGATTATCTATGCTTTTAACTGTATAAACTTGTCTATAAACACTTAATATTTAATTATATGATACGTGTACTTATATACACAGCTGATAATCATAAGTGAATTGCATTCAAAAATTTAATTTTTAAATGAAAATGTAAATCTTGTCAATTTCAATTTCAATGGTCACCCAAAGCAAGAGGAAGACCAAGTCAGTTAAAAGTCTGAAATGTGTATAACACGGTGTTAGAACACTGGCCTAAGTATAAAAGTGTCTTTGGTAGATGTTCTTTGAGTTAACTAGCATGTTATCTAATTAACCTTTTATCACCAATTATTGTTAACAGGTGAGGGTCCATGATTACTATAAATATAGGTAGCATAGGCACAAGTTTGTCATTCCTGAATGTAAGTGAGCAGAAAATGGCAAAATATGCTCAGTTAAGCAAAGAAAAAAGACAGTCTGTAATTACTTTAAGAAATGAAGGTCAATCTTTAAGACAAATCGCAAGAACTTTGCAAGTGTCTGTAACTTCTGCACTCATGAGGACCGAACAAGGTCAGGCAGTGACCTCAGAATCAGAGAACAAGTTCATTCAAGTCACAAGTCTGCGAAACCGACGATTAACTGCCCCTGAAATACAAGCTCAACTAAATGCTACTAGAAGTACAGCTGTTTCAACATCAACTGTTCAGAGGAAATTGCGTGAAGCTGGCCTAACTGGAAAAATTGCTGCAAAGGAACCAGAGTGCAGAATAAGAGGAAGAGACTTGCCTGGGCCAAAAAATACAGAAACTGGACGTTTGAGGAGTGGAATACGGTCTTATGGACCGATGAGTCAAAATTTGAAATATTTGGGTCCAACCGCCGAGTATTTGTAAAACGCAGAGAGGGTGAGCGCATGAGTGGTTCCCACTGTCAAGCACGGAGGAGGCAGTGTCATGGTCTGGGGTTGCTTTGCTGGTGACAGAGTTGGTGATCTTTACCAAGTCCATGGCAAGCTCAACCAGCATGGCTATCATAGCATACTTCAGAGGCATGCCATTCCATCACGATTATGGCTAGTTGGACAGTCCTTCATTCTTCAGCAAGATAATGACCCGAAACACACCTCAAAGTTGTGCAAGAACTATCTGGTGAAGAAGGAAAGTGAAGGAAAACTCAATCTAATGACCTGGCCTGCCCAGTCTCTAGACATATCACCTATCACCTTCAAAATCACACATCAAGTTAAGTGGCTTCCACCTGTGTTAAATTGTAGTGATTAACATGATTTCAGGATAAATTCAGCAGTTTCTGTAGGTTCCCTCTGCTGGGTAAGTGCATTTCAAAAGCAATGACTCAACCATGAGTACCAAGGCACTTTCAAAAGAACCACCAAGACCCTGCCTGGATCAGGCCGTCCGTCCAAACTGGATGACCGAACAAGAAGGAGACTGATCAGAGAGGCTACCAAGAGGCCAATGGCAACTTTGCAAGAGCTACAGGATTTTATGGCCAAGACTGGTCAAAGTGTGCATGTGAAAACAATATCCCAAGCACTTCACAAATCTGGCCTGTATGGTAGTGTGGCAAGCAGGAAGCCATTACTCAAGAAATCACACCTTGATTCCCGTTTGAAGTATGCAAAAAAACACTCAGGAGATTCTGTAGCCATGTGATAAAAAGTTTTGTGGTTTGACGAAACTAAAATGAAACTTTTTAGCCTAAATGCAAAGTGTTATGTTTGGCACAAACAACACAACGCATCACCCAAAGAACACCATCCCTACTGTGAAGCATGATGGTGGCAGCATCATGTTATGGGGATGTTTCTCAACGGCAGGGACTGGAGCACTTGTCAGGACAGGAGGGAAAATGAATGGAGCAAAGTACAGAGAAGTCCTTGTTGCCAAAGGTTTTCCCGCACCCTACAGAATTTCCCGCACCCTACAGAATTAATCAATGATGCTTCAAAAAGTCCAGTGAAACCTGATGAATAATGTTACGTTCCATATACTTAATGAATAACTGACAAAAAAACTGAAAACATGAAATATTGTACTGCTATTATTAATGTCTCAATCCTAAAATTCTAGGTGATGCAAAACTTTTGGCCATAGCTGTAGATTTTATTGACATATGATATGTGTTATCAAGTTTTAATTACGTGCCCAGTCCCAAAGAGATGAGCTTTGTTGACCACGTAAATACCACCATGTCGTGCGCTAGCTCATAAAATTCACTCGGAAAGTATTTCAATTGCATTTGTGTGCATCATTTACACATGAGTTTTAGCGCATTAAAAATCTTGAATTGAAACATAGCTAATGACCTTGCTATACATGTTCTGTATAATTTGCCTCAGAGACAAATATGTTGATTGGAATTTTCATTGGGTGGATGGAGGTTTGCACACTGCAGCAAGGGCGGTGGCAGGTAAATCAAAGACAAGTGCAAAACTCCAACTAAAGCGTTATTGAAGAAGCCAAAATAATACAAATGCAAGTATACAGCAGGGCAGCTCGAAAGAGGGCTCTTATAGTTCTGGGGTCTCCAATCCTAAACCAATAGTAACGTCCCCTCAGCACAAACCCCCCAAATCAACCATTCAGAGCACAAACAAACTGTAGCATTTTATGACATTCATGCAAAATAAGCATTGAAAAAGAACACTTACAATTTGGTCAGTCCCACCCCCCCTCAGCACAGTCCCAAACCCCTACATGTTTTGCAGCAGTCTCTCAATTCATAGCCCCTCTCTGATACTATACTTTTTAAAAGGTAATTTATGTAGAGTGTGGCTATGTACCTCTTTTAGGAAAATGTAACTACATAATGTCAGAACAATTAAACATATTATCATTATCTTTGCTTTTAAAGGTTTGTTTATTTCAACTGTTTTTTTTTCCTTTATTGCAAACAAAACTCAGTATCACATTACAAAAAAAAAAAAAAAAAAAAGTGTCAATGCTGTATTTTAATCTAAAAAGCAACAGGTATTTGATACCCTAAAACGTGTTCCGTTAAACACATGCCTTGTGTTTATTATGTTTATTAGAACCGTTAATTCGACCTGACCGTTTTGGGATCCTGCTTAATAGCACGTGACCCCACGGCTTGAGTTGTTTTTTTTTTTTTTTTTTTTTTTTTACAAACTGTCACAACCCTGCTGTGCAGTTGCAAAACACAAGCACTCGCAGCTAAAAATAATAATAATAATAATAATAATAATAATAATAATAATAATAATAATAATATTAACAAACATTGTTACTAAAACTTGGTGTAGCGCACAGGTAACTAGTTCAAAACCTACATTTTATTTTATTTTCCTGGAACATTTTGTTTCATTATGCAGCTACCTTAGAAACAACTTGATTTGTGTTGCTTGAACTTGTCGGAATACTGTTCTAATATTACATTAAATATGATAATACTGCGACTTTAAAAAAAAAAAAAACATAACATTAGCTGTATGCGCCTCGCTAGAACATCATCAGAGATGTACAGTATATATAATAGTTTAAGCCATATTTTGACTTTTGTGTTTGCAACTTTGCTGCTTATATTTTTAACATGTATATACTTAAAAGATTGCTTACCTGATGTCTAATGCAACTCTCCTGGTAACGTCTAAGTGGAATGTGTTGACTTCAAACGAGTTTCTCCTTTTTATCTCCTGCAGCAGCCAGCGCTGTGGGGAATTTAGTCAACTCTTATTGGCCAAACTAGTACTAATAAACGTTCACCTAGTGCACTGACACAGTGACTTGTTAATAATTGAAATGCAAACACTGTACAGATTAAATTTAAAAAAAAAAAAAAAAAAAAAACTGTAACTGCACCTCATGATAACAGTATCCAAGCGGTAACACCTGGCAATGGTTTCCTTGACAGCTTATTTCTTAACATTAACATGCCCATGGCACTGCATTTAGGAACAATGGATTTATCAGCTTCAAAAAGTTCGTATTTTCGACGGAGTGAATTTGCAGTATGAAATGTCCATATTAGTTCATGGGATGGTACGCAGCCCGGGAGGGAAGTGGGGACGTGACACACACACACACACATATATATATTTCTGCAAATGGGCAACAATTAGGCTCCTCCTGGCAATATTCTTTATTTCCTTGGACAGGTTTGTTGTTTTTAGTTAGCTACACGATTAGAATACAGAGCTCAATGAAACTTGCTCAAAGTACCCAGTGATAACGATCTCTCCCCCTCGTACCAAGACACCACCAAACTCCCCATAGTTCAGCAACCACGTCACACACACAGTTCCAACTATTCATTTTTCTGTATTGATTCTCCACTGATAACATTAATAAAATAATCTGAACAGTGCACCGTTAAGAATTTTGTATGCTTGAATCAGATCACCGCGTAGTCTTCTTTGTTCAAGACTGAATAGATTCAATTCTTTAAGCCTGTCTGCATATGACATGCCTTTTAAACCCGGAATAATTTTAGTCACTCTTCTTTGCACTCTTTCTAGAGCAGCAATATCCCTTTTGTAGTGAGGTGACCAGAACAACACAATATTCTAGATGAGGTCTTGCTAATGCATTGTATAGTTTTAACATTACTTCCCTTGATTTAAATTCAACACTTTTCACTATATATCCGAGCATCTTGTTGGCCTTTTTTATAGTTTCCCCACATTGTCTAAATGAAGACATTTCTGAGTCATCATAAACTCCTAAGTCTTTTTCATAAATTCCTATTTCAGTATCCCCCACATGATATTTATAATGCACATTGTTATTGCCTGCATGCAGTACCTTACACTTTTCTCTATTAAATGTAATTTGCCATGTGTCTGCCCAGTTCTGAATGCTGTCTAGATCATTCTGAATGACCTTAGCTGCTGCAACAGTGTATGCCACTTTTGTGCTGTCTGCAAATTTAACAAGTTAGCTTACTATACCGGAATCTAAGTCATTTGTGTAGATTAGGAATAGCAGAGGACCTAATATTGATTCTTGTGGTACACCATTGGTTACCACACTCCATTCTGAGGTTTTTCCTCTAATCAGTACTTTCTGTTTTCTACATGTTAACCACTCCCTAATCTATGTGCATTCATTTCCTTGAATCCCTACTTCATTCAGTCTGAGAATTAATCTTTTATGTGGGACTTTGTCAAAAGCTTTCTGGAAAGCTAAATAAACCCTGTCATATGCTTTGCAGTTATGCATTGTCGATGTTGCATCCTCAAAAAAATCAAGCAGGTTAGTTAGACATGATCTCTCTTTCCTAAAACCATGCTGACTGTCTCTGAGGTTACTGTTACCATATAGGTAATTTTCCATTTTGGATCTTATTATAGTTTATGTTATATATTTGTGCACAGCATGCACAAAATAGTTACACTGTAGATTAACACATATAAGGCTGCATGTTAGCTGCACTATAAAAGGGAAGGCACCTGTGCACTTCTGGGTTCTTGGGGTTCTGTGTTCTGAGGTCTGTGATCTGTGTGTAACTGCCTGAATAAATAACATTTGGTTTTGTACAGTTCTCCTTGTCTGGACTCACTTATTTCTGGACCCAAAATACATAACGAATTGGTGACAAGGATGGGATCTCGCTAAAAAGGATTCAGCACAGTTCACGAGGCGTGAGCTGGGGGTAGAGATAGGGCAGAAGAAGCAGAAGGGAGCGATTAGTAGGACAGAGTGCCGGCTAGAAAGGACCTGACCTAGGATAGAAGAGCAGGCGAGGCCCACTCTAGTAGCAGACCAGCGAAGCTGTACATGGAAGCTAGGACAGAAAGTGGTCACTGACTGAAGGCGGTGATGCCGACACGAGCCCAGGGGCGAAGGACCCAGCAACCAAAGACAGGATACAGAAAGTGATCACTGACTGAGGGCGGCGATGCCGACACGAACTCAGGGCCAACGGACCTAGCAACCGAAGACAGGAAACAGAAGTGGTCACTGATTGAGGGCGGCGATGCCGACACGAGCTCAGGGCCGAAGGCCTAGCAACCGAAAACATATATGAGGGTTATGACTCGTGGAGCCGCCCTTCAGAGGAAGATGGTCCCGGAAGACTGGGACACGAAAGGAGATAGAGAGGGAGAGGTACCCAGCATCTGAGACTTCTTTAAAGGGGCGCTCGTTAGACCCCCAATTGGCCGAGACTTCACGCTGCCTGGGACCTGAGATAAGAAAAAGGCACAGAGGTTAGTATGGGACTCGAGCATGAGTAGCCATGTCCCAAACTGAGAGTATAGAACAGCCTTGAGTGAGGCAAGATAAGCTCAGGATCTGTGAAAGAACAGAGTGTGGCCGGGGGTCCGCTCTGACTCACACGGTGAGAACCCCCCTGAAGGTCAAGGGTTAGCTGAAGCCTGCCCTGAGGTCGGGAAAGTGAGATCACTTGCCCCCCAAAAGGATGAACCCCCGGCACTTCACCAAATCACCCACACCGTGAGACAAACAAAAGACAACATGCCAGCACATAACATAAACAAAAGACTAGAAGGACAAACGGGACAAACAGGAGAATGGTTAGTAAATTTAGTAGGATATGACTATGTGTATACCTGCTGCTCAGTGGAGAGGAAAAAACCCCTTGAAGCTAATTAGGGGAAAACCTCTATTGGCTCCGGCAGACAGGTAGCCCCCATTTCAGGCATACTAGCAATTTTGGAATGGGCTGCAACTATGTCAGAGGGAGATGAATGAACATAAGAATCCACTGCAGAACAGGACCAGCGCCCCATGGTCTTGATCAGGATCTGATTGATGCTGGCCCTTGCAGCGGAGGTGGCTGCACTGATACAGAAGGAATGGGGTAAATAGCTGAGGAGGGAGGCCTGTCCTGGAGAGGAAGGTGGAGAGGTGGGTTGAGAACCAGAGACAAGTGACGATGGATCTGGAAGAATTGATGAATAGAGGGTCCAGGAGGGGAGGCAGAGTTTCCTGCATGAGAGATACCTTGACATTGCTGAAAGGGCAGAGAGCAGACTTGGTCCTTGAAAGCTGAATGAATTGACCGCACCGGAGTTGGTCTGTCTTTGAAGTGCGCAGCCGAATAAGAAAATAGGAGTTGGAAATAGAAGAGAGGTCACATAAACGAATATCCACCGAGGGGAAGCAAGAAGCTGAGGGAACTGTGAATTCAGAGCTTCTGAGAAAGCCGCTGTGAGGCAGATGGTCTCCATGAGTAGATCCTCGTAGGGGGAGAAGCAGCCTTTCCAAAGAGTAGAGATGATTCTAGCATTTTTAGAAGGAGCAGCAACTATATCAGGGAAGGATGAATGAATGTAGGAATCCACTGCAGAGGAGGACCAGTTCCCCCACATTCGTGATCAGGCTGGGGGGGAAAGGGGAGAGTCGAGGGGGGGGGAGGCCTGCTCTGGAGGAGAGGGTGGAGAGGAGGGAGGCCTGCGAGGAGGCGAGGGCGAACAAACATGAATCGGCTACTGGGGAAGCACGGCTCCTTTGCGCCCCATGTTCTAGTAATGAGGGCAAAGATGAGATGCCGCCTTTCTATGTGTTAGTTAATACAGGATCGATCAGAGGTTTGCTACTATCATGTCTGCTTGAAATGGAAAAGGTAAACTCACATTCAGAGATTTGGGTTTCGCAACACCAGTTATTCTCTTAATAGTGGAAATCCTTAACTCATAATCAAGACAGATTTCCAGTCTCGTACCACATCTCAAACCAAGTATTAATGCTGTAACATTTGGGAGGAATAGGATTGCTGAAGAAGTGACCCGTATTTTGATTAGATGGAGATTAGCGTTAGCCTTGATTGTGGGAATACTGCCACGATCTGCGTATTGGAGGAAGGCTGGAGCATTGTTGGCTCTGGAGAAGTGCAGCTGCAGACTTCAACAGTAAACTAGAGCGACTTTGCAGCTGCGGTAGTGAACACATCTGAAGAGGGAGTGGAGATATGCTGTAGTGAGGTGCAATTAACAGTAGAGGGCGTGATCTGCTGAACAGAGCAGAGGTCTGAGGAAGAAAACAATGGAGTGCTGTCAGTAGTGTGCAGAGGCCCAGCTGTGAGAATAGAGATTTGCTGAAGCAGAGATCTGGAATAGAGACGGAGGACTACCATCGGTAGAGTGTGGTGGTCTGCTGCAGAGAGTAGGGATCTGCTGAATACAGTAGATATTGGTCTTTTGGTGTTAAGGCCGATTTAAATGGAGCCAGAGATGGGGCTGCTTTTGGGCAGCGATGAAGATTGCAGAGATCTGAGACAGCTGCAGAACCAGAGAGGATGAAGAATATGTTGCTCCGAGGTGTCTGCAAAACCTATTGATTGGTTGGAAGCAGTTTATTGTCTATTGGGAGTAGGAAGACATTGACTGAAACATTGATAAGTTGTAGGACATGGTTCCATGACTGACTAGCGGCTCGCGTTGATGAAGTGGTGACTTTTGATGAAGCTGGTCGGACTGGAGGAGCAGCGCCAGATGAGAAAACACGAATCTGGGAACAGGAATAAGTCACAGGAATGGATGCGTGATGCAGGAAAGCAGGGCGTTACTATGATGGTAGATACTGAGCATCTCAAACAGCTGAGTAAGGTTGCTTCATGACCAGGTCCTTGAAGAGGGGAACTGTTGAAATTGGAAAATGTCAGTTGCTACAAAAGGTTGAGGAGGAGGTCTCCTGTAAATCCCTCAGAATGACAACAAACTGCGGGGATGTGTAGAAAAGCTGTAGCGTGTGAGCTTCACAGTGATAGCAAACCAGCTTAGTGACTGTATAAAATTTGTGGTGTTACACTGCCATCTAGCGGTTATGATTAGAATTAACCATTGGCTTGAGTGAAGCTGGGTAGAATACTTGGTTATTGTGATTAAAATCCTTGTCGGTGTAGAACAACAATTGCTTACTCTTTTAGATTTTAATATCTTTGTTACATGTTTTAGGACAGTCAGTCATGTATATGAATACGTTAACGCAGTATTTAGATGTCACA
The DNA here is from genome assembly GCF_017654505.1 of Polyodon spathula. Lineage (NCBI taxonomy): Eukaryota > Metazoa > Chordata > Actinopteri > Acipenseriformes > Polyodontidae > Polyodon > Polyodon spathula. The sequence goes on from NC_054535.1 coordinate 37,553,897, forward strand.
ATTCGGCAAGTTGAACGAGCCCTCGCAGGTTGTAAAAGCCCAGCAGCAAGCAAGCCAGAAAATTGCAGTACTGAGGTACGGAGCTCGCAGTGCAGATTAAGCTGCCTGGTCACCATGGTTACTTACCACTCCCCGCAGTCACGCAATGAGGGCGTTGCCGTGGTAGCCATGAACTGAGAAGCACTGGTGGAAAAGTTGCAAAACAGCAGTGTTGTTGTGACGAGTCGAAAGCACAAACCGCCACACGGAGAAATGGAGCACGAAACTAAATGGACGGTCCCTAAAACGTTGAACGTAGCCAATAGAAGTTCAGGGCAGGATCCTGTGAAGGAACGGTAATTTTGCTGGCTCTGGGAGCGGAGGAGGGGCGCTTGATTGCAAGCGAAGAATAAAGGAATGTTCAGCTGACAGATCTTTATGGTAGATTAAATAGAGGAGCAATGGCAAGGCAAACGCTGACAACGGGAATGTCGATGTCTTGTTGAAGGAGCTTTAGAGATTTTAGTGGAGGGCCAGTTTGTCTAATGAAGACGTGGATGAGATGAGAAATGGAGCTGCGGTTTGAACGGTGCTGTTGCTGGGCTGGAGGCTGGAAAGAGCAGGAAAGACTAACGCTGGAGCTCCTGCAGCCGAATGGAGAAGCTGAATGATGAGAAACAGCACTGGAGCAGGTACGAAAATATTTGATAATATCTTGGGAGCGCTGCATAGAGAATTGACCTCCAGTGAAAGGCAACGAAGTATAGATTAGCGGAGAAACACGAAAAGATGGCATCTGAGCGTGTGCTACAAAAAAGAAACACTAGACAGCAAAAGTGCGAGTGATCAGGGCTTAAATAGTAAATAGGAACTAACTGACAGGAAATTGGAAACCCCCTTGCTGCACGCCTCCTGAACTACACAAGCTAACATTTAAAAAATAAGAAAAGAGCAGAAGGATGGCTGCTATTGGAAGAGCCGAGGATTTCCTTGTTCGACGAAAATGAAGAAAGTTTTGAAGCGTACCTGGATAGGCTTGAGCAGTACTTCCGTGCTAATGAAATTGCAGATGAAGGTAAAAAGAAGGCAGTTTATCTAACTGTGGTGGGCCAAAAGACACATGGCATGCTCACCGACCTTATTTTTCCAGACAAACCTAGCGAAAAGGAGTTTGATGCGCTAAAGACTGTGCTGAAGGGTTTTTATATGCCAAAGAAGAACCTTATCACCAAGCGATACCATTTTCATACACAGAACCAACTGGAAAGAGAAACTGTAGCTGAGTTTCTGGCACAGTTAAAGAAACTATCGGTAAATTGTCGTTTTGGGACATTTCTGGAGGAAGCTCTACGAGACCAGCTGGTTTGTGGACTCTGAAGAGCTAAACTAAGAGACAGGTTGCTGAATGTTGTTTCTATGAAGGACCTAATGCTGGTTGCTGCTATGGAGATTGTCTCGGTGTACGAAAGCACAAAGAAAAGCGCAAAGCAGTTTTCTCAAAGGCCAACTTTGTCTACCAGCGCTGTCAAGGGAAAGACGGCACCAATGGTGAAGAGGAGCCCTTGCTTTTGATGTTCAGGAACGAGCCATGCTCCAGATTCCTGCTATTTTAAGGATTTACAGTGTTGGGGTTGTGGAAAAACGGGACACGCCCAGCAACTGCAGGGTTCAACTGCACCGAAGAAGAAAGCAGAGACTGCTGGAGAACACTGCAAGACATGGGCCACTGGCGGGGCTCCCTACCTCGCAAATTGGCCAATGGACACCTGTGGCAGTGTGCCTCACCCTTGTGCATATTTTTATGTTATATGTTGTATGTATTTTGTTAATATTGGTGTATTGTAGATGGTACATGGGATATAATATGGGTTATGCACACAAGTGTTTAAAATGTATATTTGTATTTAGGCACGAGGATTACATAGCACTTCACGTGCAGGTAAAATGTAATAATATGTGAGCACGGGAAATTGCACTTAATTAATTCACATGCAGTTGTACTGAGACGCCAATTGAATGATTGATTAGCAATCAAGTGTCGGTACAGCTGCATAAAAGCAACATGTTTTCATTCACTCGGGGTTGTGTGTTTGGTGAGAGAAGAATGGGTGTGGAGAGGAGAGAATAAAAAAAACTAAAGTAAATATAACCGTTGTTTTGACTCACCATGTTTGTCTGTTAGTCCACTGTTTGTTTAAGTGTTAGTCCATTTTGTTTGTCTATTTATTTTGGCTACCAGTACTATGTCCTGTGCTTTGCCTTTCAACCCTTTTTTCTGTCTGTTTAATTCAAACTGTGCATCAGCATCTTCATCATTTCAAAACCTGTGTTCTGTGTTGGCTCCTGTTTCTGGTCTAACGTCACCCACTACAGCCGTCTTTGTCACAACACCACAGAGTCCCCAGCATTAAACTTGGATTCTGAGAACAGTAACCATGAGTCTGACTGACAATGTTGAATTTTACACTGTAAATTCTAGCATTGTTTTTAAAAAACCGTACTATGCAAATTAAAATGTTAATGATGTAGTCATGAGAATGGAAGTAGACACAGGATCTTGATGTGTTGGGTAAACTCAATGTAAGTGTAATGTTCTGAGAATAAATCTTTGATTTGGCTCTTGTAGTTACTAAGGGAAATGGCCCTGCATTGTTGGGCAAAGATTGGCTCAGCATGCAGAAACCAGACTGGAGAAAGATACTTGGAATTAATGACGCAGTAGGAGCTCTGTGTAATAAGTCCCAGTCTGTTTTCAGCCCCGAAATTGGTTGTGTGACCGGAGTTAAGGCTAGTCTGAAGGTGGCTAAAGATGCCACACTACAATTCTGTAGAGCAAGACCGGTACCTTATGCTTTGAAATCAGCTGTGGAAAGCCAGTTAAAAGACCTGGAAAAACAGCATATAATTTCAAGGTTGACTTTAGTGAATGGGCTGCTCCTTTAGTATGTGTGCCAAAACAGGACGGTAGTGTACACATTTGTGGGGATTACAAGATTACCATAAATCCGTGATTAGAGGTGGAACAAAAACTCAGAAATACTTAACAATAAACACACCACTGGGATTGTTTAAGTATAAACGACTACCGTATGGAGTAGCTAGCCCACTGTTTTTCAGCGAATTATGGACCAGATCTTGCAGGGTCTGGAAGGGGTCATCTGTTATTTGGACGACATGCTGATAACAGGCAAAAAGGTCAAGGAACACCAGGTAAACCTGGAAATGGTGCTGTCTGCGCTAGAAAGTCATGGCATATGGCTTAAAGAAGCCAAATGTAGTTTCTTCCAGGATTCAGTAAAATATCTTGGGCATTAAATAAATGCGCAGGGAATTAGTCCCATCACTGAGAAAACACAAGCTATTGTTGGAGAACCAGTTCCCAAGAATGTGCCAGAACTTAGATCGTTCCTGGGCCTTCTAAATTACTACGAGTTTGTCCACACTGATTAGCCACATGACTGAGCTACTGTGGAAAAATGTAAAATGGAAATGGTCTGAGGGTTGTGATCGGGAATTCTGTGAAGCTAAAACCAAACTAACTTCTTCTAAAGTGTTATATGACCCAACGCTGCCAGTAGTGCTGGCGTGCGATGTATCTCCTGTAGAAATTGGAGCAGTTATTTCACACATGTGTAGGGATGGCTCAGAGCGCCGATAGCTTTTTCCTCACGTACACTGACTAAAGCAGAGAGCAATTACTCACAAATTGAGAAAGAGGCATTGGGTATAATTTTCGGAATTATGCAATTCAAAGAATATTTATGGGGAAGAAAGTTTACTCTGGGATGGACCATAAGCCTTTAATTATGATTCTGGGTCCTAAAACAGGAGTACCATGTAGAACCTATTTCTATGAAAGACATGCTATACCTTTAAGAACGTAAGTACCAATTGAGAACACACAGGTTGCTTGTTAGGTGTTTTAATTGTATTCTCTTTGTAGGTAAATGTATTTAAACTGAGTCAACCACTATTTGAGAGCAAATTTTTGTGATCGGAGCGTGGATGTAGCGGGAGACGTGCAGACTATTGGGCTGTCTTGTTGAGAGTGCTTGAAAACCGGCTTCTGTGAATTGCATTGAGATGTTCTCTCTGTTCTGCCAGTTGCGCTATTTTTTGTAACATAGGAGATCTACAGTTGAAGTATTCTAGATAAGTACTAAACTTAAATTATTACTAATCACTTAGCCTCCACTCTCCGTGTTAGGGAAATATGTACTGTATGTGTGCTTTTTATGTACGGGTAATGATTTTAAGGTGGTTGCAACAACAGTGAACTTTTTATTTTAAAACTTGTAATTTTACTGTAATTGTATTACTATTATTGTGCAATTAGCCTTCTATAAATAAATGTAGCAGGATAGTCTGGTCAGTATAAAGTACGAAGTTGCTTGTTAGTAGTTAAATATTTTCAGTAGAAGTGCACTTGATATGTTTTGTGATATTTTTCTTTTGTGAGTTATATTTGAGAATTGTTTTGTTGTTTTTATTTATTTGTTTATTTATTTCACTAAACTGCACATTTGATATTTATTTTTCTTTGATGTATTGTGTTGTACACATTGCTACTCAGGGCTGGGTCTTTTGACGGTAACATGACGATCGCAGCTACATGGAAATCACAGCTGTTACGTTGTAATTATTGCTGTTATATTGAAACCATTTTCATTATATTGGCACCATTGCTGCTACATAGAAATTATTGCTGCTATATCTAAATTATTGCTGCTATCTTTAAATTGTTAATTGGAAACAATCACTGTTAAATTGAGTTGCCTATTGTATTAATAAACTTTGTAAACTTTTAATTGTTTTCTGGTCATGTGTTTGGGAATAATGCTAGTATTGGCATAAGTCCTTGCTCAATTAAACAAACCTTAATCTTATATTTGGGAGTGGTGTAGCGACTACATTTAAATACATTTTTAATTAAGTTAACCTGTTACATCATTTGACGTAGCAGGCAGGATATGAATCTGCACAGGGAAACCCCAAAGGATTGTTGTGCCCCTCCCTGTAGTAGGTGCTGCTTGCAATGGAGAAGCCCCTTGAGTACCATGGATTGAAGAGCTTCCTGAGTGGTGGTCAGTGCCTTAAGGGTAAGGGCAAGCCTGAGTATGCGGTCTAGGCCTTAAGGGCAAATAGAGGGGTGGGTGAGGCTGAGAAGAAAGGCCAAGATGACCACTGGATGCTCACACCAGTCTGCAGTGCCTATAGACTGCAGAAAGAGAGGGTGTTGAAGGTACAGGGCTATAATGGTATGGGTGTGGGTTCTGGTGGCCGTAAAGGCCCACACCCCCTATGTCTGGAGGAAGCAGAGGTACCACACCCCAGGTCTATCTGAAATGGACCCACCAAGGAGCTGAAGAAGGCGGAAAGGGTGAGCTGTGAAGCATGTGTGCTACATAGCAGACTACAGGTGAGTGGGGCACATACAATAGCAGAAGTACGTTTTTAAAGGGGAAGACAGACATGCTGTACATAAAAGGGGTAAGCTTTTAGTTTAATAAAATAAACTGAGTCCTTGCTGGACAAGAATATTGTGTTATGTTTTTTCCTCTTGTCTAGAAGTCATTTTTATTGGGGGGGGGGGGCATTGGTCCCCAACAGCTGTTGCTTTGCCCCAAAAGATAAAATGGATATCCTCAAACCTGGACTTGTGGAAGATCTGATTAAAATAATGGGTTTTAGTAATCCAAGTATATGGAGAATTGTGTGTTGATTTGTTCTTTTGTATTTTGGAAAACGTGAGGACACATTTTTTTTAAACCGGGGTGAATGTAGCAGGTCACTACTTTGTGTTTGTTTATTGTTTTCATTACTTTCATTTTTAGAACACCCCCTTATCTTTCATCCCTATCCCTGCGCTAATCAAATGATGATTCCAATTATCTGGATCATTTAAAAGGTTGATTTTATAGACAAGGAGGAGAACGGAATAGGAAGCAGAATGTATGAATGTAACCCTTTCAATAGTACAAACGTACCGTTATGTCATTGAATTAATGGTCCCCAGGGAGTATGAACGTACCGGTACGTTATGCAAATTTTGAACTTTGAACTCAAACTTTGAACTTGAAAAATTGAGTCTACAAAACTCCTGATGTGATATTGTAACACTAGGTGTCTGTAACACTTTGTAGTGGTCTCTTGTGCCATCTGCCAGATATTTACGGAATTACACACGACAAACCCAGTCACAAAATGTCAACAATGTCTGGAAAACGGTGAGAAATGCTCTGTGGGAAAGAAGTACTAGAAATTATATTGAATTCCTATATGGATTGCGAAATTCTTCTACTGAATCAGTTGCCACTGAAGAATATTTATATTCAACATCAAGTTACAATCGTCCAGCGAAGTCTTAGTTTTGTCGATTGTGCTACAAAGTCTCACAAGTGGTACAAAAAGTTATTGTTCCACTTGTTTGACATGGCCGTGTTGACCATCTTCCACAAAATTACTGTAAAAAACTATCCCTTTCAGCAAGATCAGGTACTGCCTCATCTCGCAGCGTCTTGAAAATATCACACAAGGCGGAAGTCATCCAGTCAAGGAGACGCCCAAGTTCAGACAACGTGACAAGGATCACTGACCTACATTTTCCTCACTGTCTTCAACCTCACCATGTGTTTACCTGGATATGATGTATACCTCTCTCTCTCTGAGGTTTTTTTTTTTTTTGGGATGTGTTGTGTTTGATCCAGATGGTTGTTTATTGATTACCTGTTATTTCTGTCAAAACCTTCATTGTGTAATAAATTGTTAATAGGCCTACAAACAAGTGTATCAGAGTGCAAATATGAAAAATTATGAAAAAAAAAACCTCACTCCAGTGGTCCCATCAAAACATTCTAAAACTCACTACTCAAAGAGTTAAAAGGATTTTTTTTGTGGTTTGCGAGTAGCGGCAGTAACATTGAAGTATGAGACGTGAGTAAGCCAGTTTGATTAGGATCTTCTAGTCAGCTATAGCCTTCATTGGTTGTCGTGAAATCCTTCAAAGGACTGACTAGTTTAGAACTTATTGTTTCAAAACAGCAAGTTTGTTTACATTACGTGGCCGGCTACTCTTGGACCACCACACGCTTGATAATGTCCTGACAGCCTGCCATTCCCCCGATTAGTTTGTGTGCCCCTTCTTATTTGTATCCCAGTTCCACACTGTGGCAAAGTGGTTTGTAGTGCTCCGGTGTATAGGTGATTTGAGGTGCTCCAACAAAGGACAAACACAAAGTTTACCGGTCAGGTTTCTTTTAATGCCCTTTAAACCGGGTTTCAAATAATAAAGCTGGCTCTACCCAGCAATGGGTGTTACCAGCTACAAAACAAAGGGGTTGCAGTCCCGACATAACAAACACAAAAACACATCTCCAAACTGGGTGCTCTGGTGCAGGTGCGGTGCTCTGAGTGCTGGTGCTGGTGCTCGTGCGCGTTCAGGTCCGGGCTTCTCGCTGCAGCTCCAGCTTTATATCAGCCGTCTGTCAAAATAAACACAACACTTCTCAATGAACCCACACTTCATTCAAGGTTCCGTCCTTGTCTCCTCCCATTAAACACAACAAAAGGGTCCGATTACGGCGTCACGATCCCCTAAAGTACCTTAAGCCCCGCCCCCTCCGATAGCTAGTTCAATCACGTCTCCTCCAATTCATGACTGAAACTTCGCTCACCGTACTAGGGCGATGACTCCAGGTACCGTAACGCCGCCCTCTTCCTGAATGGCCGGCTCCCGACTGTCCCTGGGATGAACTGCCCAACCATTCAGTAGGAGGCCCGCAGCTCCTGTTGTACAGTGCCCTCACTGGTCGAGAGGGAGATTGTTGATTCGGATTCATCGCTCTCCGTCACACACACCCTATAAAATAACCTATTTAAGAGATGTGTTTTAAATTACAGTTTGTTTTAATTCTGAGGGCGAAATTCCCTCTGAGGCGTAGTCAGGCTATACTGTTTTTGTCCATTTTGTGGCGCTTGCCCCGCTCCATCTCCTTGTCCTTTTAACACTTCTGCCTCTGTTATGCTAAAGTTATTTAAAATTGGATAGGAACAGGTCAGCACGTAGATCATATTGCCCATGTCTTCCATTGTAAAATCTTGTGAAAAGTAATCATTTAATATATTTGCTATTTTTTTATCTCTTCATCTATGATTTTGCCATTGTATCTCTTAGACATTTTATCTCCTCTTTGAATGTTCTCTTGCTGTTATAATATTGGAAAAAAAAAAACTTTTTGGAATTGGTATTAGCCCCCTAAGCAATGCTCAGTTATATCTCTCTCTTGGCCTTTCTAACTTTCTTTTTTACTTTTGTTTGCAGTTTGAAGTACTCTTTCTGTGTACTTTATTCTTGGTCCCTTTTAACTATGGACATTTTTTCATTATAGCACTGTGTTCCTCGTGCCTTGATCTGTGCCAGCACAACAATTAAACACTACATCAGGTTTCTCAGTCAATGCTCTAATATTATAACAGTATGGCCACAGCTGACACAAACTTTTTTTTTTCTTCCAGTTTGACCTAGGGAATCATTAGGTCTTTATCATCACTGACTACAATAAGACAGCCATCATAGGTCACTGCTCAAGGGATACCGTTACCATAACCCTGAAAATATGGAGTTGCAATGTGAAATAGTTTGTCAGATACTGGTGGTTTCTGTTTAGTGTTGGCAGGTTATTACAAATTATTACTATAGAGCATTACTTAATGGATTTCTTCTTCCAGTGTTTATAGTAATGCACCATGTTGTTGCCAGTTATAAATATAACTGGCAACAATTATATAAAATTACAAAAGTTTGGAATATTACACAGAAGCAGTTACTTTACTAAGGAACTTGAAGAAATGTACAATAACTTTTCAGAGAAAAAAGGGAGTGTTACAACGGCTGCATGAACTCTGTTACTTTTCATAATGTAATCAGTTAAGCCTTCCACAGATTGCATTGTTAAAGTGTATTTTGCAATAGGTGCAGTTACCTTTATCTTGAGTCACCTTGAGTCAACAGTATAGAATATATGCTTATTAAAAAAAAAACAGGTGCAGTAACATAAACAAAGTTTGTTTAAAAAGATATACATTATGCTGACTAACAGAATGCATTGCAGTGTCACAATGGAAAAAAAATACCCTGTCACTAATTTTTCATGATATAACATAAAAATAATTCATAGACATTTAGCCACATAGGGGATGTAAAATGTATGTATTTATCAATACAATAATAAAAAAAACTTTTGATGCTAAAGATTCACTCCTTTAAGAAGTTTTTAATAACGCAGAATCTGGGCTCCCGAGTGGCGCATCCCAGCGTGCAGGATGCGCCCAATAGCTTGTTGATCACCGTTTTGAATTCAAGCTATGCCATGACCGACCGTGGATGGGAGTTCCCAAGAGCCAGTGTACAACTGACCAAGCGCTGCCTGGGTGGGGTAGGGGTTACGTCGGCATTGCAGAGTGAAAAAAAAGGACAGCTGATGTCACTCATTTCGGAGGATGAAAGTGCTAGTCTCTCCAAAGGTAGTTCAGGGGTTGCGTCAGTGAGCCAGGTTGAATAATAATTGGACGTCCAATAATTGGAAGAAAACTGGAAAATTAATAAAAATAATTTCACATTTCCAATGGGTTTTTGTTTCATTATCACTTTTTTCACTTAATGGATAATAACACAAAAACATTAAGGGAGTAGCAAAATTGAACAACCTGTATTGAGGCAATGTATTCAATTTGGATAAGGTAAATGTAAATAGTAGCCTATTTGTTGAAAGGGTTGAGATGTGAATCTGTGCAGCGTAGCGGTTATGTAGTTGGAGTGAAAGTATGACTAGTTAGGATTCAAATCCTGCCTTTTTCCCCAACTTTGCACACCTAGATTTGACAATATTTGACCATTCTTCTTTACAAAACTGTTCAAGCTCTGTCAAGTTCCTTGGGGACGACTGATGGACAGCAATGTTCGTCATGCCACAAATGTTGGATTGGATTTAGGTCGGGGATCAAGCTAGGCCACTCAAGGACATTTACATTTTTGTTCCCTAGCCACTCCAGTGTAGCTTTGGCTGTGTACTTTGGGTCATTGTCATGATGAAAGGTGAACTTCCGTCCCAGTTTCAGCTTTCTTGCAGAGGGCAGCAGGTGTTCCTCAAAGACTTCTCTGTAATTTCCTCCATTAATTTTCCCTTCTATCCTGACATGTGCCCCAGTCCCTGCCGATGAGAAACATCCCCATACCACCACCATGCTTCATAGTAGGGATGGTGTTCTTTGGGTGATGCGCTGTGTTGGGTTTGCACCAATCATAACGCTTTGCATTTAGGCCAAAAAGTTCAATTTTAGTTTTGTCAGACCACAAAACTTTTGCATCATGGCTACAGAATCTCCTTAGTGTTTTTTTGCATACTTCAAATCAGATTCAAGGTGGGCTTTGTTGAGTAATGGCTTCCTTTTTGCCACCCTACCATACAGGCCAGATTTGTAGAGTGCTTGGGATATTGTTGTCACATACACACTTTGACCAGTCTTGGCCATAAAAGCCTGTAGCTCTTGCAAAGTTGCCATTGGCCTCTTGGTAGCCTCTTTGATCAGTCTCCTTCCTGCTCAGTCATCCAGTTTGGAGGGATGGCCTGATCTAGGCAGGGTCCTAGTGGTGCCATACACCTTCCACTTCTTAATAATCGTCTTGACCGTGCTCTAAGGGATATTCAAGGCCTTTGATTTTTTTTATACCCATCCCCTGATCTGTGCCTTTCAAAAACTGCGTTCTTTTGAAAGTGCTTTGGTGCTCATGGTTGAGACATCACAATCAAAAAGCATTTTATTGAGCGAATGCACGCAACAATATTCACCTGGTGTTCTGTACACCGATGGGTATAAAACGTGTAAAACTTACAAAAATTTTACTTTGGACCACACACGAAAGCCAACAATAGACCGATATTTATCATCAGAAAAACACAGAAAACGGACGGTTGAGATTGACAGCTGTGAGATGCCGTCCTCCAGTAAAAAACATAAGGGGAACGAAAATTATGAACTCTGACCAGATGTCATTTTTTATTTATTTGTGGTAATGTTCCCCTGGAAAAAATTGATAATCCCAAACTACTTGCCTTTCTGAACAAATATGTAATAAATGCGGGAGCAATTCCTACAGCAGGTCAACTGAGAAGGGAATATCTACCCCAAATTGATGAATTGCACAAGATGAAAATTGTACCACTGGTAAAGATGTTGTGGTCCCTCCCTGGAAGCGCCGGAGGGACCAACCCACCTTCAAGCCCGCCCGTGGAAGAGGGCAAAAATCAAAGAGATGGGACTTGAGGGTGGGTGGTCTTTTAAGGGTGGAGGGAGATGGCGATTAAATGGCCGGTGTCTTAAAAAGACATGGGGGAGATTGTGTGACCATGGTGCAAATGCACATTTGTTTAATTGTTTTATTAGGAATTATCCCCTGCACCTGGCTATCATTGTAAATTAGAGCCAGGTTCAGGGTATTTAAAGAAAGCAGCTAGTCTGTTCAAGGGCTGCTGGTGTGTTAGATGCCCACTTGAAGGTGTCCTCAAGTGTAGAAAAAAAGAAAGGTAGTGTAAAAACCTTTTGATGTGTGAAACTCTGTGTTTTTGTTTATTTATTTTTGTGTTACAGGTAAACAGCTTAGCTGTCCTGTTTTTTAGTTAGGTTCCTGTGCTGTTTTTAGTTAGTGCTCAGTAGAGCTAGGTGTTCATTTTATGTTTATTAAAAATAGCGCGTAAGCGCTTTGAAACCTCAAGTCTGTGTGTCTGGGTCTACGTTGGAAGGGGCAAATGAACGACCGCATATGCTGGCTGGGTTACTATATACAGCTCTGGAAAAAATTAAGAGACCACTGCAAAATTATCAGTTTCTCTGGGTTTACTATTTATAGGTATGTGTTTGGGTAAAATTAACATTTTTGTTTTATTGTATAAACTACTGACAACATTTCTCCCAAATTCCAAGGCCTGACAATTCGAGGTCTGACAACACTGCATCTTTTTTGTTATTTTGACCAGTTGTCATTTTCTGCAAATAAATGCTCTAAATGACAATATTTATATTTGGAATTTGGGAGAAATGTTGTCAGTAGTTTATAGAATAAAACAAAAATGTTCATTTTACCCAAACACATACCTATAAATAGTAAAACCAGAGAAACTGATAATTTTGCAGTGGTCTCTTAATTTTTTCCAGAGTTGTGTGTGTGTGTGTGTGTATATATATATATATATATATATATATATATATATATATATATATATATATATATATATATATATATTTATTCAACCAATATAGTATCCTTACATAAACTGAAATGCTTAAAAAAATAAAAGTAAAGCTATACTGAGTTACCAGCAGATGGCACTGCAGCAGCTTTTTATTTGCAAATAAGTCATGATAATGGAGTTGCAGAATCCAAAACCATTAAAAAAAAAAAAAAAAAAAAAAAAAAAGCTCTTTCACTCTCACCTATTTGCAATATGCCCCACAATGTAATACATAATTAGATAAAAGCTGGCACTTAACAAGTATTGGAATACAGTATGATTATATATTTTTCTAATTCTTAATGCATTCTATTTTTGTGTGTAAATGTAATAATGTATTCAGGGTCTGTGCTAAAACATATTGTACATGATCACCACCATTCGTACACGCTGCACTTATCTGCTTGTAAAGTCCAGTTGATAGGTTGTTCAAAATAAAAATTATATCATGGTAAAAAAAAAAAAAAAAAAGGCCACATTTTTAACCAAGCATTTTTCAATGGAATGCTCCCCCAGATCCAGGTGTTTTTTGCTATAGAAACCATACAAACTTCAACATTGTTACAAGTGAGTGATTGCAATGACATAATACACATTTAATCTCAGGGTCTTTATAAGCAATAATGGACACTACTCTCTATTTATTTGATCAAAATAAATTAATAATTATTAATATGGGAATCTTCCATGGCTCTCAAGTAAGTCTTATATATTTGAATCAATGTATTTCTGTTTTAAAGACAGTATAGTAGATATTCTGAACAATGGATTTACAGTGTAGTTTTCAATAAAAACTAATGTACATTCATTATGACTCAAAATACTTGTTTAACTCCAACTTGTTTAACATGTTTATATTTGACTTGGCAGCTCAGAGAAAGAGAAACATACTTTTTTTTTTTTTTTCCAGAACTCGGGTATATGTGCTGATTGAACGGGAATTACATCAAATAGAACAATTTTCCTTCTGAAAGGTTTACAATCATCACAGCAGTGGCTTGACTACAATCAAATCACAAAGCTGTTAATCACATTAATTACATCTGAAAGAAGAAAATAAATATCTGAGTTTGACCAAGGGCACCCTGGCACAGATCTGTAAAGCTAGTTTGAGTCGGCTATTTACAAAAATATTAACTGTAATTATTTTTTTTACTATGATTAGGCATGGTTAATTTACTGGCTTCATATTCATGTGGCCTGAGGTGGTTTATGTGTATATTTACTTATTTATTTAATGACATAAGTAATTGAGTATAAGTAAGGTTGGCAAACGTCTTTTGTTTTGCTTGGAAGGACCTATACTATCAGTTAAAAACATAACGGAAGTTTTCATCAACATATATGACAAATACATATAACATTAACTATGGTACATTACAACAAGTATGGGGTCAGTATTGTCTTGTTGTACACCTATTGGAAAAAACATTGGTATACAACACAATCCAGACTAGTAGACAAAGCAGTAACAAAGATTGTGTCCTGTAAGTGGATAAGTGTATGCCAAAGTCTATTACATAACCAGGCGTGCTGTGATACCAGTCTTATATACCAAACTTATTTCAATTTCAGGCTACTGTAAACATACAAATAAGAAGTACCTTATTTTGTCATTTCTGATATTGACTATTTTGTCTCAGTTGTGTGTTAAGCACTTGAGAGAAACAGACCAGAATGAAAACAAAATTCAAAGGTGCCAAATAGGGACGATGCTGAAGTTGGCTTCTTCACCAGCTTCTAATTCGCATTCCAACTTCTGGAAATGTAACACATTGAATAAGTAACTGTGGTATTTCGGGGGTTACATCGCTTTGGGCCACTTATTTCAAAGTTGATTGTCACAGAGGGGGAACACCTCTATGTCACCCAAATGTATTTATCCCAGCCCCCGAACTGATTTTCATACAAAAACAGCAAAAATCATACAGAAATCCGAGCTGTCATCATTTGCAAAGACTGTAACCCAGAAAAGAGTTTCTGCTATCTAGTCTGCAATAACGAGGTGTGAACTCAAAACATATGACTATATCTATGTGGCCACAGTACTAATTTTCATGAAATGAGAAGACATTTGTGTTTATTATTATTTAATAATTTAGCTGACACCTTTATCCAAGGTGACTTACAAGTATTACAATAGAAAATACAATATTAAAAATATTCAAAAGTTATTGTTACAATAGTATTACTATTAGTAGTAGTAGTACTAGTAGTACTAATGTTACTGTACCAACCCTCCCTATTATCCCTGGACAGCCCTCTTTTCAGGTAACGTGTCCCAGTGTCCCCACAAGTTTAGTCAAATCTTATTTTTGTCCAGCTTTTGGCTAGTTGTTCCATTTTTCATGAACGCCTGTGTTTGGCCACAGGCTCAACTGTAATTTAACATCTCCCTGATGGACGGCGGTAAATCTAAAGTCAGCTGGCCCCATTATCCACATCAGACACTTTGAGAGGAAAAGTTTGTAAAACTGACTCTAAACTGAACGATATGAATCTGTAAAGTAAGTGTTAAACCTTTGCTAAATTTATATTGTTGCTTAATTACCGTGGAGAAAAGTTTTAATTAACAGAAAACTCAAATCTGTTTAACTTCAGCTTAATCCGAAGAAGAACTTGTGATCAAAAGGTTATTCTTTTTAGAATGCCTTATATATTAAATAAATTAAATCTCAAGTGTCCTTTTTTTCTTTCCTACTATATGACAGGTTTTTTGTTCACACCTCCTTACCAAAGACTGGATGAGCGCGGAAACTTGAGCAACAGTCTTTGCAAATGATGATGTCCTGGATTTCTGTATCATTTTTGCTATTTTTGTATGAAAATCTGTTTTGGGCCAGTTACTTATTCAATTTGTGTTGTTGGTCTACTTGCAATCTGTGCCATGTTTGCATGCTGTTTTTGTATGACAATCCATTTTGGGCAGGGATAAATACATATGGGTGATGTAGAGGGATTCCCCCTCTGTGAGAATCTGCTTTGAAATTAGTAATGATTTAACCCCCAAAATATCCAGTTACTTATTAAATTTGTATTACATTTGTGGGATGCAAATAAGAAGCTGGAATGCGAATATGAAGTTGGACAAATAAGAAGCCAACTGCAGAATCATCCAACAAAGGTAGTCATTGTGTAGCAATACTCATGGTTTACAGTGGCTGCATTCACACAATCGAATAGGCCAGGATGGATTGTTCTATTATAATTGTCCTATGTGTTTTATAGTTTTATCAAGTAAAATTATATGATATATCTATATATAGATATATAATAATATCTATATATATACTATATATATATATAGATCTATATATATATATTATAGGGTCTGTGTATAATAATATTATTATTAATTAGTATTATTATTAATAATAGTATCATAGGGAAATGAGGCTTGACCAACAGCTATTTTGCTTATGGAAAGGGAAGAATAGTACTCACTGTTCTTATTATAACCGTACCATTCAAAATAAATAACAATAAAAAAGGAGGTGAAGATAGATTAACAGCCGGCTTCTCTATCACTGTACTGGTGTGGCGCGCGCTCCAAGATGTGGTGCCGCGTGTTACAATACTCAATCAGAACTGGATGTATTGATGCGACCAGCGAGTGAAGATACTTTCTCTCTGAACAAAAAAAAAAAAACAGCAACAACAAAAAACAAGCAAACGCCAGAGCTTTTCTGTCAACAAACAGCAAGTTAAAATATGCGGCACCTGAAGTGTGATACTAGACTGTTTCTACTGGTAAGTGCTTCCAAAAAATCTATTTGCCACCAATTGCTTGTCAATTTTTCTAGTTATGAATGGTTTTATGTAGACAATAGTGACATCTTTTCTTTTTTTAAATCGTTTTTATTGTTACTTTATAAACCATTTGTCTTTTACTTCACGTATGTTAGATCACGTTGTCTGTAAATTATCTAGGATTATTTAGGTGCATTGAATTGTTGAAAGCGTTTTTAAAACAAAACCAACAAACAAAAAAAAAAATATTTTCTTTTCTTTCTTCAGACACTTTTTCTAAGAGCTGCTTTTGGATGGCATGATTTAGATAATAGCGAGTATGACTGCTGGCCATTAGAAAAACCAGATGAATTTAACATGATAGACTGTGGAGGTAAGCCCCTTTACCCAATATTACCTTTGTTTCCTTCGTCACAATAACCTAAAAACAAGCAATAATAATAATAATAATAATAATAAATAATAATAATAATAATAATAATAATAGTAAATCTAAGATAATGACTAAATGTTAAATAATGAATGATAAAATGATGAATGGTGTGATATTGGTCGTTAAGGAAATCTACTATGCTTTGTGAATATTATATCTTAACAAATAATATTTTAGTAAATCATAAAACATTTATATAAACCATGTATGTGCATAGTTACCGCAAACTATTCGTACAGTACAGTATAGAAATTAAGAACACATGACCACTTTATGTTTTATATATGTGTTCACATACCATATATGGTTTATTTTTCATAGTGCACAAAATATTTGTTATTATTTTAAACATGTTCATATATATTTGAACTCATATACTGTATATATTGCATTTCCAAAAGTTATCCAAGAAGGGGAAGCTAACTAGTGTGTAGAATTATTCAGTGTAATGAATGTATAAGTTTAATGAAATTGCCTTAAAAAGAGCCTCCAGTTTACAGCATTACATGCAGTTTGCATTCTTATAGGGAGCAGAGTATCATGTGAAAACAGGAAAAGGCTGTTCATTTCAGTGCTTGTGGCTAACCAAAGTGGCAGATTTTAGCATAGAGATCACTGCTATGTGTGTTTCTTCCTTTCTTATCGTTTGTTTCAATGTGTTGTACATGTACTGAATAGTATATGTGCTGTACTGATTGATTTTTGAATTGTCTGTATTAATTTTGAACTTTAATGCAATATCTTGTTCTTTCTATGGGTTCCACTACAAAACAAGCATTTGGCACATTGCTTGTGTCAGTGATTTCTCTGTTATTTAATGCTTATTTTGCCAGGTTAACTCCAAATATAATCCACTATGCTTATTTTCAGTTTTTGCTTTTTATCAAAAGCAGTTTGGCTGTACATATACAGTGTACTTTGTCCTACTCACAAACCTTGTAATGGAAATTATACAGCACTATCAACTGCAAGAATATGCCATAATAACCTAATCTAATAGGGCACTTATAAGATGGATGGATGACCAATTAGTCTGTAAGTAATAATTCATTGGCTGTTAAAGCTGTTTAGCAGCTATCTATATGTCATGCTATAATTAACAGTGCATTCTAAGGAACAGTGATGTTTCTGTTTGAGGTCTGGAGATGGCTTGGGTACACAGACCACCAGAGAAAATTATGAGTGGAGAAGAATTCAACGTCACCTATGCAGTAACCGCATCTGATGAGTTCTATCAGTGGGCAGTAGAAAACGGTATCTTCCCCCACAGGTATTGAATGGGCATGAAAGCTGTGGGGGTGGGGGGGAAAGTCAATCAGCCTGGGTAACAAAATATAAAAGTATATATTAGAACATAGCAAGTGATTATTTTAATAATTCTTACATTGATGTTTGGAGTAATATATTTAAAAAAAAAATGAAATCAAGAATTCGCCTCTCCCTCTTACTGAATTAGACTAAATATGTCAATGGTACTGAGCTTGGAAAGTTAGCAGTGTATTTTTGGCACTTTTTCAGATGGTAACTGAAAATTTTGTAGGATTTTGTTGGGGTTTTTCTTCCTGAAAAAAGTTCCCAGAATTATACATACTACAGTAGGTAAATAAATAGCTTTTAAAATAAATTTGCAGGTCTAATGTTTCTGTTCATAACAGTGCTTTGTTGATATTTCAAGATTTGATCATTTACAAATTAGGTTAATTTATGGTTAGTTCATGTTGACAGTAAATTGTACAAGCACTTCACTAATACATTGTTCAGTATTTTGCTGATTTTTGATGTGTAAGTCATATACAGTGCCTTGCAAAAGTATTCAGACCCCTGATCAATTCTCTCATATTACTGAATTACAAATGGTACATTGAATTTCGCTCTGTTTGATATTTTATTTTAAAATACTTAAACTCAAAATCAATTATTGTAAGGTGACATTGGTTTTAAGTTGGGAAATATTGTTAAGAAAAATAAAAAACAGAAATATCTTTCTTGCATAAGTATTCAACCCCCACACATTAATATTTGGTAGAGCCACCTTTGGCTGCAATAACAGCTTTAATTCTTTTGGGGTAAGTATGTAGCAGCTTTGCACACAATGTCGGAGTGATTTTGGCCCATTCTTCTTGGCAGATTTGCTCCAGGTTGTTCAGGTTGGTTGGATGACGCTTGTGGACCGCAGTTTTCAAATAGTGCCACAGATTCTCAATGAGATTGAGATGAGGACTTTGACTGGGCCACTGTAGGACATTCACCTTTTTTGTTCTTGAGCCACTCCAATGTTGCTTTGGCCTTGTGCTTGGGATCATTGTCTTGCTGAAAGATGAATTTCCTCCCAAGCTTCAGTTTAGCGGACTGAAGCAGATTCTCTTGCAGTATTTTTCTGTATTTTGCTCCATCCATTCTTCCTTCAATTGTAACAAGATGCCGAGTCACTGCTGATGAGAAGCATCCCCACAGCATGATTCTGCCACCACCATACTTCACTGTAGGGATGGTGTGTCTGGAGGCATGGGCAGTGTTAGGTTTGCACCACACATAGCGCTTTGAGTTTTGGCCAAAAAGCTCTATCTTGGTCTCATCTGACCACAAAAACTTTTCCCACATCGCAGCTGGGTCACTCTCATGCTTTCTGGCAAACTCCAGATGTGCTTTCAGATGGTACTTTTTGAGTAACGGCTTCTTTCTTGCCACCCTCCCATACAGGCCAGTGTTATGCAGAGCTCTTGATATGGTTGACTGGTGCACCATTACTCCACTCCCAGCCACTGAACTCTAGCTCCTTCAAAGTGATTGTTGGCCCCTCTGTGGCCTCTCTCACAAGTCTCCTTCTAGTCTGAGCGCTGAGTTTTGAGGGACGGCCTTTTCTTGGCAGTGCCTGGGTGGTGTGATGCAGCACAGGGGTTGAATACTTATGCAAGCAAGATATTTCAGTTTTTTATTTTTCTTAAAAATACTTCCCAACATAAAACCAATGTCACCTTACAATAATTTATTCTGAGTTTCAGTGTTTAAAAATAAAATATCAAACAGAACGAAATTTCAATGTACCATTTGTAATTCGGTAATATGAGTGAATTGGTCAGGGGTCTGAATAATTTTGCAAGCCACTGTGTGTATGTGTGTGTGTAAGTTGCTTAGTGGGTTATTGCACAGACTTGAGTCTTTTTGTTGCCAGTAATGCAGCAGCTGCAAAAAAGTTCTGTGAAGAGCAAGACTGTCCTCCAAATTGGAAAGATGCAAATGGACAGAACTGCTGTGTACATCATGCAAACATACATTCCTGTCCACTGGGGTTTATGGTAAGAAATATCTATTATTTTTCTGTGACCTCTTTTCAAGTTAAGCAATGCTTCAGTAAGGGATCAAAGGTAATATGTTGCATTGTGATATACAGTACTTTAACATTCCTTAGCAGAGTAGAAAAATTCTTTAAAATACCCATTTTTTAGGGGGCTGTTCTGCTTAGTGTTTATGGTCGTAAGGAAAATAGTTGTATTGTAGTTTTGTTCTATAGGGTTTCACAACATCACCTATGCAGAGACTACAATCTCCTCTGTTGTCAAATCCTCCTTCTACCACCTCAGAAACATCTCAAAGGTCCATCCCTACCTTTCCCTCCTGGATGCAGAGATACTCTGTCATGCATTAATCTCCTCTCATCTTGACTACTGCAACTCTCTATGGTGGTCTTCCATTATGTGCCATCAACCGATTGCTGCTTGGATCCTTACCAGATGTAAAAAGCATGATTACATTATTCCCTGTCTTGCCTGCTGCACTGGCTACCTGTAAAGTTCAGGATTTCTTTCAAAATGTTCCTGCTTGCCTACAAGGCCCTTCATCACACAGGTCCAGAATATCTCTCAAACCTGCTGACCTGCTATGTCCCAACATGCAAGGTGAGGTCATCTGACTCTGCCTTTCTTGTCATACCCAACAAAAGTGCACCCACTCGGAGAGTGCTCTTTTAGCTTCATGGCCCCGACTCTCTGGAACTCTCTCTCAGCTTTAGTGCGTGCAGCTCCCACAGTCGCTCGCTTCAAATCAACTCTCAAGACCCACTTGTTCTCCCTTGCTTTCAATGCTGTTTAAGCCTGATATCTGTTATTAGCTGCTGTCTAAACTGTTATTTCAGGTTTTTCATTTCATCTTATTTGTATGATTCTGTATGACACACGCATCTATAATGTTTAGAGTCCTGGTTTTGTATTTAATGTATTATGCATGTATTTAATGTATTTGCATTGATTTTTACTGTTTATATTTAATGTACTATGCCCTATATTATACTGTATTTAATGAGATGTTTAAAGCACCCCCCTGTCGCTTCAAAACGGTTATCAAACACATATACTCTCTAAGTTAAGCTGGTACAACAAAGTTTAATTATTACCCATTTTTAAGTGGTATTTATTACCCATATATTTCTTACATAGACTAGGGGCAGAATATTGCAGGGGGACAAGTTAATTGTTACACTCTACCAATTTAAAAATCAGAGAGGACATTTTGAGAGGTTTTCTGAGGCCTCAGAGATGCTTGAAAGATTTTCAGAAAGTCAACTGTATGTAATGACTGATACAGAAAGTGTCATGCAAAGTGACCCAAAGCAACAAGAAGACTATATTAGTAATACCTGTGAAATAGATATTTCAGACCATGTTTCTCTTAAGGTAAGTTAAGCTCTGTATGTTGTGGATTTAGTATTTCTCTAAAGTGCTTCTTTCCAATCCAATGTTATGATTTTAAAGTTATGTTTTTCTTTCACCATGTCACAAATAAATAAAACGGTATATTGGCATTGACTCGGCATTTTAAGAACGGTATAAATGTGCTCATCTGAGGGATAAAATATTAGATATGAATTTCAAAATCATTGACTACATTTCTTTATGGCACTCAGTATGAATGTGTCATTTTATTTGTCACCTTCTCTGTTGTTTCTATGAAGAATAAAGGTGGAATATGTGGGCCCTGGATCCCTGATGATGGCCGGATTTTTACCCACACCCTCTCTACAGCTGGAAAAATGACTCAAAGGAATTGGACTGCAAAGGTATAATAGTTAAGTCCTTAAATCTCAGAAACTGTATTTTGTTGTCCGTGACATTGACCTCTAACCTAATATGTCTGCCATAGTGATTTGGATTCATCAAGATTTCAGTGGAGTTTCTGAACCCCAGCACAAACACACAAACAGTGTCTGTGTTTCACAAACACCCAGCCTTATCCCAATGCAGATTATTTAATTGATCCATCTGTAGGAGTAGCACCCTCCCTGGGATTTTACATACAATATTTTTCACATGTATTCTTAATAAGTGGCAGCAGTACTGGTATTACTGCTAATTTAAAACACGTAATAGTTTATTTATAGTTTTCTAAGAACAGCATGTGGATAACAACACAGTGGTGAAAAAACAGCTGTTATAGAAAAAGTTGCACATTGGAAAGGAGAGACAAAATTATAAATTGGGTAAGGTTACAGAAATATTTAGCTAAATTAAGGGCCAAATTAGATATATATTTTTTACTGTTTGATTAGTTTACAAAAGATTAGTGAACAAACATCTAGACTCTTGGAGTTGCTAATTAAATAGAGACCTTTACAAAATAATAGCTCTTAATGCATCGAAGTACAAAGGTCAATGTATCCCTGGACTAAATTAATAGTTTCAGAGTCCTGAACATTGACCAGTTTGCTGTATCTATCACTTGAGCTATCATGAGCTTACTGTATTGGTAACATTATTGGATACAAGTCTAAATTCTACAAATAGTGAATTCTATTGGCTCACATCTCTATTATTCCTGTAATCAACTGGTTTGTAGAGTTCTGACTTTGTATATCATCTTTTTTTTTCCATTCTGTTGTTATTCACGTATTGATGAAGGGAGGACAGTTCGTCCGGACGTCTATGGTAAATAATGTTTTACCTCAATGATTCTTTAACTTGGTATTTGAATCGTTTTCCCAAGCTGAAATTATGTCATTATTTTAATTATACATTAATGTGATGAAACGTTTATTTTGGCAAGCAAAACCGATTGATTGCCTCAAGCTGTTTTTCTTTAAAACATATGTTTGTGCATGACTGTGTGGGTATTAGCAATATGTGATGTTGCTAGGATACTATCATTCTTTAGATTCTGTTTTTGCTTGTTTCTAAGCTGACAAGTTACCCGCCTGGCTTGGAAACTGTTCCCAAGCTGCTATTTTGTCTAGGAAATACATTTCTTTCAAGGGGAGACTACTATTATGCAATTTCAAAGGTTCTTCGTGTACACTGTTAATGAGGTAGCCTGTTATAATCAGAGGGTTGATTTTTTAGCATTTTACAGCAACAAGGAATCCACCTAGGTTGCATAAACCACTTTTGTTTAGGGCTAATTCTGGGATATCCACAGACAAGTGGTTTGATGCAATACAGGGTGATTCTCCAGTGTTTTAAAATGATCTAACAATACAGCTGTGATTTATCCTGGTGAGGTATAGGTTGATCAAATCAGACCCACATATTGATAACACATATGCAGTGGCCACCAGGCCCACAGATCTCGTAAAGGGAGATTTCTATGATCTATAATAACACCAGTTGTATAACTGGCGTGTGGACTTGAACTTTGGGTTATCATTTTCAATAAATGAAGTTTCCAGACAATTATTCATAGAAAACTGCTTGTAGTAATAAACTCATTTTACAAAAACAAATAAATAAATAAATAAATAAATAAATAAATAAACACATGCTTACATAAATTAAAGGCTGAGTTACATTTGATTATCGGTTTGTACCAAAGAAATGTAAAAAAAAAAAAAACTTTAAGGTTTCAAATATATCTGGGGTACTTTCATAATATAATATGCCGTATTTGGGTGGTGTTTACACCATTGTTTTATAAAATATAACTATTATAAACATTACACAAAATAACTAAAAACTGTTTTATAAGTACATAGAAGCCATCTTTTTGGGTTGCTTTGCCAGCAACTGGCATAAATGAGCAATCAAGTGTATTAGCGGCTGCTATCTCACCAAGTTCTTTTTTCCTGTCTTGCCAGGTGGTCCTGGTTCATGTGGGGGTGACTTCCTTGATTGCTCATGTCAGGGTAGGGATGATGCAGGTTGCTGTGGAGGCGAAGACCACAGTCTTGCCTGCTATAGGTATAGGCTCGTTTTAATCTAAACCCCTCTCTTTATAATTCCTGCTGGCGTTTCCCGTCTGTGTTATTTACTGACCAAACTGCAACTGCATTAATCACAAACTTGAACCAAGAAGTACAAAAAAGACTCTGGGCCAGTCAATTATAATTTAGACACATAGGTAGGAGAGAATGTTTTCAATATTTCATGATGAGTGGGAAACTTTTTTTTTTCAATACAGCAATAAAATTAAACATTTTGTAACAAACATATTTTGTCAAGACAATAATTGAATGTATGTATTTTACCATAACAGTGCTCTCTAATTATAATAAGACCCTTTACAATGTTATTCTAGGGTGGTATTGCCATGGCTCTCATTTTCACTTGAATTCTCATTATAATGCAGCACACCAAGCTCCACCATTTAACTACTGCACCAAACTACCACATTATAATGAGGGAGCCCTGCACCTTGTTTTTGACCCTTTTAACAATCATCTGGATTGGATTATGAAACAATTAGAACTATCATGTTATTATTTATGACATTTGTAAGGCACACCGTAAGGGTCTTATTTTTTGAAAACTGTATTTATATTAAATGCTGTTATGTTATAGGAACAGCAACCTACCTGGATTACACAGTGAGCTCATTTTGAACCCGAAGTCAAATAATGGTGTAAGTGTATTATGTGTATTGTAAATGCCCTTTTTACAGAATTCCTGTAATAACCTTGTTCTTCCTTCACCATCAGTGTGTGGAGACGGAATTTGTGATGCAGAGGAGATGTGTTCCACATGCCCTGCTGATTGTGGTGAATGTCCAATGACTGCAGCAATCAAGGTTGCAATATGCCTCCCAATTAGCTTTGTCTTCACTGGCTTCATCCTTACAGTAGTGGTAGGTTGCTGTTGTCTTTTTTTTTTTAACAGGAAAGACTAAAAAAATGAAAAAAAAAATGCTAGTTCCCCTTTCTCCCCTGTCAAGAAAACATTTGACTGGCAAATGTATCCAAAAACTAATGGGCAGCTCATTTGTCAGTATATTGTAGCGAACACCAAAACAGTTAAAAAAAAAAAATTAAAAAAAAAAAAATTCTCTTTTTATTTCTCGATTCTTATATGATAATTAATTTGGCAATCTTTTGTTTTGTTTCATGGTGAGAACATGTTGACCAATTGACTGCTGATTTATGAAACTAAATGGTTACCATATTGTGACATATTTAAAATATTTTGTGACGATCAGTGCATTATTATAACCCAAAGGTTTAAATGTATGTTGATAATAAAGTCAGAATTTTATATAAAAACTGCGACGAAATCATAGTAACATTGACTAAGCTTACATCCTTACATTTGCTTTGTGTTTTCCAGTGGTTTCAATATCAAAAACAAAAAATGTTTTGGGATGAGAGCTGGATAATTGACTTCAGTCAAATAAAACAAGGTCTGTAAGTATTTTGTTTCTTAATTTTCAATTATATTTCTGGAAGATGTGTTTATTTATACATAGATCTGTAACAATACAAATTGATGCATGACAGTGGTTCATATTGTTATCAGTATTTGATATATTTTTTTTTTAGGAAATGTATAATTATGATTGTTGTGTAAATTAAGTTTGTCAGGATACTGTTTTCAAGATGCCTGATACTGTATTCAAGATGCCTAATGAAAGGTTTGGAAATATTTAATAGAAAATCAAATACAAATCTGTGGAAATGGTTCTGAGACACCCATTTTCAACACAATAGATATACGGTGTGCTGTACAAAACCTATTTTGTACCTGGTTGTATTGCCAGTTATGACATATGTAATCCAGTATATTGTGAATGCTTATTAAAATGTAATTAAAGCATCAACAATTCTCTGGCGACCTGGTTTCTCCAGGACCCTTGATGGTTACACCATCCTAGGAGGACCGTTCTCCCCGAGTGGAGCCTTCATGTTGTGCTGGAGGCTTTCACGAAGGCCCTGTTTGAGCTTGTTCTGACAAAGGCCCTGTTTGAGCCTTGAGCCTTCCTCTTGGCTGTCACCTCCGCTAAGTGGGTCAGTGAGTTGCAGGCACTGTTGGTTTCACAGCACCTGTATGCATATTTGGGACGATGGCGGCAGGGTGTCACTGTGTACAAACCCTACTTTCCTCCCCAAGGTGATTACAGCCTTCCACATTAATCAATATGTGGAACTGAAGTCTTTACATCCACCTCTGTTTGCTTTGGTGGAGGATAGGAAATTGAATTTCCTCTCCCCGGTGTACATTGAGGTGTTACGTGGATAGTACAAGAGCTCTGCGTCATTCTGACCAGCTATTTGTCTGTCACGGTATAAGGACTCTCGAAGCAGCGACAGTCGCATTGGATTGCGGATACATGACAGTGCTGGCTTACCCCCACCTGGGAGAGTAGCTGCGCACTCTACTAGAGGGTTGGCTATATCTTGGGCCCTCTTCAGAGGATCCTAGCTGTCCGATATATGTATGGTGGCTAGCTGGGCTACGCCGCATACATTCTCCAGGTTTTACTGCTTGAATGTGGTAGATCCTTCCTTGCCTTCAATAGGCATGAGGGTCCTTGCGGTTGCATGCTCGCACCACTAACTTTTGGTTATATGGTTCTGATGAGTCCCTCATATGCTGCCATTCATTCTCCCTCGCGAAGGCTCTGATATACAGTATCTCATACCTAAGGTTGTTAGTGGTTGTCTTCAAATTAAAAGGGAACATTAGGTTACTTACTGTAACCCTGGTTCCCTGAAAGAGAAGACGACCACCAACCGTGAGATCGCATCGGTCGTCCTCACGGGTTCGATGCAAAAAGAGAAATGGCTTCCTCAGTATGACGGTTTTAACCCCTCGGTAGGCAGAACTGAGGACGTCATCCCAGAAGGGGCCTATCGGCAGCTCTGGCATAGAAATCTCAGAAAATACCTACCAATAGGCAGGTATATCCCATACCTAATGTTGTTGGTGGTTGTCTTCTCTTTCAGGGAACCAGGGTTACAGTAAGTATCCTAACTTTTTCCTTGGTTTCTGCTGCACTGCAAATTAATTTTGAGACCACAGCCTGCAGTACCACACAGAAGATGAAGATATATTTTTATTAATACTCATTAATTGGGAAAGTGCTGTGGTCTGTCCACCTACCAATCCTAAATTTTGTGCAATAGTGATTTCTTTACATTAGTACAAGAGTTTCAAAATCAATATCAGTCAGTGTAAAAACAAAAACAAGTTTGATACGCTTGTGTTCCCTCTGACAGCTCACATTGCT
Source organism: Polyodon spathula (assembly GCF_017654505.1). Classification (NCBI taxonomy): domain Eukaryota; kingdom Metazoa; phylum Chordata; class Actinopteri; order Acipenseriformes; family Polyodontidae; genus Polyodon; species Polyodon spathula. Next base: position 37,580,768 of record NC_054535.1, read on the forward strand.
TGGACCACCATGGGAAGCACCGTGAGTATCCCATTTGGAAACAGCGACTCCAATGCCAGCTGTATTACAGCTCTCAGCTCCTGCACAGGAGCTCTCAACACATCCAGAAAACAGTACTTCACCCAGACCGGGATATAGTATGTGATCATCTTTTTATTTTGTCTACAAAATGGAAAACATTCACTCTTTTAACATGTTCTCATTTTGTTGATCATTTCTGTACTGTGGGTGTTGTCGAGTGCTTGGAAACCAAACATTTTGTGTTTGAATTGAAAGTGATGGTCTCAAGGAGTTGAATGGGTCAAAGTTCAAGTATATTGTCCTCTAGAGGAATTATCACTTTTTGATGTCACTACTGTGGTATAATGCCTCTTTTTTCAATGGTTCAGGATGCAAATGTAGCCTTCATCCACGATATTTATAGGGTGCAAAAGCATATTTCCTGAGAGCAATGAAACAAGTTTAAAACCTGCAGAACTACAGTATATACTGGAACACTATATGCAACACGTGCAACAAGCGGCGTGTGTGCAAAACATACCGAGCACCGTGCACCGAGTAGCGCATGCACCGGAGTGCTATGCACACTGAGAGTACCGGGCAATGTGCACACTAAGTGCACTGAGCACCAAGGAGCTATTGCACCGAACACCACATGTGCCGAGAACCTAGGAACACACGGGCTAAATCTGCAGCGGGCAAATCTGTAGACAGAGTACAACACAATATAAACAATACGAGTGGGGAACACACTGCTGTTGTTGCTGTTTGATTTTTCAAAGGCCCGACGCACCAAGGTGGGTGGGTGGAGGTAGCCGGCGAGGTTTACTCTACAGCGGGTCAAATAAAAATACAGCCCCATGGAGGACATGGCCTTTTTTTCTCGCTGTTGCACAACACAGACAAGCGGGTGTACCACGTTTGCACTGCACTGCAGTTGTGCCAGCAAAGGTATTTAGTCAACAACAATAACAAATATATATTTATATAGCAGCAGCTAGCATACTTACTCAACAGGGGAGTATGGAGGATGTGCTCTCCACAGGAGTGAAGGCTTGAAAAAAACAACAACACTTAATCCTTTAAATCAATACTGTGCATGCAGTTGACTCATATACCACAGATAGGAAAGCCACAGCCTGCAGCATGAGCGCGAACAGGTTGCTGAAGAAAAATAGAAAGAAAAAAGCTGAATCAGGAGCCACTGATTCCATGAAAACGGCAAGCCAGCTTTCAGCCTGAAAGGCAAGGGAACTGCAGTTGGCTCAAAAGCTCTTTTTCACAACACACTCAGCTACCAACACAGAAGATCTTACCTTATCGTACTGAGAGGCAAAAAGAGAACATGGCTTTCGTGGTTTGACTATTTAATCCCTCTGTAGGGGGGACAGAGAGCGTCATCCCAGTAAGGGGCCTATCGGTAGCTCTGGTATAGAGAGCTCAGAAAATACCTACCAATGGGCAGACATATCCCATACGTACTGTTTTGGTGGTCTTCGAATTGAAAGGGAGACGCAGTTCAGCATTAACAACTGAAATTTAACTATTAGCGGCGTTATCATTTTATGCAACCAGTTCCTTTCAAAGAACGATTTGATTTAATAGGAATACATCAGAGCACTATGTCTTGGTCTGTACATCAAGTTACAGCAGCCTTACTTAGTCACCATGAAGAATTCATTCAGTTTCCAAAGACTGCTGAATGTATCAGAGAAGCTAACAATAAATTTTACTTAATTGCAGGATTCCCAAATGTTACAGGGGCTATTGACTGCACACACATTCCGATTAAAGCGCCCGTTGGAGACAGCTTTGCTTTTATAAATAGAAAGAACTTCCACAGTGTAAACTGTCAGGTTACATGTAATGCTCAAGGAATAATAACTAAATACCCTGGATCCTATCACAATGCCTTCACTGAAAGACAGTCTGGCTTATGGAGTATATGGAGAATGTGGTTGTTGCCCCTGGATTAATTTTAGGTGATTTATTAATACTATAATATTGTTCTTACTCTATTATAGGTGACACTGGCTACCCTTTGTGTTCACGATTAATGACTCCAGTTAATAACCCAGACAGTGAACCAGCACAAAAATACAATGATGTTCATAGTACAACTAGAAATGTGATAGAACGCACCTTTGGAATTTATAAAATGAGATTTAGGTGTCTGGATAACACTGTGGGGATTTTTGCAATACTCTCCTCAGAAAGTCTGTCACATTTTTGTAGTCTGCTGCATGCTTCACAGCCTTGCTGTAAGAAAAGGAATACTTCATATTGACAAGGGGCTTCGTGGTGAAGATGAACATGAAAATCATTGGAACCAAGGTGACATTAATACTGCAAGTGAAACACGAAACAAAATAATTGCAGGGTTCTTTAATTTAAAAAAAAAAAAATCCCATCACTAATTAATGTACTCCATAGACAACTGAAATATGCAGAAAAGTATTTACTTGCATAGACTACTGTATGTAAGCTACTTTTTTTTTTCTTTACACAACTAAAATATACAAAAATAAAAGTTCTATATTTATATTCCTAAATATTATTAAACCTCAGTACGGTGGGGTACAAAAATTAGTGGTACAAAGAAACAATCTTTTTATTATTTATGCTTTCAGTTTTTGTGAAACCTTTCTTTCAGATCTACGTTTTTATTTGTTATCGCTGTTCCCATGGTCTTGCACTACATTTAACACATCACATTCAGTGTGACACAGTACATTGTTACATTGTGATGTTTTTGTATTGCATTCTTCATCACATTTTAACACCGGCTCATTTGAAGTAATCTGAACATGAATGATGCTGGTTAGATGTCTAACAGCAGAGGTTAGATCATTTATTGAATCTTGAGTCTTTCAGATAATCAAATTCTGCACTGATTTCACGGAAACACTCAAGCTATTTGTCTTGATCAGCTGCAAAGTTAGCAACTGACTCATTGACATTGGACATAGACTTTAATATCAGGTCGGCATTCATATTTTGTGTCAGGTTTTTGTTTCCATTTACTTTGAGAGTATATGTGCTTGTGTGATTGCATTCATTAATTTGATTGTTGTCCTGCGCTTCTCTCTAAATTCCTGCAGAGGTAACACCACTAAATCCATTGAAGAAATATCTTCCGTGGGAGACAAAGTATCTGAAATTGTCATATAAAATAACATATTAGACAGTACTACAGGTGCAGTTGCAGCTGTTTAAAAATCAGATTTATAAAGTGAGTAGGTTATCAAATGTGCCATATTCAAACTTGTTTTGACGATATGTTCAAATGTTAATGTAGTGCTACTGTTTTCTATTTGGTTTAAACACTCCAAAGTGTCTCGACAATTTTGTCGTGAAAACATTGATAAATCTGCCCCTTAAACAGAAAACATCATCAGAAAACTACACACTGATTTACTATACGCTAGAGTAGTGGTTCTCAATCCTGGTCCTGGGGGAACACTGCCCTGCTGGTTTTTGTTCCAACTGAGTTCTTAGTTACTTAATTGAACCCTCAATTCAACTAATAATTTGCTTAATATGACTTTTTCAATTGTGTGGCTTATATGAAGTTGGAGATTTCAAGTTCCTTATACAATTGTATACTTAATTTGAAATCTCCATCTGTTTAAAATAATTTAAGAGCTCAGATTGGGCAAATTATTAATTCAATTGAGGGATCAATTAAGTAATTGAAAGCTCAGTTGGAACAAAAACCAGCAGGGCAGTGGTCCCTCAGGACCAGGATTGAGAACCACTGCGCTAGAGAAACATAGCCTTTAATTACGGGGTAAATCTGCCTCCATGAAAGAATCAACACCTCCCACGACACCTTCCACAGTACGAATCTCCATTGTCGATAAAAGCTTTTGCAGTCACAGAGGATTATGAATGTAACTGGTTTTGAAAGCCAGCTCATGGTTTTGAAAGCCAACCATGACATTTTTAGAAACAAGATACTCTCAAAAAGACTTCAACATGATATTTTATGACTTAAAAATGATTTACTTTGAAACATGGACACATGGTGGTCTACTTGGGCAGGAGTGATAAATATATGAAATGGTTTTACATTTAAAATGTCACCTGTCATACAACAAATATCACTGAACCATGGACAAAAGAACAGGTGGTCCTTGACCTTGATTATAATAATTGCACTATGTAACACAATTTTTGTTCAAATGTGTGTCTTTTCGTTCATATAAAGTCAGAAAAAAACAACATGTGAATCCAAATTAACATGTATTTATACTAAAGTAATACAAAAATGACTGCAAAAGATTTAGAAGTGAGTAGTTTTTCGAGATTTACGATTATACTGTATTTACAGTATAATCGTAAATCTCAAAAAACTACTCACTTCTACTCACTAAACTAAATACAGTATAATCATAAATCTCGAAAAACTACTCACTTCTAAATCTTTTGCAGTCATTTTTGTATTACTTTAGTATAAATACATGTTAATTTTGATTCATATGTTGTTTTTTTCTGACTTTATGTGAACGAAAAGACACACATTTGCCTATTTTCCCATTGGAAATAATGATATTTTGAAATATCACTGTCCTGGTCACAAAAGCAAAGTTTGTGGGGAATAATAGCCATTTTCTATACTTTTGAGGCATAAGCAATTAGGAAATAACACTTACTACCCAGGAACAAAAAAAAAAAATGTTACACGGTGTTGTTAGCAGCACATATCACTGTGGTATGGTAACAAGGGTTCACTGCACTGTGATCATATAAAGCTCTGCATAACTGACATGATTTATTTGATATCTGTTACTACAGATCTTGTGTGGGACGATCCAGCATTATTGTAGCCCCTATAGGTGTAACTGCTCATTTGTACATGCCAGTATCTTAACCAGAGAATAATTGTTTTTTACAGTGATGCACGCACAGTAGCTATTAAGAAAATAAAGAAGAAAACCTTTTCTCTTACAAAAACTATCCGGAGAGAAGTAAAGCAAGTTAGGTATGTGGAGCTTTTTAAAATCAAAATGATACATTATAATTGTTAAATTATAGTTGCTATATTATAATTGTTAGTTTTGTAATATATAGTCTTTATGTCAAGGCAGTATTATATTTATGATTATAGTTATGTTATAGTTATATTATAATACTGGATGAGATCTGAAAGATTGAGCAGTTACAGTGTCACAAACTGTCTCACTGGTTGCTGATTCACCTGGTGGGAAGTGCTCTTGGAACATCTGTGTCTTCAAGAGTCTGTTTTTAAACTGTTTTTCTACAGAAAAAAACAAAACAAAAAAAAAAAAAAACATGTCATGTTAGCTGCAATAAAGTACAACTATTTCCTTAGGATGCTTCTGGTATATGTTTTCTCTTTAAAATTGTGACGAATATGCAGAAGGCTCCTGGAATAGCCTCAGTTTAAATATTAACCAAGGTTATTTTCTGATAGTACTGTATGTTAATTTACACCACTCTATATTTGAAAGGATTCTTGTAGAATTGAATTACAGTGCTAGCGTTTTCTCTGTGGCAGAGAGCTTGATCATCCAAACCTATGCAAGTTTTTTGGTGGCTGCATAGAGGTGCCAAATGTAGCCATAGTAACTGAGTACTGTCCGAAGGGGAGTCTTAATGATGTTCTACTAAATGAAGAAATTCCTCTCAACTGGGGCTTCAGGTAGGAGATCATAGCATCGCTTGTCTGTTTCTTTCTTTCTTTCTTTCTTTCTTCTTTCTTTCTTTCTTTCTTTCTTTCTTTCTTTCCTTCCATCCATGCATAGGTAAAAAAAATGGGAGCTAAAAATCATTCTATTTAGAAACATTAACAGTACTAGTATGATTCTAGTGCTGTCATCTTTCCCAATTTTGCAACCATTAACAACCATTGGCCTAATCTCATAAATATTTACCTCTCTGATATATTTTTTACTCTTCTTAAAATGATTATGTTCTATTTCAGATTTTCTTTTGCTACTGATATTGCAAGAGGAATGGCTTACCTTCATCAACAGAAGATTTGTCATGGACGATTAAAGTCAATGAACTGTGTTATTGATGACCGTTGGGTCTGCAAACTCTCAGGCATGTATATACTGAAGTCAGTTTTCCTTAAAGTTCTTAAGTCTTCATTTTGGTAGCTAAAAAACTGCCAAATTAAATAGCAAAGTGCTCCCACCATGTAAATGTATTACATGAGTACTTTGAATAATATTTGGGCTGCAGTGTAGAAGGTATAGAAAGGATTTCACTGAGGTGACACAAGTGGCACATTTTGTTTTGTACATGAACACAATTAACAAACCCTTTAATTTCTCACAACCCAGATTATGGTCTGTCAACATACCGAAAAGAAGACTCAGATGAAGTAATCGGCACATACCAACTGAGGCTGCTGCAGGTTTACATGCCACCTGAAGCCCAGTCTCCAGAATTTGAGCCCACGCTTGCAGCTGATGTGTTCAGGTAACTAAACAAGGCTCTAAGGTTTCATTTTCAAGTAATAATAACATTTTTGTTTAATCTTCATGCACGTTATTAAATAAATAATGATGTATGTTTTATTGTAGCTATTCAATAATATTACTGGAAATAGCAACTAGAAGTGATCCAGTTCCGGTAAGTACTATAGTTTGTTATTTTTTTTATCGGTATTATCATAACTAATATTATAAATAATGTGGCCACTTGACTAAAAAGCTAACTTTGGTTTATTTCAGGCAGAGGACAATTCACTGGAATGTGCTTGGTGCCCACCTTTGCCTGAATTAATTACTGGCAAGGCAGAGAATAGCTGCCCCTGCCCCTCAGAGTATGTGGAGGTAAGATCCTGTGTCACTGTTATGATATGCCATATACTGAAACATCAGTCACTTGGAAGGTTTGTATTGAAATAAAAAAGAAAAAAAACATACATCACTATTATTTTTTTAATAAAAATATTAACCTGTCAGTAAGGCATGTACACAGTGCACTTTACAACAATCACAGAAAACATAGGTGGAGCTATCATTACAGTTCAATGTGCTTTTAGACTGTTGCAGATATTACACTAGAAAAGCTATGTCCTTAACCACAATGCATCTGTTCTAGAATCTGATGCAATGAGTAGAGTAATTAAATGTATTTTTCCTGTTTTAGTTAAACTTGAATACGCTTCAACTCAAAAACACAAATTTATTTTCCTTCTTTCGTTCCGTGTAGTTTGTATACCCCACCCCTGTGCGTATTTTGTTTGTTATGTATTTGTGTCATGTTATTATTATTATTTAAATGTACGTTATGGTCGCACTGTTGTTTTAGGTCAGCAGGGAAAGGTTAATTACCTTCCCTGCCTAATCACGTCACGTGCAGAATGTGCCTGAGCTTGATTGAATTAACAAGCAATCGTGCTCAGGCAAAACTGTATAAAAGAGTGGATCAGCCACTCATCATGTGGTTGGGTGTTCAGAGCTGGAACAAGAGACGTGAGTGAAAAGAGGAAAACAATTGCTTCTCATGCTGGATACACACCAGCACATTACTTGTTTAAATGTACTGTTTGTTTATTTTGGCCAACGTGCCTTTTTGTTTTGTGGCAAAGTGTTGTGTTTTGTTTTGTTTTGTCTAAATTGTCTATTTAATAAAAGAAACAAGCCCATTAGCATCTCGCCCCGCAGTACTTGCCTATGTGTCCATTCTCTTCCTGGTCTGACGTCTTCACCAAGACACCTATGTCACAGTGCTCATATAAGGTTTTCTTCTGCTTGCTTCACCAGCTGATCCGAAGGTGTCGGGCACATAACCAAGCCCACCGGCCTACCTTTGATCAAATAAAGAAGTTCTTGTATAAAATCAACCCAAGCAAAGTCAGCCCTGTGGACATGATGATGAACTTGGTAGGTCATGGGTTAAAGGGTCACAGAATAGCGTTTACAACAAAAGTATTACTTTACTGTTGCTTTAAATATGTTTTTCTACACAATTGTCTTTGATATTCACACATCCTTGGTAATAAATCACACAATCATCACTGTGTATCCAGATCATGCTCCCTCCTGATTCCCACCATTAGCCAATAATTGTCAATGATTTCAATCAGAGCATCTGTGTAGTTGCAGGAGGGAGTATAATAAACCATGATGCTCATTACACTAATTATCCTGACAAACTGCTTCCAGGTATTGCGTTGCATAATCTACCACCACTCATATATGCATATTCCCGGAATCAGAAGGTTGCAAACGGCCCACTGTGACAATTGCAATGCGTTAAAAGGGGGTGAAAATAATCGGCAGTGGGGCCAAAGGGGCGGGGCACACTCGACCCAGCGTTATTCTCTGGCAGTCTTGGCATGTGGCTACATATTTCATCACTTCATTATGAAGCCCTACCCAATAAAATTGAGCCAATATCTATTCCCTCGCGTTATCAGCTCCGAGGTGCCCCTCAAAACGGATATCCTGAGCCAGCCTCTTGACCTCGAGCCGACAAGATAGGGGAACCATCAATTGTGTTACAGGCTGTCCTATGCCCGTATCAAGGTTTACCCTAAACAATAATTAATAATGAAGTGTGGAAGTATTAGCAACCCAGTGCTTTCAACAGCCTTACCTTCAATAGACCGGACCTGTCCCCAAGTGTGCACTATTAAGGGGTCGTTATTGAGTGCCACATGGCCCAGTAACCTCGCCCTCTCGGTCACACTACGTTCTGACCCCCTTTGACTGGTGTTTGTTACCATCCAAGCATTCTCCCACCAAGCCCCAGCCTCGTCTCATTGATGCTTCTCTATTTGTTTTTCTTGGATGAGAAAGGGGGAAAACATTTCAGCTTGAAATGGAAAAACATCACAGATCATTTGTCTTTCTTTCTTTTCAGCCACGTTTACATGTGCGGTCGAGACTATCGTTAATTTAACCAATTCTTTGTAGTTTGGCCAGTCTCGGCCCAGAATTACTGGGTGTGGTAGCCTTTCCGCCACCCCAACTACTAGGTGACGTTTTATCGGTCCTACCAATAAGTATACTTTTATGGTGGGGTATGTCGCTGTGTCTCCATGGATACAGGAGCTAGGCACCTGACCTGTGGCTGCCACGACACACCGCCTCAGAGAGCTGCTTTAATTAAGGTCTTCCCACACCTTATGTCCACTAATGCATGGGTTTTCACATTCCCTATAACCACATCGATAATACAAGGCCCCTCCCAACCATTTTCCCCTCGTTTACCCACTTCTGATGCTCAATTTTCTGATTGTGGAGCGGAGAGAGGAGGTGGTACTCAGCTGCTCTGTTGTGCTGGAGCGGTCAGTAGGCTGGCCTGGGCAGAAACCAGATAGTCCTCGAAATCCTCAGCCAGTTTCACAGCATCTTTCAGGATGTCGGGTTTGTGGTGCCGTATCCATTCCTGGGTTTCGACGCCGACTGCATGGCAGAACTGCTCGACCACGATATCTCCAAGCTCGTTTTACTGGGCGGGGTTGAGCCTGTGCACCATGTGATCACACAACCTCTGTGCGACAGCCCCGGGGAGTGTATCCGGGGATCTCTCCTCTCGCTGCTAGTGATCCATCCCTTATTGTCTGACACCACGTGTGGCAAAGTGGTTAACAGTGTTCAGGTGCAGGTTAATGCAGCTGTGATCAATGAACAGACAGACAACGATAATTCAGGTGCAATGATGTTTTATTTGTACAATCCAATAGTCTAATGACACAAAATACAGTAAATAATGATAACAAGTAATACAGCGGCGTGTATTGCTTCGTTGTAATCCATTACAATCCCATTCTTTTTACACCGACACGTAACACAAATACAATCACCAGTCCACAGTGCGTGCTCTAGTGCTCATGGTGCAAATATAGTTTATTGTGAAACAAAGTGCAGTGTTGTCCGGGTTAATGCTGGCCTTTGGTGACAGCTCCGGCTCGTGTTAGCCATCTAAATAACAACAAATAGTATATTTAATAACGACAAAACAAACAAAACACTCACGATAATAACACATGTTTTTCCTTCCGGTTCAGCTTAACCATAACAAGAAACAGATCATTTTGCTACACCTCCTTTGGTACCGTCAATCATGACCTCTTGGTTAACTAAGGCAATTTCTCCTCCAATCAGCGGCTGCCACATCATTTCTCTTCCGTGTCAATGATTTAGTGTATCGTAGCTCCGTCCCCTTTCTAGATGACCGACTTCCGTCTAAACTTGGGAATGAATTGTCTGGCCATCCAGTCCAGGGAACTCTATTCCCTTTACACAGTGCCCTCACAGGTCAGGAGAGAGATTTATCACCAATAATCATTCTGTCTCTGTCACAGTGTATCAATATGATTATTTTAAAATATATACTGCAGCAATATATACAGCACAGGAAGAAGCATAGATAAACTAATAAGTTACTTATATACATTACAGGGTGTTCACAGACCCTAATTGCTAAAATCAACCTAATTGTTAACAGATATGGACAAATGACTATAGTACTAGTTGTTTAAAATAACATATCTTCATTTGATCTTTTTCTTTTTAAGTTATAACTGGATCAAAATGGGTCTGTTGGGGTTTTAAAAAAATAGGCACGTGTGTCAGCACTGAACCCATACAAATGGTACATTACTGCTTTCCTCCCTGCACCAATCAGAGACACACATTTGCGGGGCCCTTCTGTCTATATTTGGTTGTTATTGTAATGTTTTTTTTTGTAGATGGAAAAATACAGCAAACATCTGGAGGTGCTGGTAGCTGAAAGAACCCAGGACTTGATGCATGAGAAACAGAAAACTGATCGTCTGTTGTACAGTGAGTTACTGAATTACTGCCTTATTGTACATGTTGTTTGTGCCAAGAGACCAGAATCAATCGTGATATTCAGAACCAACACTTCAGTGCTAGTGCTCACTGCTCAAGTGAGGGTTCTTTTTCAATATGAGCAACCATTTAGTTCTTAAAAGAGTACCAATATTCAAGTGCTGGTTATGAATCTACAAATACAAAACATGTTTTATGTACTGTAATCTGGGGATATTTTGGATGTCGTTGAACAATGGACAGAAATGAAAAAAGTTATTTTTTGCAGTAAAACACTATGTTTTACTTTTTAAATATAAACAAACTATACACTCTTTGAAAGCCCTAGTTCTTATCTTTCTAATGACCAGTTTAGTTTTATTCTATTCTTGGGTTTCCCTACCTTTTATGGATGATTTGTGCGAGGCGTGAAAATGACAATCCAAACGTTGTGGTCAAACTTTCATCTGCACAGCCCAGCCTGAAGCTCACAGGCAGATCTGCTCTGTATTGTCAGAATCTAGACAAATCACTGATTAGGGGACATATTGTTTCTTATCTGTAGCCCTTTCCATGGCCAAGAAAATGACCTGTCCAATGTTATCTCCAAGTAGTGCAACTTCTTTGGGGTAACTCTGGACAGAAATAGTTCCGCATATGTAGTAGCGTTACTATACCGCATACTACTTTACCACATATCATGTGATTTTCATCTCATCACTGATCATGTGAGGGTGTTAACATTAAGTCTCACGATAGGAATTTCAGACTAGGAAATCTTCATAGCTGAAGGGCATTAGATTGCAGATACGGTAGAAATGGTTCTAGCGTATAAAAGAAAACTTGGTGCTGGAAGCTACCATGATTATACAGAACTTGCAGAAGAGGTGCTGTCCAGTTTGAAGAAGGCCTGTTTGATGGACTCAGTGTTCAGTGAGACTTAAGAAAAAAAAGAGGACCCATATATTTGTTTGCAGGTTAACATTACTCAGTTTATGTTTGTTCTCTACAGCTTTTTGAGTAATTAAAGCAAAATAAAGTATTTCAGGGGTTTAAAGTTCTGCCAGCACAGCATTTTTCTTTCTTTTTTTTTTTTTTTTTTTTTGTTGGGCATAAAGCTAATTTACTCCACTATTTTTGTTTATTTATTTTTATTTATTTATTTTTTTTCACTTTCTCAGGTGTCCAGTGTTGAAATGAGGAAGGTTTAAAGTGTTTCCGTCACAGTTTTGAAAGGGTGTCCAAAGACTCACAAAGCCCTGGAACACTGGACACATTTTAAATAAAAAAGGGTCTTTAAGTCACACCTGTAAGATATACCTGTAAATATATCACAAACTTAGTTCGAAAAAATGATTTATAATAATATTATTACAAAAAATGTGTCAAAGCTGTCCAAAATAGCCCCAGATTACAGGTATGTATTTATTTAATAAAAACAAATTCTATGATGGAACTTTTCATGTAGCACATTCTGGTTTTAGTTGTCTTCAGCCATCTCCAAAAAAAGATGATCTCTTAAAGAAACTGCTGCCATAAACTATATACATAAACTCACCTTGTGATTGCTGAACCGGAACTGTAGAAGCAGTGTTTAAAACCAAAGAAGGAGATTTCTTTAGTTGTATAAGAATATGACACACAATTGCTTGTCGACAGGTATGCTCCCCAAACAGGTAGCTGATGATCTAAGACAAGGAAAACCATCACAAGCCCAAAGCTATGCAAGTGCAACAGTATTTTTCAGGTATGTTGAACTAGAGAAAACAGTTGAGAGAAAAACCCGCAGTCAATGTGATATTTATACTAAGATGCCCTATACTCTTAGGCTTGGTCACTGATTATTTGAAAATGTTGTCTTGCATTGGTCAATGTGAATTGCATTTTGAAGATAAGTTTTCTAGTCTACACATTTTTCTAAACTGTTGAAGAAGCCAACAACAGACTTGAAAAGTTAATGAATATCAAACTTTTTTTTTTTTTTACTTCAGCTAAATGCTTCAGTCTAAATGCTCTTTTAGTAAAATATTATTCACGAGTTAAGCTTTGAGAATGTATTAAAACCTGGACCACTGCTCCTACATCTTATGAAAATGCTATATGACAACTTTGAAATTATAATGTTGTTTATAGTTTATATTAATAAACAACTTTACATAACATTTTAGTGTAATGTCATTATTTTCCAGGTTCATTTTACAATAATCTTTTTTTTTCTTTTTCTGAAGTTTAACTGTTTTTTTTTTTCCCTTGACAGTGACATTGTTGGCTTCACACAGCTGTCAAGCACTAGCACGCCATATCAAGTTGTAGAATTCCTAAATAAGCTTTACACAACCTTTGATGACATTATAGACAACTACGATGTTTACAAAGTTGAGACCATTGGAGATGCATGTAAGTAGTCTTTCTATATGTAACATACTGGTTGATAATGTACCAATTGTATGCTGTTGCAGCATAGTATTGCAGTTTAGTGTTACATGAAGACATAGTAGAAGCTACCAGCAAATGTCATTCAGTTCTTATTTTGTTATTTTAAAGTCTGTTTTGATGAGTGGAGTTTTGAGACTGTTCTAGAATGTATAGCACTCTTTGTAAATGGCTTCCTGTGACAGAAATAGAATGATTCTTGGTGGTAAATCTCCCACCCGGCCTGTGAGGGCGCTGAGTAATGGGAACAGAATACCCTGGACTGGTTGGCCTGACAATTCATCCCCAGGGTTAAAAGGAAGTCGGTCACCTAAAAAGGGGGCGGAGCTTCGGTGCATTAACTCAATGACCCGGAAAGGAAATGATGTGGCAGCCGTGGATTGGAGGAGCGGCTGCAATCATTTACCAAGGGGTCATGTGTGACTGTAATCTGTTCCTTCATTTTGGTTAAGAAACAACCCTGAAGGACCTGTGTTTACTGATTGGGAAATGTATCATGAGTGATTTGTTTGTTTTGTTTGTCGTTATTAATATACTGTTGTATTATTATCTTTACGGCTAACACGATCCGGAGATATCGCCAAAGGCCAGCACTAAATCCGGACCAACCTCACGAAAGAACTGTATTCACTGCCAGCAGTAGAGCATGCACTGTGGACTGGTGTTTGTGTTTGTGTATGTGTTACGTGTGGGTGAACTGAAACAGGATTCTTATTATTTCAGTGCAAACCCGTGGATTATAAATAAGCAATACACATCACTGTATTTCTTCATTAACATTGTTATTGTTTACTGCTGTTAGCCATCAGGCATTGGATTCTATAATTAAACCTTCATAGCACTTGGATTATCGTTGTTTATCTGATTATTGATCACCTGCACCTGCACACTGTTTACTACTTTACCACACTTCCTCATTCAAGTCAGGTGACAATGTAACCTTCCAACTCTGCTGTTCTGGCCCCATCAATTGTCTGTCTTTAACTATGTAGAATACTGCAGGTGGGAAATAACAGTTGAAAGTTCACAATGTCAATGCCAAACTGTCAGCTAAAAGCAGGTAAAGATCCAGGTAAAGACAGATGAAAGTCATGAATAACTCATTACTGGAACAACAGAAACAGAATGATTGCAAACATCATATATTGTAAGGAAAATGTAAAGAATTCTTACATTGAAGTGACATTTGAAGCTTCTTACTTTTCAAGAGGAAACCTTGTATTTCAGATATGGTGGTATCAGGAGTGCCTAAGGAAAATGGCATCCTCCATGCCAGTGAAATAGCCAGCATGGCTCTGGATCTTATGGCTGTCTGTAGGACTTTCAGAATTCCTCACAAACCAAACAACCAGCTGCAGATTCGGGCAGGCATTCATTCAGGTAATCTCTGAAAGTATCTGTTTTTCTTCTTGAAATAAATATTTTATTTTGCAGTTGCCAAAAACACCGTACAGCATTTTAAGAATGTAATACCTGTTAGGTACTAATTTACAGTTAAAGTTCACCTAAAGTGTGTCTGAGAAAGCAGACAACAATTATAGCCAACATATTTAAAAAAAACTAAAACAAAACAGCATATTGGAATTGAATGCAACTTTAAAAAGTAGGTAGTGAGGTTATGAAAAATATAGCGTTGTACATCCCCACGTGTTGCTACAACTGTTTAAATAACACCTGTAATTTATTTTCATTGTTAACATCCTGACAACTGTTTACTTGTATAACTTTAAAGTCTCTTTCAAAGCTATTTTCCAGATGTCTTCTCTAGTGCACAGGGGTTTGAGATCTGTCCTCTAAATCACTGCAGGAAGAGTGATAAAAAGAAAAACAAAACATAACAACGTACTCTGGCTTTTTTGTTCCATACCACATCATAGATTGTTATTGCTGTGTTACCTGTTTGACAATGTGGGCAATAATCCTTATACCCCTCAGTGCACTAGAGTGGGCATTTTGAAAAGAGCTTTGAAACAGACTTTAAAGTTATGTATAAAAAGTTGTCAGGATGATAACAATGAAAAGAAAAATTACATGTACGTTATTTAAACAGTTGTAGCAACACAGGGGGACGTGTAACGCTATATTTTTAAGAACCCCACTACTTACTCTTTAAGTGGGACCACTCTCTGTAAATCTGTCTGTCTCTTTCAGTAGTTTTATAAACAATAATGATATGTTGCAGGTTCAGTTGTAGCTGGGGTGGTTGGAACAAAAATGCCCCGATACTGTTTGTTTGGTGATACAGTAAACACAGCCTCAAGAATGGAATCGACAAGTGAAGGTAACAGCCCTATATATCACTTTTTATTCTAGAAAATCGTAAATCTAAAGAAATGTCATGGACTTATGCTTGTTATTTTGAAAATAATAATAACAACTAATTACTTTAAGGAATTGTACAAAAGCTGTCTATTTCAAAACAGGCTGCTATATAGAGATACCAAAATGCGTGTCTGTTTCAAAAGCTGTAGAATCTGCCTAAGAGATTTTTTTTTTTTATATGGTGATGTTTCATTTCACAAGCACTGAGGCACCACACTATTGTATTTGGAAATAAAATAATTGTAATTTGTTAATCATCAATAAACTGCTTGTGTGTGGGACAGCAAGTTGTAAAACTACAATATTGTCCAATTGGCGGATTGTAGGTACCAGAAAGTATTCAGTTAATGTGTGTAGTCACCCATTAAAGACATGGACATGCAGTTTATAACATTATTCACTCTAGTAAGATTTAACATAGAGACTGTGAGCACTTCCGTTATATAAAATATTGGATTCCTTTTACAGAGATGTGATAAGCTTTTTTTTTTTATTATTTTGAGCTGCATATGCCTTTACATGTCTTGTGAAATGTCTTTGAAATCTGCACTGATGAAAACAGGATACATAGAGAAAGACTTCTAGTGGAAACGTTTGCCATTGTATTACTAAAAATAAACTTCTCTGAGACAAGCTGAATTGTCAAAATACTTTCTGGACTTTATAAACAATCTTTATAAACAAATATAATTTTAATGTTTCGTAGCCCTGAAAATTCAGTGCAGTTCGAGTTCTTACTATCTCTTGGAGAAGATAAAAGGATATGTGTTAACTTGTCGAGGAACACTGCAAGTAAAGGTAAGCCACATTTAATTTCAAATACTGTACACAAAAAGTGATTTATCCTTCTAATCACTGCAGATCTGAGCAGTGTGTTGCAAAGATAACAGGTAAACGTAAAGCTAACAATAAAGGACTAAAATGTAGAAAAAATGTATGCCTCATTTCCATCAACACTGTAAATCTCACCTCATCTTCTTTCCAGTATAAAACTGTCACTGCTATGTGCGCCATCTACACTCCACCATGTGGTCTGCAACCAGATGTTAATTAAAGTTAAAAGATTTCCATAGGCATTATGAGTTTATATACAGTAAATCCAATTTAGAAATTCCTTTATCTGTGTTTAATAATTTTTTTTCAGTTTAAGGTTTAACACCTTGCTTTTAATTGGTAACTTTTTCCATTACAGCAATATAACACTGCCCCCAACTTTACCTTAATGTGCTGATGCTTTCTCTTATCACCCCACACTGCCAAATTCACATATACCTTCACAGTGTTCTTGTAGATCACACTTTGCGTTTGACATAAAAACATGCTTCCTGTTACAAAAATATGCCCAATAATGTTATTTTTTTGCCGTGATTTAAAAAAAAAATAAAATAAAATAAAATAATATATTGATAGAAAATCTGTGAGATATGTCCAAGTCAGAGCCTGGTCTACAAGGGACATTTCAGCAAAATATTGTTAAAAGTAAAAGCCAGATACTCTAAACATAACCATGCCAAAATAAGTGTTAGTGTGGTAATGCGGGGTGATAAGAGGGAGCAGGCGCAAGCTACGACATCTGTGATCATGATAATTTAACATGTTGTAATGCTTGGTACATAGGACCCCTAATGTTTTTTTCCTTCACATTGTCATTTACAGTAGATGGAAAAGACAGAAAATGATGAAAAAAGAAATTTCAAACTAAAAAAGTCTTGGTGATTTCTAGTACTTTTTAAACCTTGTTTGTCATCTACTATTATAAACAGTGGATAACTCAAACAAATATATTATGCCAAATGTAGGGAGTATTTTAAGAATTCGGGGTGAATTCACTATTATTCCCATACAAAAAAACCCCAATAAATTAAATATATTTAATGCAAGTTTAAATGGATAGGTGTCACCAAAATTGTACCCTTCATTTATAGTTACAAATCTTGTAAACTTCATTGGCAGTCTCATGTGTGGTTCTTCCTTTGTAGGGAAAGGGAGACATGGTTACCTACTGGCTGGAGGCGAAGCAAACAGTGCCTGTAAATAAGGAATCTTCACACAAAACTTCAGCTATCCTAGAAAATGAGAAGGACAATTACACTGCAATTCCAGGTGTTCTCAATGATGACCTTCAAATAAACCTAGCCTAAAGTTACCTTAGAGCTTTAGTTTTATCATTCAGAGCACATCCAGCCCAATGTATCTGTGTTACTGTCATAGATGGAGGCTTACTTTTACCATTTGTATGGAGGGAAACAAGGATTATCTAACCTTTGTTATGCTTTCAATGAAAATAATAATAGAAACTTGGAAACCCAGCAATAAAGAAATGTTATGCTGTCCTGGTCTACGGTGCACATCAAAATGAAATACTACATTAGATCACTTTTATTTCCTCTAGACACCAGACTTTCCTTTGAACTTCAGTGAAGCGTGAGAGAAAATTAAAGGCTGGTTCATACTTCAGAGTCCGACATAATTTCTGGTTGGAGTCAACGGTCTCCGACCCTGTGCAACAGGTCACATTTGTCATGTTTCTGCGACCTGAAATCTATGGAAGGCAGTCCAGATCAAAAACACGTTATTTAGTACATGTTCTAATTTGACTTCAGTACGTGTTGTAATTCGAATTACTATGCGTACTAATGTGGACTTTAGTACGTGTTGTAAATACTAATTTGGCCAATCAGATCACTGAAAATGAAATGAGAACCAATGAATTTAAAGAAAATAGCATGTGCAATAAATTATCCAATTAAAAGTCACCTTACATCTGCCATTCCCATCCAATTCATGGGGGTATATGGACTTGGCATTGGGTAAAGTGTAGTGAAAGATAGGATAGATCTGGACCCTTTGAGACAAGCACCAGCCAAGCGGGTTCAGAGCCTTAGAAATCGCTTTAACTCAGTGGAAACACTACTGTAAGTAATATGTCATTTTAAACAAGTGTTGAAAGATCTGACATTGAATAAAATATTAGCTATGGTAACTCAATATTTTAGTGTAAAACTAAAAAATAATAATAATAAAAAAAGATTGTGTACATTGCTGATTGTTTACTCTTGTAGTTATGCTGCATGACTGTAAAATGATCAGCCCCTAAGAATATACACAATGAACTCTCTATAGTAATATCCATTGAGTTCAGATCCATCAATCCTGGTGAAAATTTAAGATTGATACAATATTAGACTGGATTATTAATTAGTACAGTGTGTAGTAACAGATCAAAAACAAACTCAAACACTGGTTTGAAAGTATAACTACATCAGTTTATTCATAACGCTGTCTAACTGTACAAAATAGCGAATCCGTAAATACTAGTAGTCAAACTAGCTTAATGTGAGAAGAAAGGAGATTTAACAGTCAGGATTTGCATCACACCTGAATTCATACCATACGTTTACATAACAGAAATGCTTTCACAACCTTTGAATTTGGAGTATGTAATAAATTTGATTAATATACATTTCAACAAACATTATTTAGATAACGAATCATATGCTTCATCTGTGCATCCACTGAAGTAATATGAAAAGTAGAGTTTATATTTAATAGTTACGCAACAAGGTTTCCAGTGTTGCAGGCAGCAGGCCCTTATGGAAAAAATACACACAGACACACATACAAAAACACATAGATATAATGTATGGTAAAAAACCCGACAATTTCTAGAATAAAGTACTGGATCTCGTCCACGTTTCATTCAGGTAGGCAGCCACGTTGCTTGGAAGATTGTATCAGACGGTTTCCTTTAGTGATGAGACTGAGGCCTCAGCTGATTCAACCCCACATGAACCAATTGAAGCAAGCAGTGTTATGAAGCAAAGAGTCATGTGGTTCGTGTGAACCACTAGGTCATGTGACCAACGAATGGTGTTTAGCAGTAGCTGATAGGAAGGAAATTAATTTTGTTAACCCAATACGTACTTGGCAATGGTGCTCACAGTGTGGTGTTTCAGTCAAGTTGAAAGGAACTTTTTTTCATCAAGATGCTGCTTTTTGTTTTATATTTCATAAACATTTACGTATTTTCCAGTGCTTGGCGGTACTCACAGTACTCTTAGACTCCCTGCCCACCTCTATCTCTCTCTCACTCTCGCTCTCTCTCTGTCTGTCTCCCTGTCCAGCTCTCTCAGTCACCCTGTCCAGCTGTCTCTCTTTCCCTCTCTCCCTGTCCAGCTCATCTCGTCTAATCAGTACTGCGTCTAATCACAACTTGACCTGGACCATTCAAAATAAATTCTCCCGCTCTGTTTTGCAATACACTCTGGGAGTTGCAGTTTATGCTCTGCTGTGACGTAAACCTTGCAACTGCTGCTTGGACAACAATGTAACAACTGTCACATAAATGCAGCTGACAGTTTTGAAAAGAAAACAGACAGATAATCAGTGATAAGAATTAAAGTGCTACTCAGATGTTTTAAATGCAGAAGTGGCATGACTCAAATATTTGACATTAAAAAAACAAACAAAAAAATAATAATGTTATTGCTGTTTTACTCTGTACCGGTGAGTACCGCCCCATTTCAATCCTCTGATCTATTATCCATGTATAAAGGATACAGAGTACACAATTTCTTTAAAAATTGAAACAGCATGGATTCAAACCCACTATTTTCCATCTCTCTACTTTATAGCTAGAGCTATACTACATGCGCCACCAAAGAATCTGCTTGTAAGCATGAGTCAAAATAATCTGCTTATCACACCATTTTACACACTGATTACGGTTGCTGAAGCCTCATCAAATTATGCCGTCTTTTATTTCAAACGACAAGACCTTGTTTTTGATTGAACAACACTTATATTCCTAATGTGATTATTTAAAAAGGTTTTATTGGTTAATCACATGTGTGGTTTATATGTAAAATAAATATTCCAGGCAATTTCAATAAAAACAACGTCCAAGCTCAGTCTTTAGAAAAAGCACTAAAATGTTGCTTTACACTGAAACTATTGTTTAAATTATAGATGCCTAGTTAACTGAGAAAATTAAAAATGCAATTGCTATGTCAGAAGTATATGAAATGTCACTATATAACACATTGCCTTCTCTGAGCATTAGTGCAGTTGTCCACTTTACTAAATGCATTCTCTCTGGAGACAGGGGGCTGTCTTTACTCTCATTGAGTTGTGCAGATCTACTAAGAGATGGCACCAAACAGCACGAAGCACTTCATGTGCTTCGGCTCAGTGAATCTTTTTGTGAATCAAATGATTCAGTGGTTCAGGAGGTTTCATTTTTCCCATCACTAGTTTCCATGGCAACGGGTACTTCACTCAGGCTGTGACGTAGACTTCTTTGTAGGATGTTTGCAGCGAGTACCTTTGCTGAAGAGGGCACGTTCTTTGAAGTGATCACATCTTGGATGGATGAGTGAGAACATCCTGGATGAGTGAGAAAGCACCTTTTGGATGGGAGACAGCACCGAGAAAATAGGATAAACACAAGCTTGAATGCATTTAGGATAACCAATCAGAGAAGTTCTTGGCAACCTCTTAGGATTGGTCAATTAGATAAAGAGGACGAACGTACCGCCATCGGACTCTGTGTTAGGAGGATTTCAAATAAGATGGTATTTATGACCACACCTAAATTAGCATTCTTACAAGCATTGAGGAAAGCATGTTTAAAACCAAAACTCTCATAGTAAGATAACTCTTTCTGAGTATCTTAGAATTAACTACGCATTTAGTTTAATCTTCACCATGAAATACGCGTTCGGTACATACTAAACATTTGAGTGTTTGTAGTAAAATAGCTGTATAAAACACTTATATGACTGTTTTCCAACATCTATAATACTCCCAGTGTTATGGTTTTACATACAAGAACATTTCATACCCATGTACATTTATATCGTAATAGATTTAATACAAAATAACAGCAACTATCTTTTTTAGACATATCAAGTTTCTTTTATCTCAGATCATTGATACTATCACCGCTTTATCCACTAGATGTCGCTGTTGCCCATTAACCCTTAAAATGCCAATCCTTTCAAATTCCTTGTTCCAGGAAGTCTCTTTCCAGTATAGTAAATTAATCAAGTTCCTTTGAAGCTTGGAGAGGGTGACATTTCCTTGTGGTCTGGCAGATAAGAGGTTAAATCTGTTTGTTTCTTTCCATAAACAAATGCAAGTTAAGTGTTTTAAGGTGGAGTGAAGATTTTGGACTATTTTAACACAGAATTAGGTTTCATTAAGCTCAGTTCCCAATTAAATATAAAGCTCCAAAATATCATCACAGGATGATGTTGAAAATGTCAGCATTTGCTGCGTGGTTGTATGCTGGTAACCATCAGGACTTTGAGGAACTATTAATAGAAGAAGTCCGTAAACATCCACATTTGTATAACCCCTCACTTAAGGAATATAATTAAAGGGAAGGCCAAGCACCAATCACATTCCATTGTTTAAACCTGTATCAAAGCGTTTCATGCAATGCAAATCATAGAGAGGGTCATATTCCCTGAAACTGCAGTCAGACAAAAGTCTCGTGGCTCCAGCTGAAATCCCCTGGGTTGATGAAGCAGCAGTACCCTCCATAGGGAGTGCTGTCCCTGTGTGTGTATACCACAATGCTGTCTCTAGGCAGATATACCACACTGTTACGAGCAGCAATGTAGGCAACGCTGTCTCTGGGGGCACACATGTGATCTAGGACACAGTAAGAGGTGACATCCCGGACCCTGGTGAAGACACTGGAAGGATAGCAAGCCTCAAGGTAACGTATCACCTCTTCTTGGTCCACCCTTCGGATCAGACTCCGGGATTCCCCAACAGTGGTTGTTGTGGAAACAGAGTCCTCCCCTGATCTTGGATGCCTATCTTTGTCCATGTCATCACAGCCCCCTTTCCCAGATTCCAGGTCCCAAGGGACTTCCAACAACTCTGAGTCTTCCTTATTCTTTCCTTTTTTCCTGCGACAACACTGTGAGTAACACGGGCAATGTGTACAACCTTCAGTCTTTTTCGCCAACATGATTGCACCAATTCCAGGCAAGAATAGAGCTAACCCAATGACCAACAAGGGAATATCTCCCAACATCTCACCCTTTATTCCCGAGACTGTAAACATAAACCCAAAAACCAAGAAGATGCTGCAAAACGCCACTACCAATCCAGTCCGGGGGTTAATGTCATCCGGTCTCATGATGGCAGAATCTAGACCATGGACAGCCTCACTGGATAATGTTCAGTTTGTTCTGAGAATCTTCCTCTCTTTTGACTCCTGGAGGTGGAGTTTGCTTTAAAAAGGCTTCATTCCTCCAGTGCAGAGAATATGCAGGTATATATTTATGTATAAAATGTGTCCTCTAACTCATTTCTGAATTGTATCATTCACATGCTTCTACTTACAGTAGGACACATGTCTTATTGACACCATTTATTATTTTAAAAGTACAAAAACACTTACCAGAAATCAACTCATTTAAGTCATTTAGTTCCACTTATTTCCTGATTGTCTAGTTTATTTGTTTTCATTGCTGAAAAAATGTTGAATCCCAAGTGAAGAAAAGGTAGAAAGCATAGCTCTTCTATATTCCAAATACAGCAGCCACTCAAAAAAGTAGGCAAATGTAGTCCCAAAGGAACATTGTTGCTTTGCTTGACTACATCAGCTTTAGATGTAGTAATCATTGATGTGGAGAGAAAGCAGGGGAGGGGTATACAGACCCTGAAGACCCTGCCTTTATAGTGTCCGTGCCACATCCTGGTAAATAAATGCTTAGAAATATGAGATATGGAGAGGAGGTTGCTGGCAGCCAATTAGAACCTTTCCAGGATATATACTGTAGTCTACCACAGAGGATATATAAGGCAGTTAGTACTCAATTATCAGGTTTTAACACCACCTCTGCCTTTAGGTGTTAAGCAGTAAAAGCATTTTCAAGATTGCAGAGTCCTCCACCTGTTAAATACAACTTGACTTACATTAAATAACCGTACACACACACACACACACACACACACACACACACACACACACACACACACACACACACACACACACACACACACACACACACACACACACAGATAGATAGATAGATAGATAGATAGATAGATAGATAGATAGATAGATAGATAGATAGATAGATATTGGTTTACTGTAAATGTGTTACAAATTGTTGGATGGCTATGTTGTTTCTTGCTGTCCATTTAAAGCTCTTACTGGATTTTAGGTGGTGTTCTGTCCAAAAGAGCAGGACTGGAGTTTCATCAGGAGAATCACTGCTATTCTAAACACTTCCGTCAGTAAATCCAGCAATGAGACAGAGAAATAAATAAGCATTTGCACTGTCCAAACCACACACCTGCTATATATAGGAAAGAGGACCTCTCCAATCTCCTACAGCTGGGAATTAAAATACCTTCTAGTAAGCAGATTCAAGCTGTGTGGGTTAATGGCTAGCTTCAGTGTGATGTGTATGAGATGTCTTTCTGCAGACTGCCCAGGTCACTGACTCCCAAAACTAATTGATGTACATTTTAATTTATTAATCAGTTTTGTGTTTGGAATATATGCAGATCACAAGAATCCAAACCAACAAATGAATTGTGAATGAACTCAGAATAACGTTTAATTGCAATTAGCTTGACCTAAATGATTGACAACATGCTGTAGATTCTGGCTTTATACAGGAGAAGCCAAAATCACATTATGAATAATGAAACATAAAACCGTCCCAACCAGAGACACAGAAAATACATGAATGCATCTTAATTGGCTTAGAGGAAGCTGTGATGTATTGTTGTAATGCCTTAACCCTTAATATTATTGATGCTTGCTGTAATTATCTAACTACAATCTAATGTGATCTTTCAAACTCTATGTTGTACTATTGCTCCCAAGCCTGGTAATGACCATTCAGTACAGTACTTATATTTCAACTATAGGAATTAATTTGTGCCAAAGGGCATCATATTCCTAGTTATAGCAATGGGTTATATTTAAAAAAAAAAAAATGCATTTCAAACTGATAGAAATGATTTCTGAATATAAGTGTAGCTCTACCATTAAAACAAAACAAAACAAAAAAAAGATTATCGTGACTGGTCATGTCAATCTGACATAAAGACAGACTGACACATGTCCCCATATATAATCTTGTATCTTTTTAAATAACTTTTTGCTTAAGAATGTACATACATTCAGACAGACATTGTATGACCACATCCACTATATCCCCTGGGTAGGAAGATGCAACCACAGTGGGGCAATAACATAACTGTTATATTGTTATTGTTTTTCTTCTGCAATTGGTATAAAACCTATTTCTTTTATTACAGCATTGTTCGATTTATAGGTTTGAATTTCTGAAATGTTTCGCAAAAAAATTTAGCTGCAGTAGAGAGTGACTGGAAAGTCCTAGAGCACAGCATGATCTTTATCATGATCATGTTCTGATCGCTTTATAGTGTGTTTTAACCCGCCTTAATGCATAATCTCCAAACTGATGATTACACTATGTAACACAATTTTTGTTCCTGGGTAGTAAGTGTTATTTCCTAATTGCTTATGCCTTATGCCGATAATAGTCATTTTTGTATTACTTTAGTATAAATACATGTTAATTTGGAATCATATGTTGTTTTTTTCTGACTTTATGTGAACGAAAAGACACACATTTGCTCGTTTTCTCATTGGAAATAATGATACTTTGAAATATCACTGTCCTGGTCACAAAAGCAAAGTTTGTGGGGAATAATAGCCATTTTCTATACTTTTGAGGCATAAGCAATTAGGAAATAACGCTTACTTACCCAGGAACATAAAAAAAAAAAAAAAAAAATTGTTACACGGTGTTATCAACAATTTTGAATTTCTATTGTAAAACTGTTTAATATGGAATGTTCTTTTAATTTGACTGAAGTAGGCCCACCATAACTCCAAATGAAATTATAATTCATGCATGGCTAAATTTAACATTTCAATGCAATAAGCCTCTTGTGCTTAAGTTATGGCAGCTCTAGTGCACTGGGGTTTGAATTAGAGGTTTGGGTTAGAGGATCTGTCCTCTAAATCACTGCGGAAAGCGATAAAAAAAACAAAACAATGCCAAGTGCTTTTCTGTTCTGTACCACATCACAGATCATTATTGCTGTGTTACCTGTTTGACAATGTAGGCAATAATTCTAACACTATCAGTGCACTAGAGCGGACATTTTTAAAAGAGCTGTGCAACAGACTTTAAGACTATAAGTGTAAAAAGCTGTTAGGGTGTTAATAAAAATGCCAGGTACGTTATTTAAACAGTTGTAGCAGCCTGTGTGGACTTGTAACGCTAGATAGAACCCTGCTACTTAATGTTCAAGTACAGGACTTTAAGCAAATGAGAATGTATCACATGTATGGTTGAATCATTATCCCTTAGTTACCTCCTTCTTCCAAGTCTGTTATGTATGTCTGCAAATATTTTAAAAGAAAACTGAAAATCCCTCTTGATCTCCACTTTGCTGAAATAGTTCTAATGTACAGAATTCTGCTACTCAGTACCCTTATAAAAGTTTGCCACAGTTTTTTGCATGGTAATCCTGAAGTTTTCCCACGCATTTCCCATGGTTATACTATGCATTTTCTATGGTCAGCTGTGTTTTTTTTTGTTGTTGTTGTTATATGCTTTATCATACAGTACCTCTCAGCTTTATAATGCTTACCTATGCTTTGCTGAGATTTCATTATCCTTTATTACACTTTAATACGCTTTGACGCAGGTAAGCGTTTATGAGAGTGTGGCAGCAGCGGGTGTGTATAATGTGGGAGTCTTGGGTGGCAGGGAGGGAGTTCAATTCCTCCCTGCAAACACACGTGGGAATGTGGCTGGAGCCATCAATATTTATTCAACTGAATAAATGTTTAAATAATTCATAAAGCGCTCCAGCCACAAGTGTATAAATAAGGTTAGTGAGAATTGTATTTGTGAAGGAATGATGCAGTGGACGGTGTGCTCTGTTTGTTCTTTTTGTATGTGTAAAATGTAAATAAATGTATGCGTGTCAGCGCTTAATTGCTGGTTTATGGTCTCTGAGTCTTTTTGGCAATGCGTACTCTTTCACAGAGAGTAAGAGTTTGTATCTTGAAGTTGGATGCATTATATTTCTTGTGTGTACTATCATATATATATATATATATATATATTATATATATATATATATATATATATCTATATATTATATATTATATATTATATAGCTAGATCTATCTAATACTGAACTTTTTAAAAAAAAAAAAGTATGTTATTTTAATCATTTAATCAGCACTGAGTACTAACATGACATAAAAACACAGCCTCATCTGGCTGTTATTCTGTAAAAGAGAAAATAAAATACAATCATTTATTTCTAGTACAAATACTTCTGTGCAACTGAAGTAACTCTTTAGTGTTATATTTGCAATGGCATTTAAAATAAGTAAACTAGTACCATTATACATTATTTATAGGGCAAAATGAGTTGAATTAGTCTTACACTGATTGTTTGTCTTACAATGCTTGCATTGTTCCTCAGCACAAACCTTGCTACAGCATAGCACATGTTCACTGAGTGAACTGAGAGGCCTGTCCCTTTGCAAGTTTCAGTTATAAAGATACAGGCTTTCCTCTCCAGAGAAGCTGCAAGAACAGGATCTTCATGGCCAGGCTTTTCCTCATTTCCCCTGACTGTTATCTACCAACTTACCCTGTGGAAGCCTAGCTGGCAAAAGATGAAATTGCAAGTGTATTTGAGAAAGTTGTGTAGCAGCTGCCTGGGGTAAAGAGAATTTGAAGGTGTCATCAGCACATACTGCAGAAGGAGTCGAAACAGTAAAGGCAAGAACACTTGAGTCTCTGAATAAAGAAGGCTCTGTGTTCCAGTACAGTACTCCCTTCAAATGTGAAAGACTCTAATCCACTGTGTCCTCTTTTTTACAAGGGCATCCTCAAGGACAGTATTGATCGATCAAGTTTAAGAGGTATGTGAAAAGGAGACAGTATCAAAGATAAAATGTATCTGTTGAGAAGCATGGCAAAATACACTATATTTCCCAGACATGCAAAAAGCTGGAACGTGCTGTGATGAGTCATCTTCAAACCAGTTTACTTATTGATGATATACAACCCTTTCACTTAATTTCAACAGCAAACGAACAAACAAACAAACAAACAAACACTGCCCATCTGTGGTCACGGATAGGCTGTGCCGCCATATTGTGAACTCTATAGCTATGGCCAAAAGTTTTGCATCACTTAGAATCTTAGACTTGAGACATAATTAAAAAACAAAAAACATATAAACATAATTTAGATCTTTGATCAAAGAAACTATATCACAAAAGTCTACCGGAAGCCATAATAGTATATATACAGAAAACTACAAAGCCGAATGTAATTACGTATGTTAAAATAACATTGTTCTGCAGGTTTCATTAGACTTTATAAAGACAAATGTGTTAATTCTATGATGCAAAATTTGTGGCCATAGCTGTAATCTATTTACGCACAAGCCTGCCGTGTGCGGCAGCTGCCAGGTGTTAGTAGGTATTTGTAATGTGGATCGAGCCTGTGATATTTCCTGTACAAGACAGCAACTCAGACACTGTTTCACCAGTGGCTGTAAATCCAAGCTTGGAATCCCAGCACACTGCTCGAGTTTCACTGAACAGGTGCTCATGTGACTCTATTGGCCTTTATTTATAAGGCCTCGTAGTGCCAATTCCTAGGGACTCTCATTTGATTGAAAGACACACTGTGTTGTTGCTGTAGATTAGCAGGTGTTATAGTGAGTTAGGGGAGCATTGTATATATATATATATATATATATATATATATATATATATATATATATATATATATATATATATATATATATTGATAAAAGATCATCTGTGTTTTTCTTTGGCTTAATCTTTTGAAAACTGAAAAATAACCTACAACTTATTGCATGTACTGATAACCAGTAGAGGTTTATAAACCAACATAAAAAGAAATAGCCTTCTGCTATTTAAATATTTGACGTCTTAATGCTGACATATCCTTAGAATGCAGTGCTTTTCCATGGTGCGAGCTGCTGTCACTTACACTTACTTTCACATTTCATACCACTGTTAAACATCACAACAAACCACAGTTTAATGTAGCTGCAGTAAAGGGCAGCACTTTTTAATACAGCATCACTGAACATCAACTATGAAAAACACAAAAGTCACTTTCAAAGAAAACCTAATACAGTACAATTATAGGCTATTTGACCCAGTTCTTCAAACATTCCTGTTGATAATGGACAGCAACGTCAACTACAAAAATGGTCAAGTCATTTTTTTGTCCACTCTCAGGCCTGCCAACAAAATTTAAAAAAATGGGATACCCTACCATTATAGACAGGTACAATAAATAACAGTTACACTGGGTTACGTTGCCAGATAATCTACCACCATGCTAGTGTGCACATTTTCTTATTTGAAGCATATAAACACAAACATTTCCATATGAATAGTGTGATATACTGCACTGATTATTAATTATCTAGTCAAAACATCTGTTAAAACACGTGTTTGAATATGTATGTGATTAAATGAAAATGTTACCTTCAACCAAGCATCGGGATAACTGTTCTCTGTTTGATACCTAAAGAAATGTAAGTACAAAAGCACAGCAACGTGCACTCCTTACTGTTTTATTTACTCGGAAGTCTGTTGGTATTGATACTGAAAACATATACTGTAAGCCTGCCTTCCTTTTCGGTTGAATAGTTTAATGCATAGGGAAAGCAGTTGTAAAGGCTAAATATATTAATTACTGCTGACAAGACATACTTTATTTTGACTCACTGAGCTTGTGGCTTGACATTAACTTGATTCTCAGCAGCTGGTTGTTGTAATTTGACAGACCAACCCATCTGAAATACACACACACACACACACACACACACACATATATATATAATATATATATATATATATATATATATATATATATATATATATATATATATATATATATATCAACAATGTGCACCTTTGCAACCTTTATGTTGTTACTCAATATATTTAAGAAACACATGTACTAATGTGCTGGGCAATTATGAGGCAGATGATGGACCAATGCTATACCTGCTAAACTCAAAACTACACTTGACACGTATTGTACAACAAGCTTCCAGCTTTCCAGTAACCCTGAGCCCTATTTCCAAAATGTTAAAGACTTTAAGGGAATATTTTTGTAACAACTGTTTTTTTTTTTTTTAAAGAAAATTTATAAACATTCTGAAAGTTATTTGAAAAAATGTGAATAACCTAATGAACCCTATGTGGAAGGGCTTTATTTTTTTTTAAATGCTGTATTTTTGGATTTTATTTGGATTTTTGTAAGTAAAATTTATTGAAATATTTAAGTTTGTGTTAAATATGGCAGGGCTGGTTTAGAATACTTAATTAGGAGAAGTGTGGAAGGTGGCCAGGCGTTAATTGATTTGGTGATTATCAATTAACCCTGGCCACCTGCTATAAAAATGAACTGGAAATCTAATTCCTTTGTTCTCTACAAGCCGGAGGTTAAAAGCTGGGAATCTGTGGAGAGCCCTGGAAGGCTGTGCGCATTGCCAGGGGGAGTGAACCACTTGACCACTGCCTATGTCAAACCAGGGTTGTGAGAGCCGCTGAGGACGGCTGCATGTATACCAGGATCCTTAGCTGGTATTGACACATGGTTGTTTTTTGGAAAGTCAGATTCATCCTTTCCTGTCTGTCAGAGGATAACCACACCCTTATTACAACCCTGATACACACTAATAAAGGGTTAGGGCAGAACAACTGCTAATTTGACACAGTTGAGGTAAAAAAATAGTCAAATGGGGTGATTAGTGATTTAATAAATCATGCATTTGATCGTGTCTGTTGCTCTGTTTTGTGAATGTACTTTTTATTTTAAACATTTTTTGTTCTGAAATACCATTTAACCCTTAGCGATCTGTTTATTTAGCGCTTGTCAGGTGCGTCAGGTCCAATTTATTTTCACACGCGCTGTTTATTTTATGCACGCTGTTTAATTTTTTTTTCAGAGCAAAACAAGTTTAAAGGGCCCTGCATAACAAAAGGACATCAGTACCACATCTCAAGTCCCACCACTTATTCGCTGTATTTCACTTACCTCTTTATAGACGTGCATACTGATAAATCCTCTCCTGATCACTTGTTTTATCACCAAACTCCTCAATAATGTGATCCAAGTCATTATTTTATTACTATAACATCTCAAAAAGCTCTACAAATGTTCATAATATTCTTTGAGCGCAGGATGCGGAAGCAGCTGTCTTCTTTGTTTGTATCCATGTTATCTCTGGTGCAGGGGCTATGTGTATTGTTCAGATACGTTTTTTTCCGGCTTCATTCAGCTCCTAACGGTCTCACTTGGCCATTGAAAGGTTTTCTCTACTTTTTCCAGTGAAAAAACGACTACAGACCAGATATTTTTGATGATGTTGGACAGGGTCTGATATCTGACTGGAAAGGAAAAATCGTAATGTAGAACCTGGTCCGACATAGGACTGCAAAGGGTTAAATGTTCTCTGATCATTGGTACTATTAATTTAATCAATGACATTAAGAAGAGGCTAATTTAAAGTGTCCTGGAGCACATAATAACTGGTTGCAACTAAATAAAAAGAAGATTTTCAAATGAGATACACCCTGCATGCATTTATAGAAAGAGGGTAATTGTACATGTCAAGTAGACACTCTGAAGAGGATTGTGATTACTTGAATGTTATGCATATAAAGTCAACAGCTCATTGATCAGAATGACTTTAACTGTGCAAATGAGACCCAAGTTGGTAATACTGGATTATTAGTTCATCTGAAATTAGTAAAATACCAGATGCTAATTATAGCCTAATTTCACCAATTTAAGTATTTAATACTCCAGGATATAAGTTGCTGCTGCTTTGTGATCGCTTCATATATAATATCGATAGAATGCAGTGCTGTTCCACAGTCTCTCGGTTACAAAACAATCACATTTCAAGATCAAAATGAATAACAGATTTTGCTGCTTTTTCGAAAGGAAGACTGATGGTCGAGCTACAATCAAACCACATTACCTACAACACAGGCCCAAGGGTACAGCTGTTTATCTGTTGCATTTGGAATATTTTGCATGAATTTCAAAAAGTGAAGAAACTACATTTTTTTTATCACAATAAAATATTTGAAACCATCAGTTAGCACTTAAACAAGTAAAATACTTTAAAAAGTTCAAGTGTTAGTGTGTGTGTGTGTGTGCAAAATATATATATATATATATATATATATAATATATATATATATAGTATGCGCACAATTAGTATATATATACGCGGAACTTGAACTTATCTAAGGGTCCATAGTTGTCAGTAAAATGTCAGCAAAAAAAATCTAAAGAGACTTTAAAACTAACGTAAGTATTCAGACCCGTCAACTCAATATTTGGTGGAAGCACCTTTGGCAGCAATTACAGTTGCAAGTCTTTTTGGGTAAGTCTCTACTGACTTTGCACACCGGCTTGGTGCAATTTGTGCCCATTCTTCTTGGCAGATTTGCTCAAGCTCTCTCAAGTTGCTTGGGGATCGCTTATGAACAACTGTTTTCAAGTCTTTTCACAGATTCTCAATAAGATTCAAGTCAGGACCTTGACTGGGCCACTCAAGGACATTCACTTTCTTATTCTTAAGCCACTCCAGTTTCCAGCATAGCTTTGGCCTTGTGCTTTTGAATACTTTTGCAAGGCACTATATATATATATATATATATATATATATATATATATATATATATATATATAATATATATAGATCAGGTTACATTTTTTTAAGCATGCAGCATTCATTAATTAACTGATTATCTTACAAGATGTGTTAATTATAGCAAGATTAGCAGTTGCTATCTGGAAAACAGACTGGCGCCAAAGACCAATATAGTTGAGCTCTTCAGGTTTGGTCAGATGTTTCATGTGTAGTGACAGTACATCTATACTTGGAGTAGGATTATATGACTACTTCCCCGACCATTATGTGTAATAGTTACTGAGTTCCTTTTTTTTCACAAGCTCGGCGACTTGCATATAATTTTATTTCATTTGATAGCTTGTTTGATACTTTCTTTCTACTGTAACCACATTTTTTACAATTGCTGTCTGTCTCAAATGAAATGGCTGAATACAATTAAAATACTGCCATTGATAGTTTGTTACTTGTATAAACTTAAAATACACAAAAATAAACATTATTTCTGTTGAGCTTGTAGTTTTGCTGGTAGTAAAATGCTGCTGCTTTGAAATTGAAGCGCTTCTGCCGCCAAACAGTTATTTGCTTTGTTTCAACATGGAGGTAGTGCTCGTCAAATGAAGACATTGATGATATGCGATTAGTTGACTACTCATTTCTGAGGCTGACTGTCACTTTTATTTTTTTTTTTTTTTTAAAGACATGTATTTAGAGGTAACTTCCACTCTAACTCAAGATGGGCTTTAATGAGGAGGATGTGGATCTCCCTGAATAAAGGATGTCACATAAACAGTTGTGAGGAGGAGCTAACCTTTAATTCCATCCAGAGACCTCCATCAACCTCAAATGAAAGATGGGTAGGGCTTCAGTCATGACCACAGGTGATACCTTCATTTTTGCTTTTTGTTTTTTAAATACATTTTCATACTACCATTAACACAAGTATGTGATGCTGCTAGTATCCATAGACCAATATTGATAAACTTGTCAGACTTTTTGCTTGCACCTTTTACCACGGACAAACACAAACCCCTCTGGCATTTAAGATAAACAGGAAAAGGATAATTAGAAGACACTGAGTCACCATTTAAGTATGCAAATAGCTTGTTATATCACAACATATCACAATAAATCATCATAAACCTTAACATGATTTGTTATTTGACTGAAAGTTTTGATACTCAATCTTTAAATAACCATTAGTTAAAAAAATCTAATTAGAAAAGACTTTGTTTGAGGTCCTTCCCCTTTATTTGTATTTCATCAAAACCAGCCAACTCTGAAGCTCCAAATAGAAGGGTGAAGATAAATTCTGAGTAAGGAAGTGTGCTGTCAGCAACATTATTTGACAGCTAATATTGTAACAATGATGGTTTCATGAGCTTAGGAGTACTTTGCAGTTTATTTTTGTATGCAGTTATATTTGTTCTTCATAGCGAGAACATTTACAGCATTAGAAGTAGACTCAGACATGTGAAATATCATGTAGTGTCTAACACATAGTAATGTATAGTGTATCCCAGATTTAAAGATTTTTAGAATGCATTCAGGTTTAGGGGCATACATCTGAAAGGCCTGGATGAAATTAGGCATACTTTACATGTGTTTATTAAATAATTCCCGTGTGGGTGTGTGTGTGTGTGTGGGGGGGGGGGGGGGGGGGGTTAGGGTTAGGGTTAGGGGGGGGGGGTGGGTGATAAATACATGCATTTTTTCGAGATCACAAGATAAATTCTGAGGATCTCGACATTTAAGAACATAAGAACATAAGAAAATTTACAAACGAGGGGAGGCCATTCGGCCCATCTTGCTCGTTTGGTTGTTAGTAGCTTATTGATCCCAGAATCTCATCAAGCAGCTTCTTGTCAAGGATTCCAGGGTGTCAGCTTCAATAACATTTCTGGGGAGTTGATTCCAGACCCTCACAATTCTCTGTGTAAAAAAGTGCCTCCTATTTTCTGTTCTGAATGCCCCTTTGTCTAATCTCCATTTGTGACCCCTGGTCCTTGTTTCTTTTTTCAGGCTGAAAAAGTCCCTTGGGTCGATACTGTCAATACCTTTTAGAATCTTGAATGCTTGAATTAGGTCGCCGCGTAGTCTTCTTTGTTCAAGACTGAACAGATTCAATTATTTTAGCCTGTCTGCATACGACATGCCTTTTAAGCCCGGAATAATTCTGGTTGCTCTTCTTTGCACTCTTTCTAGAGCAGCAATATCTTTTTTATAGCGAGGTGACCAGAACTGCACACAATATTCAAGATGAGGTCTTACTAGTGCATTGTACAGTTTTAACTTTACTTCCCTTGATTTAAATTCGACATTTTTCACAATGTATCCGAGCATCTTGTTAGCCTTTTTTATAGCTTCCCCACATTGTCTAGATGAAGACATTTCTGAGTCAACAAAAACTCCTAGGTCTTTTTTATAGATTCCTTCTCCAATTTCTCCCATATGATATTTATAATGTACATTTTTATTTCCTGCGTTCAATACCTTACACTTTTCTCTATTAAATGTCATTTGCCATGTGTCTGCCCAGTTCTGAATCTTGTCTAGATCATTTTGAATGACCTTTGCTGCTGCAACAGTGTTTGCCACTCCTCCTACTTTTGTGTCGTCTGCAAATTTAACAAGTTTGCTTACTATACCAGAATCTAAATCATTAATGTAGATTAGGAATAGCAGATGACCTAATACTGATCCCTGTGGTACACCACTGGTTACCACACTCCATTCTGAGGTTTTTCCTCTAATCAGTACTTTCTGTTTTCTACATGTGAATCACTCCCTAATCCATGTACATGTGTTTCCTTGAATCCCAACTGCGTTCAGTTTGAGAATTAATCTTTTGTGCGGGACTTTGTCAAAAGCTTTCTGGAAATCTAAATAAACCATGTCATATGCATTGCAATTATCCATTATCGATGTTGCATCCTCAAAGAAAGCCAAGAATCAGAACTTTAACTGAAACACAGTATTGTATTTAATAAAATCATAGTATTTATAATTGTAAAATATTGCCTTATTTCCTTTGAGCAATTCCCAAAGAGAAATTATAAACCTTAAATGTAAATAATTGGTTAACCTCTTAGCAGTTTCCAGTGTAAATTGCTTTGGTTGTTATATTTCCAGTAATTTCCTGAAACTTTACATTTGAGATATAACATTTTAGGTTTAAGAATCTAAATGTTTAATTGTCAATTAGTCACAACATTCAGCCAAGAACTTTCTATATCAAATTGTACACTGGGGCTACTTGTGACGTACGGTTTTATTTGTGCAATACATAATTTGGTAGGCATGTAGCTGCTACCACCACAGATGGAGCCGGCACGGGAGTTCTGGAGAGTGGAGGGCAGTGTAGTGAAGAGATCGGTAGGCTCAGGGGTCTTGAATTGAATGCGAGCAAAGATAGGTGGCCAATGGAAAGGGTGCGAAGCAGAGGGGTAGCATGAGAATAGCGAGGTTAGGAGAATACGAGACGAGAAGCAGGGGGCGGATAGCCAAAGCAGGGAGACCAGCAAGGAGTTACAGTAGCCCAGTCTGGAGAGTACAAGAGCTTGGACAAAGAGTTAAGTGGAATAAGTAGTGAGAAAAGGACAGATTCAGTAGATGTTGCTGAGCAATAAGTGGCAAATGTGTGACAGAAAGGAGATGTGTTGAGACAAGGAGAGGGAGGGGTCAATAATAACACTTAGGGCTGTAGAAGAAGGAGCTGGAGAGAGAGAGTGATAGTCAAGGGATACTGAGATGGAGATGTCAGAGGAAGCAGAAGGAAAATAGAGGTCAGATTTGGAGAGATTGAATTTGAGGTTGTGAGAATGCGTCCAGGTTGAGATAGCCGAGAGACATTCTGAGATGCGGGAGGGAAAGAGGTAGATCTGGACATCCTCGGCGTAAAGTGTAGTGTCAATGAAGAAATACTTTTAAAATGTATAGAACCAGTGATGATATTTTAATGCAAAATAAGCCAATTCACCATAAACAAAGAAGCTGAAAATACTGAAAGCTTTGTACCCTATGCATGTATCACTCAGTCATGTACTGTAATAACACTTAAGCTAAACCTTGGGTAAGTATTAATAAATATTACACTATGCAGTAACTGCTGTTGACAGAGATTTTTGTTTCACGATATCCTATAAAATATGTGATATTAAAAATAGCTAAAAAAAAAAAATACAAAAAGGTCAAACAATGCACAATATGTGTTGACATTTATGTAACGGGCACTACTATTAAAAAAATGATGTATTTTACTTGGCTATTTTAATCTCCATAATATTCTCTGAAATCATCCCCATACTTTCTATACCCTGGGTTCTCAATTTAAATATATGTCAGTAGATGATGAATGAATATATGAATCGACTGCTGAGGAAGCCCAGCACCCCGTATTTTGGATTGTGTGCATATTGATGTTGGCCTTTGCTACGGATGTGACTGCTCCGATTCTCAATGAATGAGGGGTATAGAATTGAGGAGGCAGGCCTGCTTGGGAAACTAGGGTAGCAAGATGAGATGAGAACCAGTGGAGGGATATAATTGTACGGGAGGAGTAAATGAACAGTGGGTCTGATGGGAGAAATGTTTTTTTAGAGGCAAAGTACTTTGACATGGATGAGTAGGGCCATACTGGCGAGTTGAATGAAATGTCCTTGATGAAGCTAGTCAGTTTTAAAGGTGCAGAGCCAGATGAGGAAGTGTAAGTCCTGGAACAGAGAGAGGTTGCAGGAACAAATGCCTGATGCATTGAAAGTTGGAAATTGGTGAGATGGTGAACTCGGAACATCTGAGAAAGACAAACAAAACTGTTAAACGCATGGCTTCCATGACCAGGTCCTCGAAGGGGTAGAAACAGCCTTTCCAGAGCATTGATATTGTGGAATATAATATGCCAATTGATAAGGGCAGGTGAGAGCTGGAGGAGGGAGGGGAGTTCTTGAGAATCCTTCGTATAGTTAGATGAACTGTTGAACTGACTGTTGAATTAGGCGGTAGGAATACTGGATTCCAGAGATCAATCAATCAATATTTATTTTATACAGAGCCTTTCCTAGTGGACTGCCATCACAAAGCGCTTTACAAGATAGTGAGGAACAATGAATAATACATTAAATACAGTGAAATACAGGGCATAGTACATTAAATACAACATTAAAAAAACAATGCAAACACATTAAATATAGGCATAATACATTAAGGCTAGGATGTGAATTCTAATCATTGTGGATGCGTGTGTCAAGCAGAATCATACAGATAAGATGGAGTAAAAAACCTGAAATAGCAATTTGGACAACAACTAATAACAGATATCAGGCTTAGAGATCATTAAAAGCAAGTGCGAACAAGTAGGTCTTGAGAGCTGATTTGAAGCGAGCGACTGTGGGAGCTACAAGCACTAAAGCTGGGAGAGTTCCAGAGAGTCGGGGCCATGAAGCTAAAAGAGTACTCTCTGAGTGTAGCACGTTTTTGCTTGGGTATAACCAGCAGGCCAGAGTCAGAGGACCTCAGCTTGCATGAGGGACATAGCGGGTCAGCAGGTTGGAGAGATACTCTGGACCTGTGTGATGAAGGGTAGTAGGCAAGCAGGAGAATTTTGAAAGTAATCCTGAAATTTACAGGTAGCCAGTGCAGCTGGGCAAGACAGGGGGTAATGTGATTATATTTTTTGCATCCTGGTAAAGATCCTATCAGCGGCATTTTGAACCAGCTACAAACTGTTTATGGCGCATGACCAAATGCCTCTCTTCTCCCTTAAGATATCAATCAATATTTATTTTACATAACGCCTTTCACAGTGGATCACCATCACAAAGAACTTTACAAGATAGTCAGGAACAATGCATAATACATTAAATACAGTGTAATATAGGGCATAGTGCATTACATTTAAACAGAAAATCAATGCACATACATTAAATACATGCATAATACATTAAATACAAAACTGCATTTTACTGAAGTTTACAGATTATACACAACATAGATATTCCCATTATTTTTATTTCTATTTGGCTGCTGCTCGCCTCCCTGTATGCAAGTAGTTTCCATAACAGCGAATTATGCTTCCATTCATTTCTTTAGCTCATTAACAAGCATTTTGATTAACGAGTTTCCCTTATCTAGTCATTTTGATGTAGGTTGCCTGAGACAATTAAGCTTTTTAATGAGAATTGTGTCCATTAACGACTTCAATTTCAAAGCATTAACGGATTGATTTAATATACATATTTTGTTTTCCAAATCACTTGCTACTGAAGCTCTTGCTACCATACCATGAGTTCAATACAATAACACTGTTTTTTTTTATCGTGCCCAGCACTGCTTAGCATAAACATTATGTTTATTTGTTTCTTAAACACAAGGTACATTTTATCATAATGTGTGCATTTCGTTTTGAACTCTGACGTTCTTATTGACTGATTTAATCGCTCCAGATATCAATGTGCATTGATTTTGCCATCACGTCGCTCCATGGTTAATCATTTTACAACAAGCCTCAGAAACAGTATATGGTACAGCAGTATTGATAGTCATTCTCATCTCTTTCAGTCACCTGTTCCGAGTATTGTATTTGCAATGTCCACGCGCCAAAACACATCCAAAAGCATTTAGGGATATTGGAGGATGCACAAAACATGTAGTTTGGTATTGCAGCACCCACACTTCTGAGAAACCACACTACCTGATGCAATCTAATTTAGAACAGGACTCGAGACTACCCCCTGAGGTGACCTCGAGTATGGTATTAAACACAGTGCTGTGTAGACGCTATCCGTATTCAGCACTTTTAAGACAGTTTAAAGGCCACTAACACGGTTTAAAGGCATAGTGTGGACAGTGCTTACTCTTTAACAGAACAATATAAAACTAAGGTTGTTTTTTTTGGGGGGGTGGGGGGTAGTTCTTGGGACCTTAATGTATGTAGACTAACTAAAATAATGTGGAATGAATTGTGCATTGAATACTGTAATGAAATGCTTTCCCCTTCAGAGTATCCCTTAGGAGACCAAGTGGGAGTTTGTTGTCTTGTTTTGAAGTGTCTGTGCTGTGTTTAAACTCATCTGAGCTCCAACGATTTGCATAATATCAACTGTAATGTAGTTATTAATTAATTCAGGCATGGGCACAATGCAGTCATTTGAAAATGTTAATTTTTAAGTAGGCACTATGAGGCAGTATCCAATGGATATCTGTAGATTATGGGGAATGAAAGAATATTAAATGATTGGTTTATTACCAAGTGAATATATAAACGACTGTGTTTTTTTTTTTTTTTTTAAACTATTTCCATTCAGTAACGAGCTAAGCTATTAATCACAGGCCTGCATTAAATAAAATGATGGTGCTGTCATAATTAAAGTATAGCAATCTATTGTGTGCTGCCTTAGCTAAGATGGGGAAAATGTTGCTTTTAAAACCAAAGATTCAAGGCTCGGAACAAAAGGGATTGTGGGGCTGGCCTCTCGCAGGGGGTGTGTCATTTTGACATGAAATAAAAAAACGTTCATTCTTTTATTTCTTTCAAAGTTGGACTAATTCGAGGAAATTGTAACTTCAATTCTCTCCTACATCTCTCCTATTTTGCTTTGCCTTAAATTTCTGGAATTGAGTGATTTTTATGCTGTGCAAGAGAACTCGAAAGCTGCACAATGTTTGATTTAATCTATCCCCTAGTTGGGATAAGCTACCTATCTTGATTTCTTTACCCTTGGATTATCCCTGATTCATTGTCCCTGTGTTTTATCAGCAGTTTTTTTGTTGTTGTACACCAGCCAGGATGAGGTTTATCCCACAGGGTGTGCCAATATCTCAAAGTTTATTATTTCTACTAGTGAATACTGTACAGATCTGGGCTTCTGTTTTTCTGTGATTAAGGGTAGAAATGTACATTATATTTTCTAGACAATCCATGTTTATCAGGTTTTTAACTTTTTTTTTTGTATACCAAAAGTGAATGTCTCTTTCTGGTCTTATTTAAAAAGTGCTGTACTAGAGTTTGGACCTGTTCAGACATCCCAAACTGCTCAAATAAAACATCCCGATGGGGAAACATCTTTTGCAACAGAAACTGAGTCATGATTGAGGGTAAGGGAACACACAATAAGTAGCAGTCTGCTGTATTCTTTCTGTGAGAGGGTGTTTTATTCTTATCAGTTAAAACCTTGAATCCTAAACTCTTTGTAAAATTCATTGTTTAAAGTCCGGCAACACCTACTGGCTACACATTGGATAACAAGTACTAATAGAAAATTCCAGAAACGGGCAGGTTGGTCCCATTAATAGGGCTCAGTGAAGGACAGACTGATCTAAGTATGGTCTTCATACTGAACAAACAATCAGCCAGAAAAGGAAATATAAACCTGAAGCACTGATACAAATGAAAACCATAAGATTGTTTTCTTTTCTAAACAATACTTGTTGTCCCTAATGGTGCAAAAGTGATGACATTGGAGAGATACTCTTGAAGTTGCATTGTGGCTCTGCACTCTAGAGGGTTTCTCAGCTGAGTAAACTATCCCTTCCACATCCATGGCATTAAGAAGAAATCCACAACACCTGAGCCTAATCTACCATGTGTAAGTGCCCATTTTTATTCCTAATTCAAGCTGCAATAAAATCAACAATACATTTAAATGAAATCTTAAGGGCAAGAGCCTTCTATATGCGATATCACATACTGTATATAAGTGGGGAGTTTTTTGTTTTGTTTTTTTTTGTTTTACAGATGTGTATCATGTGCAAATAATTTGATGTATTCAGATGGAACTCCATGGGTCCATTTCATAGGGTATTTGTAAGAACTGTGACTGGATAGGCACTATTTTTTTATATTCAAAAGAGAAATATGGTTTTCAGTATGTTTTGTATTTTTAATGAGTTATCCTAACTCACAAGGCTTGGCAATGATTGTCATGGCGATCCCCTGTTGCTGGGTAAGAGAGGGGAGTTCTGCCTGATCTTCTTATTCATCCTGACTAATTATAACAGAAGCTGTAAGCAGGTCTGATGTGTAATCCATAACAGGCTTTGTCTGGTTCTCTACTATGGTAATTAGCTGTGATGATTTATTACTTTAAAAGAGCACAGAATTATGCCCCACTGTTCTGACTGATTCAATGAGATCTGACTAAACCATCTGATGCTAGGCAGCCAGCCAGTTGTTTGACCTCAATTTGAAAATGAGGGGCTTTTTAAATTGTAAAGGATAGTGGTTCCCTTCTAATCCTCTGACTGATCAACCTGCCCACTACCTCCACCAAAATAAAATGGATGGACCTAGCTTCAATCCCAATCCCATCACAAAAGCTATCTCAGGATTTTGATAAACACAAACACACACACACACACACTCAAACACACACACACACACACACTCACACACACACACACACACACACACATATAGTTTACTGTATTCCAAAGGTTTTTTAAAGACACTGCAGTGGCTGATTGCTGTTGATATCCAAACTTGGTATGTGGTTTCTGACAATAAATTACTTCTAATACCTGCTCTTAACCCTAGTAGCACAACGGGATCCAGCTAATCAAGCGCCTGCAAGTGAAGAAGGAGGAATTTGAGCAGACTTAATGAAACCTCTTGTCATACTATGCTGCACAAAGGCAATTTGAGGTCAAGGTAAGGGCCTTCTTTACTGACACAACATTTTTTAGGTTTGCTTCAGTAATTAATGGAAATTATTTTGCCCCTTCAATGAGGGTTCTGCTGTGCGCTTTTAAACTTCTTGACATTTACAGGAATTAAGTGATTCACAAATTAATTTCAATTATACCAGCAATATTTAGTTTGAATTATACCTCTTTATGCGAACCTGTGTACATTTTAATATTCCATTGGTTATTACTGTTTCTTAAGTTTTCAAAATCTTCAAATTTTATTTGGAAAATTTCATTATTTTAAAAAAGTGTTCAATATAAGAATCTAATCCTTTCTGTTTCACACACAGGCATGGGCAGTCACACAGTCCACCTCACCTCAGTAAGGTTTTGTACCTGGCTTATTGTTAATACTGTCTATAGCTGTGGTTTTCAACCTTTTCATCTCAAGTACCAGTATGTCCAGCAGGGCTCTCCATGTGTGCCGGTAACTTCAATCTTCAATGGATGTTGTAGTTACTAAGATGGCCGTGAGTTGGCTGCCTCTGTGCTAAGCTCTGTGCCTTTTATTAATTCAGCTTGTTGTTTTTTTTTTTGTTTTGTTTTTTTTACATAATTTGTATCTTCTATGTAATAATTTGTTATTCTTATTGCCTTTTAACCTAGTTTTAATGTTTGTTTTTTTTTCACTGTTTTTACCTGACATCCTGCTACGGGGTCACTGTCTGCATATCTGCCTGCTGCCTGAGCTGATGACCTGGCCGAGGAGCTCCTGCCTGTACAGCTACTGTCTGAGGCTGCTGTCTGTATACCATCTGTTTGTTACTCCTGCTGGGGGTTTGCTAGGTGTGTCCCTACCGCTGCATCAACGCTGACTCTTGCTGCTGTGCTATTGCCAGCCCCTGCTTTGTTGCTGTGCTCCCTGGTTTATTAGGGAGTGTTCTCCTATCCTGGGTCTTACTCTAACTCCTATTGTTAACTCCTCTTTGATATCTGGAAGGGTTCCCTCTACTCTAAAACTGGTTGAAATTAAACCACTTCTAAAAAAAAACATAACCTTCCCCACATGCTCTTGCAAATTATAGGTCTATTTACAACATTCCCTTTCTAGCAAAGCTGATTGAAAAAGTTTTGTGCCCAGCTCCAGGGTCATTTTTGTAAATATGAACCATTGGAAAAGTTTGTCAGGTTTTTGCTCAAGCCATAGTACTGAGACTGTTTTTTTGTGGGTCTGAAATAGGGTTGCAGGCCAGACAGTCCGGAATGTTAAACTTCCTGTCCGGTTTTGTAGTACACTGTATAAGCGACCCTGGCTCTGTGCCAGTGCTCTATGCCAGTGTTGCAAATTTGCGACAGAGTGCTGTGCCCACATTAGCTTTGTTTTATCATTTGAGAAACATTGCCAAACTGAGACCCATTTTATCTGATAAAGATGCTGAGATGTTGATTCATGCTCTTGTTCTTTCTCAGTTGCATCGGCTCCAGCTAGTTCAAAATGCTGCAGTTAGAATGCTCATACGCACTAGCCATTCACAACATGCCACTCTGATTCTTAAATCATTGCGCTGGATTCCTGTTAAATTTTCAATTGATTTTAAAATTCTGCTCACTATTTATAAGGCACAACACTGCTTTGGTCCTCAATATTTGCAGGAACTGTTGGAGCCCTATGCTGCTAGTCACAGTTTGCAATGAATAAATGCTGAACAGCAGGTGGTTCCCAGAAGTCGCTTAAAATCAGGAGGGACAAGGACATTTGGTTGTTCTGCTTCGTGCCTCGGGAACTCTGTCCCAATTTCTGTCAGAAATGCTGACACAGCTGAATCTTTTAAATCAGTTTTTAAAACACATTTGTTTTCATTAGCTTGTTTTTGAGCTGGATTGACTGGCCAATTGCTTATTATTATTTTTAGAGTGTTTACTGTAAAGTTTCCTGGGATGCTCTGCATGAGGAGCATTATATAAAAGCAAATTGTATTGTATGGTAAAATAGAGACCTACCCCATT
Source organism: Polyodon spathula (assembly GCF_017654505.1). Lineage (NCBI taxonomy): Eukaryota > Metazoa > Chordata > Actinopteri > Acipenseriformes > Polyodontidae > Polyodon > Polyodon spathula. The sequence continues at coordinate 37,624,648 of NC_054535.1, forward strand.
ACAACCGGCTTTTTTTTTTTTGGTCAAAATTATCACTGAAAATGTGAAAGCATACAATTTTTTTAGACAACAGTTTACCACAATCAACAACACAGAGTGGCTGCTTTGATTCCCCATCAGTAACTTTGAATGTTCACAACACATAACTCTCACCATAATTTCTCTGTGAATGGTACAAACATATTGATACATTACGATAGTGCAATTGAGGAAGTATTGTCATAAAGAACAACTGCCGGTGTGAACCAGTTGCAAGCCTGTCACGTACCAGTAGTGGTGCATTTACCACAGCTTGAAGTCCACTGGTATACAGTATATGTCCATGTTTGACACACACACTTTCAGATTCAAAATCTGGTGTTGATGGCTAACAAATTGACTTATTTTACAAGCAAGGTCTTATAAGAACCTGTTAATGTCTATTTAATCATGGACCGTTAATAATTGTTTTTATTAAAACAATTATATTTTGTTTTTGTTTTTGTTTTTAAATACAATAATAATAATTAAAATAACAACAGATGTATTGACAAGTGCTGAAAATTACCTAAAATAGCAATTAAAACAACACAAGGATAACACATTTTGGTAGTACATATACTTCTTTGAATCATTCTATCAGTGTGCCTCATGTCAGTTGCGGCATAAACATTAGAGAAGCTGTTTTCCATGTAAGTCTGTAATTAACCATAAATAATAGAACCACAAAGGCCAAAATGGGCACATCTAAATTTCAATTAACTATTTTAATTCCCCTTGGTGCACTTATGCAGATGAAATGCACAAGCACAGAACAGAGTGCAAATGCACCTCTCACAGACTCCATCACCCATATCATTACCATTGTAATAGTGTGCATGCAAGCAACAAAAAACAGATCAAAGAAGCGAAAGCATACTGCACAGAAGCAGCTGAAAGGGTCCAAAAATAATGTGAAAGAGATCACTTGCATAATGTTATTTTCCCTGAGATCCTGATTTTTGTTGATGGTGATGCACACACCTGTTTCTTTTTTCATGTTATATTTGTTTTACTCCATGGCCACAGCAGGTTTTAATACTTATTAATGCACATGAAGGACACGAGTTCTGATAATTCTTGGATGATCAGTACCATACGTATGCTTTAGCAGCAAAAAAGATCTTTACAGTACAGTGATTTCCATGCTGTCACGATTGAAGGCATCTGTGCATCTACTTTACACAGACTCCCTTGACTTTTCTTCATTCCACTGGCTTAAATAACCAATAACAAACCTGACTGTCACCAGCATATGAGAACCATTCACTTTGATTCAATGTCATATGTTAACCTGCTGTCCCAGTGGTGCTAATCAAGGAATGATTGAAAGTGAGAGGAAAGCAGAAGACTGATGTAAGTGGGGAACCAATATCACCCAGATAGTGATAATAACTCCTGTCATGAAGCGCCTATGATATGCAGGTTTTCAACACAAGGTGCCTTAGGGACAGGATCAGTGACTCAATTGCAAGACTATATCCACTAAATATCTTGATTTCGGGGTTGTTCTGGAGTTTTTGCAGGTGTTACACTCATTATTCAATGGGGAAATCTGCCAGGCCACTTTGCAAAATGACTGGATGGGATATTTGCTTTTTATTTTATCCCACACCCTCTCCAAATGGGTTTCTATAATGGTACATGTCAAAACAGGCATCACAGTGAATGTTGTAGAAGTACTGGCAACCGTGCTCTTGTTAGATTGCTTGTACATTAAAATCATGTTCGTATATTCTGTAAAGATAATTCATTTTTCTGATAAAAAGTCCCTCTTATAATATAAAAGAACTGTAAGATATATGGAAATACTACAAGAGAAACTAATAACATTTTTTGACAAACCTTTCAGTTAGATATTATGTTAGATATTTAGTAAGCAGACCGTAAAATGGACAGCATTATATTGCATGCTTCAGAACTGTGCACAAAGTGGATTTCTATGTTATAATTTTTAATGGTTATAAAACCTAGCATATAGACATGCTCTAATACACATCTCTGAAGTTCATACAAGGCTCCTCACAGTCCTTAGTTATAATCCTGCAGCAACTCTGATTTATTTGGGGGCATGTGTCCTGGCACTTAATAAACAACAGGACTGCCACCTCTCAATGCCATCCATCCAGACTGCTAGAGGACATCTCTGTTGTTAATAAAGGGCTGAATGAAAGACTGATTTTGAACCCAACAAGTAGCAAGTGGTCAGATCAGGATAGCGATATAGTTAGTACTGGTACTCTCTGTTATTGGTATTCCCTATCAAACCATCATATTGTTAGCTATGCCACATGCACTGTGAAGAAATTTAAATCTACCCTTTAATTTAAGCACAAAGAAACCATAGTATTATAAAACAACATTACTTATCTGAGGGCAAAGGTTGTTTAATTTGAATTTTAACAGTAGAAGCCTCTGACAGTATTCATTCTTTCTGTACACTTGCAAGTTTTCTTTGAAGGGCTGGGTCAAAGCTATCAGTAATTTTTTTGACTCACTGTTGTATCAACAGTACTAGTAACAGTTCTTAGCCTGCAGATTTGTTTTAGTGTTTTAGATTTTCTCTTTCATGACTAAATATACTGTAGATCTGACCCTCATGATTAGTTAATATCACTATTTCCAATGGGAAAATAGCCAAATGTGTGTCTTTTCGTTCACATAAAGTCAGAAAAAAACAACATATGACTCCAAATTAACATGTATTTATACTAAAGTAATACAAAGATGACTACAAAAGATTTAGAAGTGAGTAGTTTTTCGAGATTTACAATTATACTGTGTTTACATGTTAATTTTGAGTCATATGTTGTTTTTTTCTGACTTTATGTGAACGAAAAGACACAAATTCGCCCGTTTTCTCATTGGAAATAGGTAAATTTCAAAATATCACTGTCCTGGTCACAAAAGCAAAGTTTGTGGGGAATAATAGCCATTTTCTATACTTTTGAGGCATAAGCAATTAGGACAATAACACTTACTACCCAGGAACAAAAATTATGTTACACAGTGAAATCAATTTATATTCAAGGACAAGTATAAAAGTACATGCTTCATTACCTTTGTAAGAAATGTGTTTCTGCTATCAGAACAAGCCTGGGTAGTTTCAAATTGTCAGGTTCTGCCACCTCCTGCTATTTTCTCAAGCTGAAGATTACAGACAAGCAATTACAGATGATGTCTGAAAATTGCTTCAAAGTGGTAGAGACTGAAAAGAGACATCTTAAATCAATCATTTTGAATGCACTATGGCTTAACTGTGTAATTAGTTATTTACAATAATAAACCACATACATTACATACTTAATAATGAGATTTCTGCCTCCTCTGTGTATTTCATTTTTTAATCTGTATTTTTATTACCTATCTACAATAAAAACAGATATATAACGTACCAGAATAGCAAAGGTTACCTGATTTGTAATTCCATTGTATAGATCTGAATGGAATGCCCAACCTGTTGCAAAATGTATGCATAAAATCATAGATAGTGAGATTCATAAGAAACCATGCATCTCTTTTAATCTTTAGGTCAAACATGTTTTTTTTTTTTGTTTTGTTTTGTTTTTGCAAACCTACAAATTTTACTGTAAATATTACACATAGAGATATGGAACCTTCCTGGGAAAATGATTGTTTTTAAATGTAATTGTAATAATGAACTTTACCTAAAAAAAAAAAAAAAAAAAAAAAAAAAAATTAAAAAAGTAAATTGAAAAGATCTGTTTTTTAGACATTCAACAAAGTAAGTTGTTTCATCCCTTTTGATAAATGAACCGATATTTACTTGGCTAAAGTTTGTTTCAATCAAAAATCTATATATATTATCTATATATTATATATATATCTATATATATATATGTGTGTTATCAACTATGTTGTGTGTGTGTGTGTTTACACAATATATATTGTTGTTTTGGTAATGTGCAATATATAATTATGTATTACAACACATATATATATTGGATATATATATATATTATATAATATATATATATATATTTATGCTATATATATATATATATATATATATATATATATATATAAAACAATTTTTCTCATAATCTATTGATCCATCTACTGGATATTAATACATCGCAGATAACAATAGTAAAAATATCAGCAAGGTGCGTACATGAAATGATTTAAAGCATACATGTGTTAATAGATTAAGGTTGGTGCAATGGTATATATTCCTGCATCTAAAGTTTAAGTCTATTAAAACGGGGCTTCTTGTCTGCAATCTGACTTTATTCTTCCAACAGTACAGAACAATGTAATAGGAGAAAAATATGTTGGTAATCCTCCAGTCCAGTAGGTGTCTCTCCCAACTCTCCAAAATACAGCCAGGAGAACGCTATGATCTCATCAGAGAGCGACGGCCCATAGGTTTGGTGTCCTCTATGGTGTTATTGTAAGGTCGACATTTCTGTAACTAATAGGGTTTTCTTAGTTTGTTGAGCTTCAAAATGTCAGGTTACACCCCCGACGAGAAGCTCCGTATGGAGCAGCTTACACAGCTGAGAAGGAAGTGGCTAAAGGATCAGGAGCTGAGCCCCCGTGAGCCCGTCCTGCCCCCTCAAAAACAGGGTCCTGTGGCTAAATTCTGGTCTGGATTTCTGCAGCCCAATACCTTGTGGAGGATTTATGTAAGTTTATAAAATAGTGCAGTATTTGCCAGGTGTTCAAAAGCATGTACAAATACGGCGTAGCTGCTTGGTAATTAAGGTGGTACTAGTAGTCTATTTTTGTTATTAATATGAAATGACTCGCATGCGGATTTCCTATGTCTTACACTTCTATCAGTGTCAGAATAAATGTATACAGCACAGTGAAACAGCGGGAAGAGTGTTGTCTGGTATTAATTGCACCCAATGTTTATTATTATTAGTAGTAGTCGTAGTAGAATTAGTAGTGTTATTAGTATTATTATTATTTGCACCGTGTTTAACAATTCATATATATATATATATATATATATATATATATATATATATATATAATATATATGCATTGCTCAGTATTGTCTCATGAACTTCACGTCTCTTATATTTTATCTTTGGATGATAGGGTTAACATAACAATTGTGAGTAAGTGTGAAATTTCAATTGTTTAATTTTCTTTTCAGACTTTCAAAGCCTGCAATGCTGGGTGGTGGACGTTTACTCGGCTATTAATACCTGCTTGGGTGGCGCATTACTATGTAAAATACCATCTTGCAGTAAGTAACCTATTGGTTCTAGAAATATATAACTTCTCTGTTGAAAATTGTTTCGTTTAGTTCATTGTTTGTATGGTATACTTCATTTTGGAGCATGCAAATATTTAAACAAACAAAAAACAGAAAAACCTGATATCGTTTATTTTGAACAGATTTGTGAATGGGTTGGAACATTGTGATATTTTCAGGGACATTGAGTTTTCTGAATACATCCATGTGCATTCTGGGAAAGGCACTTTTAAATGGTAAAGGGTTGTGAATTGTAATAAGCAAACAGGCCATAATTTAACAATAATGGGTAAAGGCATCTTACTGGACATACATTATGAGGCTGAATTTTGAAGTGTACCTAACTTGCATAAACAGTCACATCTGATTGGTCAGACTTACCTTAAAATACACTATGTAACACAATTTTTGTTCCTGGGTAGTAAGTGTTATTTCCTAATTGCTTATGCCTCAAAAGTATAGAAAATGGCAATTATTCCCCACAAACTTTGCTTTTGTGACCAGGACAGTGATATTTTGAAATTTACCTATTTCCAATGAGAAAACGGGCGAATTTGTGTCTTTTCGTTCACAAAGTCAGAAAAAAACAACATATGTATCCAAATTAACATGTATTTATACTAAAGTAATACAAAAATGACTACAAAAGATTTAAAGTGAGTAGTTTTTCGAGATTTACGATTATACTGTAAATCACTTTCACGAATCAGCCCCCAAATATAGTCTCCCATCATGTTCTTGTTATACTGTCCTTGGTAGCGGCGTTCAAAGTCCAATATATCCTGGTGGAAGCGCTTGCCTTGCTCCTCCGAGTACGCTCCCATGTTCTCCTTGAATTTATCAAGATGAGCATCAAGGATATGGACTTTGAGGGACATCCTACAGCCCATTGTGCCGTAGTTCTTCACCAGAGTCTCAACCAGCTTCACATAGTTTTCGGCCCTGTGATTGACCAGGAAGCCCCGAACCACTGCGACAAAGCTGTTCCAAGCCGCTTTCTCCTTACTAGTGAGCTTCTTGGGGAATTCATTGCACTCCAGGATCTTCTTTATCTGTGGTCCGACAAAGACACCGGCTTTGACCTTTGCCTCAGACAGCTTAGGGAAGAAGTCTTGAAGGTACTTGAAGGCTGCCGACTCCTTATCTAGAGCTCTGACAAATTGTTTCATAAGGCCCAATTTGATGTGCAGTGGTGGCATCAGCACCTTCCGGGGGTCCACCAGTGGCTCCCACTTGACGTTGTTCCTCCCCACAGAGAACTCGGTCCGCTGTGGCCAGTCCTGCCTGTGGTAGTGCGCCTTGGTGTCCCTGCTGTCCCAAAGGCAAAGATAGCAGGGAAACTTGGTAAAACCGCCTTGGAGACCCATCAGGAATGCCACCATTTTTAAGTCTCTTATGACCTCCCAGCCGTACTCATCATACTTCAACGTGTCCAGCAAGGTCTTGATGCTGTTGTAATCCTCTTTGAGGTGCACAGAGTGAGCCAGGGGAAGAGACAGGTACTTGTTACCATTATGGAGCAGCACGGCTTTGAGGCTCCTGGATGAGCTGTCAATGAAGAGGCGCCACTCATTCTGGTTACAGGCGATTCCGATTGCCTTGAACAGACTGGTCACATTGTGTCAGAAGCAGAGCCCATCTTGACGGGTGAAGAAGCTGGAAAAAGGTTGGTGACGCTTCCTCTGATCTGCGACTTGCACACTTTCATCCAACAAGTTCCACTGCTTGAGCCTAGACGTCAAAAGCTCGGCATTGGACTTGGTGAGACCAAGATCTCTAATCAAGTCGTTGAGGTCTTTTTGGTTGGGGTAGTATGGGTTTCTCTCCTCAGCTCCACCTCTGAAATTGTCATCTGGATCTACAACGTCTTCCTCGCTCTCTGACTTGCTGCTCTCTTCTAAAGACGGCTGCTCTCTCTCCGGAGGAGTGGGTACGGGGAGCTCATGGCAGTGTGGCACCGGGGCGATGGATGAAGGAAGGTCCGGATACGTGATAGCAGGTGCATTCTTGCCAGTCCGACATTTGGAAGGGTCCACCATGCAGAAGTAGCAGTTGCTTGAGTGGTCAGTGGGTTCCCGCCAAATTCTTGGGATAGCGAACTTCATGGCTCTCTTTTCCCCTCTGTACCATCCTACAAAAATACATTTATTTCACCCATGACTAATGTGTAAGAGATTCTCGCAACATTTTTCATATATGATATTTTTCAAAAACATTGAAAATTGTAAAACATTTTAAAATTAAAAACTTTTACAATTTTAAAAATTTTAACAAATTTTATAACATAAAATTCCGAGCAACAATTGTCCATCTTACCTTCCAGAGTTTTTTTGCAGTGCTCGCAGGTGAAATGAGGTGCCCAGGGTTTGTCTTGATCCCCGACAGGCATGCCGAAATATGCCTTGTAGGCCTCACACATCTTAGCAGATGCTTCCACTGAGTACTTTTTCGCTCGTCTTGATAAATTGGCCGCAGACATAGCAAAATGCGTCTGCCGGATGCTTGCAGCCTCTTGATGCCATCTCAGAAAAATGCAGATATGTATCCACTTAGGCAGCTGGAACTAAACTGAACTGGTGGGCTTAAGGCCCCTGTATTTATACTACTATTTATATTACTGGAAATTTCTAGAACTTACTTCAAGTTTACTCAGCACTGAATCTATCTGGAATGTTCTGGAAAATAGGTCAATTTCAAAATATCACTGTCCTGGTCACCAAAGCAAAGTTTGTGGGGAATAATAGCCATTTTCTATACTTTTGAGGCATAAGCAATTAGGAAATAACACTTACTACCCAGGAACCAAAAAAAAAAAAAAAAAAAAAAAAAAATTGTTACACGGTGATATCAGAAAATAACAATTTCCTCCCCATTACCAAATGTGTTCCATCAAAGTTCAATATATACTTACGTATACTAGATACAGTATACTATGTACTTAGTCATGCAGTAAATACATCAAATCACCTTTGATCTGTACAAAATAATGTAATTTTAGACAATTTATGCATTGTTTGTCTTTTGCTTGATCTATACAGAAGATACACAAATTATACTGCTAAATGAACATGCTAAAATACTTCACATATGGTAAAATGTACTGATTTACTTTACAGTTTATTACAAGGGCTTGCATTCTATTTCTTTTTGCAGAAAAGACCATATGGTATTGTAGAAGTGAAACCCAAGCTGTTCCCTGTAAGTTAATGGACTTTTGTTTTTAATTCTGTGTATTAAAAGCCTGAGTGACCATTACTTATGTATGGTACCCCACCCATTGCTTTTTAAAATATTTTATCTGTGGTAATCTTTAGCTATTTGTTTCAGGAAAGTTAAAATGATAGATCTTGTAAATAAAAGCAGTTTACAGCACTCATGATTTGTAATTTTCAATATTTATTGCAGGTTATTGGGCAGTGTGCTTAAAAAATAAGTTAGTTTTTTTTGTTGTATTTAATGCTTGATTCTGTTAAGAACTAGATTCGTTTTTGGTAATAGTCGTAACTGATTATGAAAATATTTTTTTTTCCTTTAGGGCGATACAGTTTTGGAAACTGGGGAGATAATTCCAGGCTTACCAGAAGAAGAGAGCCATGGTCATCATTAAACACGGAAGCATATCTAAACAAATATACTCTGTGTATTATGTTGTAAAAAATAAAAAATAAACCATTCTATTTATCATTAAAACTGATTTAACGAAGATATTCACAGTCTCCTTTTAATGCATGGCTGCATGTGCAGTATATGTAGCAGATACTGGATGGTTCAAAGTGGTAACATTTTAAACCTTGATATTGATGTGAGAAAGCCATCTCAAAGTTCTTTGTATCAAAAAAATGACATAATATATTAACTGTACTGCATGCGTTATTCTTGTTTAACTATTTTATTAAAAAAAAAAAATACAGGGTGCTATGTAAGATGTAAGCTGATTTTTTTTGCCCACTTGTAGAGTTTTGGACCACATCTCACAAACCGCAAAGTAACATAGCTATGGAAAGTAAGAGGTTATGTTTATCTTATGTAAAGCTTCTGTGGTGTTTTCGTTTGTGGGTCTGCTTGTACAGTATTGTTACATTGCCATAGAGTGATGAATGACAACTAAAAACGTGGCAGAAATTTATAGAAATAGGAAATGTAGTTTTCCAGGTTCTGCATTGCCTCAACCAGCCATCGCACTACAATCACTGCCTCCTGATGTTTTGCAGTGAATTCCACATAAAGGCATGGTTATGTTTGCAGATTGTATAAAATTGGTATAACTCTACAGTTCATTGTGACAGTCACTGCAAAAGGGTCCACATTTTGAATGAAGACTATTAAAATGGCAAACCTATGGTCAGACATGCAGGTTTCATCATATGTCCCAAAATGTTGATAACTGAATAACCTGTGGTAAATCATACCATAGCCAAGTTACATTACAGCTCAATATGCAGTTTTCCACAAGTCTGTTTAAAATACTTGAGCAGTAAGTTAGATGACTCGATTTAATGTAACTAATTAACTTCCAATCACAATATCTGAGGTTATTATGGTTTAACAATATAAAATATATGAAGAAAGATCTTGACCATACAACTTGGTAGGATTTCCTTTGAATTCATCTTGTAGATAGATTGTTACAGCATGTTTACAGTTTTTGTATATCTGGGGTACTTCTTTTGCCACTCTCAGATAAAGTCAGTTTCACCTGCTTAATACTTAAACTTGATTGGATTCAGAGGCAAGACAACAAAATACGAAATGTACGCAATGTTATTTTTGAAATAGTTTTATTTTACATGCACACTATTTACAATATAATTTTCCATATATATTTTGATTAAACCATATTTAATGAAAAAAGATCAGATGAGCATAGAGTGTACAATCATTTTTTTTGTTGTTGTTTTAAACATCCAAGTATTTGACCCACGGTTTCTGATGTATCTGGTTTCATTCAGTTCCAAATTGAGAGGTCAGTTTGTGGTCTTGAATTGCTTTTCCAGTTGCCACTTTGCTGCGATTCTTGTTGCATAGATGACATATCCCCAGGACAGAACCACTATTACTAGAAGTATCTGAAGTGAAAATCAAAAGTGTAGATGTATACGGGTGGTGCTATATTTTTCAACATTACATCACAAAAAAGGATTAACCTTACTAGGAATATGTAAATGTTTTAAGTTAAACTTTTGGAACTAAGTTTTGTCACCTTGAATACAGCACAACAGATATTGAAGTAAATTCTTCAAAACCCTATAAAACTGTATGTTCTATGGTTAGTACTAGTAGTTAGAATACACATTGCTACACTGGACCAGCCACTGTTTTATTCAGCCCACAATCTGCTTACCAAATTTAGTCCAATAGATGTGGCCAACATGGGGGATTAAGGGAGTCTGATCTGCTTGCATGGACTAACATTAGTCTCAATGTTTGCAGTGTACAATTGCAGTGTACCAAAAGTTAATCAGCTTGCAATCGTCAGGTAAACTAGATCAAAGTTTAGGTACTAAACCAGTCCCTTGTAGTCACAAAAAGACACACATAAAATGAATTAAGTTAGCCTCTCCTTTTTCCTCAACATTTGTTTGCAAATCAGTTTAAATTGAGTTAGACATGAAAACGGTATTATTATTTGTGTCTCGTATGCCAGGCCAAATAAACAGCACAATGCATATTTGTGTTGGTAAATAATATTGACGAATTATATTTGCACTAAAACTAACAGAAAACTATTTTTCAAATCGTCTAAATCCTTCGTGGTTTATACTTTCTAAATATCTATGGGTTGGTTAACATAATCACTTTAAAGGTCCACTTGATTAGACAAACTGATTAGTATGCTACAGTGCAATTTAGAACACATTTTGTTTGTGAATTTATTGGTATGTTCTCGTCCAGAAGTTAGTCCACCATAGTGAAATGAACTAAACCGCACTGGTACGCTGCAATTAACCGCCAATGGCCGTTAAATTCTGTAGGGCGCCTCACCTACCGCTTGCTTTATTTATTCGATATACCATGATCTACACAAAATCTATACGTGCTATGTCACTTCTGTCTAATGTATGTGGTACAGTAGTACTTACCAAAGACAATATCCTCTCAAGCGCACGTTCGCCGACATAAATCATTTTAAACGTTGCTTCAGGTCTATCCTGTCAGAAACACCAGAAACAGCCTCAGTCTAATCATCGCGTCTACCCGATGCAACAGTGTGTAAACTGGACAAACATACAAGCAAACATAGATTACTGAAGAGTTATAAAAACGGTGCAGTAACAGTACGTTAACATTGCTCACAGCGCCACCAACATGAATACACTGATGACAAAAATATACTTATTATTATTATTATTATTATTATTATTATTATTATTATTATTATTATCGATTCAAGCTACGAAGAGAATTCGTAGTTTATTTTATAATATTAACATATGTTTTATTTTATTTTCTGCTGTATAATGTCTGCTCTTAGGAATATTACGTTTTTACTGTGAACACAATTTTGGATATTTATCCTTACTTGTCCCTCTAAATCGACAGGAGTTCCGTGAAGCTAGCAACAATAAAATGATTACTTCCGGTTTTCAAAACGGCTCAGCGCAGGCAAGGCATCAAAATAAAAGTCCCGTATTCAGCACAAAAATATAGTTTATATAAGCTTAGAAAGTGGTAATGTAGACACACTGGGGGTACAGAAAATAATGTTAGATTTACGTCACTGTAATAGCAACACTACTTTTTATGTCATGTGTCTAGTTAAAACAGCCATTTCCCTGGGTGCAGCCTTGCCATAGGTCGTGTCCGTTGGTCAGTCTGGCTGTGAGGGAGGTTGGTGGTAGCCAGGGCCCCTCAGTGGCGGTCTCCCTTGGGCTTGGGAGGGGGTGTATCTTTCTTAGGCCCTGGCCTCTGTCTCCAGCCGGAGAACAGGTTACCCCTGGCCGGCAGTGGTCCCTTGCCCCCGGCTCTTCGTCTGCCTGTTTGTTTTTTCTGGGGTGGGGGGCGGCTTTCAAGCCCACTTGCCCCTGCAGGCTGTGAAGGCCACCTTAGGCTCTGGCGGTAGGCAGGAAGGCGTGAGAATTTCGAAGCAACCTCCGTGGCCTTGTGGGACCTCTCAAGGCTCACATCAATGGTCGCTCTGAATGTCTGCCCCGGTGTAATAGGGGCATCTAATAGCGCTACCTTCTTGGTCACCACAACCTTGGACTGGGTTAGCCAGAGGTGTCTGCGAGCGGATACCAGCGCCACTAGAGACCTGCCTGATATGCATGACCTATCTCCCCCATTAGGTCGGTCATTGCCCTTGTTACCACCAGTAGCTCCCCTGTGTCCGCCTTTGTTGCCCGCTCCTGCAGCCTCTCAGCCAGCTGCGCCTGGTACAGGACCAGTATAGCCATTGCATTGGCTGCCCTGACTGACGTCCGCTGACGCATATGTGTTTTTCAGCATGGCGTTAATAGTTCTTCATGGCTTGGACTGGGTTAGGGTAGGCATTGTGGCTAGCTGCCCCGGTGTTTTTTAATACTGCGGTGCGTAAGACTCTGCCCGTGCTACTTCGGTACCACAGTGCACACAGTGTCCATTGTCACTGTACTGATATAGGCTAGCGCGCTGGTGGTGCACGTGGTACTCAGTGCACGCGTTGCATATTGAGTCGGTGCTGCACGGTACACGTGGTGCTCGGTGCACACGGTACTTATTGTTGCACGGTACTCGGAGCACGCATTGCACGTAATACTCGGTGCTCTTAAACCCTTGGTACTCACTGCATGTGGCGCACACTGTGTTTAGAGCGCACAGTGGTTTCCAACCCAGTGCTATGACGGGCAGGGCTGGCTTCCATGCCTGCGAGACCTGTGGGACCAATATCCCACAGGAGGACAGACACAGCATGTGTGCACAGTGCCTAGGCCCTGGTTAAGGCTCCACTGGTGGAAGGTATGCCCAAGGACCGTGTGCCAAAACGTGCAGTGCAGGATCATGGAGACGCACGTCCGTAGAGCCTATGTGGCGGGAGCCAAAAGTACCCACCTAGCGAACACGTTCAGCATGCTCACTGCATACCTGGATGGAATTTTGTGTGATGCCCTGCTGCCAGAGCCGGTGGCCTTGGAACTGTGAATTCTGTTGCACACGTTGCTCCAGATCTAAGCCTGGTGGGCCTAGTGGTCGCACGCAGACAGCTGTGGCTGTTGCAGGCAAGGGTGCCGGATGCTGATAAGGCCGCGCTGTTGGATGTGCCCATATCACCAGGCCACACCTTCGGCCCAGCAGTGGAGGAGATCTTACAGCAAAGCCTCAGGGAACACGAGGCGTCGAGGCAGTTAGCCACGTTGCTCGATCCCCCCACTCTGGCACGGGTCAGGTTGAGCCACTGGCACTCTGAGCAGACACGTACAGTCACCCGGATGGTGCCGGTTCTCACAGCCCCGCCAGGTGACCTTAGGCACCGCCTACAGACCTCATCTCAGGCAGTGGACGTAGCCAGCCCACGCAGCAACAACCAAGAAGGCAGTTCCAGGTTTTCCGCCCTAAACAGCCACCGCTAGCCCCGCCCCAGCTTCAGCTGCCCCAACAGGGCCCCTGAAGGCTGGTGGCCTCAGACCCAATTCACAGGACAACAGCTGCACTACTGGTGCGCTTGCACTTCCGACGTGTGGGTGCTCGCAACCGTACAATACAGTTATGCGCTTCAGTTTTGTTTGGGACCCCCTCCTTTTCACGGCGTCACGACTATGTTCGTGATGGACCCACTTCAGGCCTCGGTGCTCCAGACCGAAGTGGCAGCCTTGCGGGGCAAGCGCACCATTCGTCTCGTAGATCCTACCTCTCTCGGAGAGGGCTTCTACTCGAGATACTTTCTGGTACCGAAGCGGGATGGTGGCTTTTGCCCCATCCTGGACTTGCTGTTTTTAAAACAGAAGGGGTTCCACATGCTGACTCATCGTCATATTCCAGTCTGTCCGGCCGGGCGACTGGTTCATCACGGTGGACTTGCTGGACACGTATTTTCACGTTCCCATTCATCCACAGCACAGGAAATGCCTCTGCGTCGCCCACCAGGGCAACACGTATGAGTTTTCCATGCTGCCGTTCGGCCTAGCTCCCAGTACGTTTTCAAAGAGCCTAGATGCTATCCACGTTCCCTTGCGGCTGCAAGGAGTCAGAATGATGAATTATCTCAACGACTGGTTGATCTGATCCTAGTTGCAGAGGGAGTGGTGGCCCACACAGCTGTACCCCCATTTTCTGCATCCCCAGTATGTCTACATTACATTGCACCCCACTTTCATAGATGCACAGTCTTTAGTTTTGTCAGGAGAGGGTCTTGAGTGTGCCCAGCACCTCAAAATGAGGGGAAAATGGCTGTTTTAACTAGACACCTGACATTAAAAGTAGTGTTGCTATTACAGTGACGTAAATCTTAAGTAAGTAACTTTATTTTCTTTACCCCAGTATGTCTACATTACATTGCACCACACTTTGTATGTGTATATAAACTATATTTTTTGTGCTGGATATGGGACTTTTAGCTAATAAAGTACAGAAAAAGTTAGCTCCTTATTAGTAGCATTAATTATACAATGCAAAAATGGGTGGATAAAAAGAAAATAAATAATACAAAAAATTTGATGTCCACAAAGTTCATTTATTTAATGAAATTATATTTATTTCACTGCATTTTTTTATTGCATATACATATAACACATACAATTAATACAATTTAAAGTAGATATTTAATGTAGATTACAATATAACTGTGAAAATAATATAATATATATCAAATAAATATAAAATATAAAAAGTCGTTTTAAAGTATACTTCGATTGACGGGTTAGAGACAACCGTTATATGAGATTAACGACACTTTTCTTTTATAAAAAAAAATGCCGCTCTCGGAGTGAGATGAGTTCCTAGTCACAGTTAAGGGCTAGTGACGCGCAGCGCTGGCTCAGCGAACTTATTAATAAACATTATCAATGTAATTTAAATGTAGCTACTGATACCGCTGTCTTATTTTAAAACGGTAATTTTTAATATACACACATAATTTATTTTATTTATGTATTATTGTATAACAAATAAGACGCAGCAAATATGACAACATAACTATATCCAGAATCTCTCATTTTAAATTTTATTGTTTAGTTAGGAATGCAACGAAGCGTTCCTAAATACCCGGAACGGTTGTGACAATAGTGCCGTTTTTATTGTGTCAACGCTTAACAGTACCGTTGAATTTAGGCAGGGATGTATCATCAAATGAGATTTTGGGATCAATAAGCTACTAACAACCAAACGAGCAAGATGGGCCGAATGGCCTCCTCTCGTTTGTAAACTTTCTTGTGTTCTTATGTTCTAATTCCCCGGGTGCAAACCGTGGAGTTCCGGTGCTCTAACATATCCGGGTCATTGTCTATGCCGTCTTTTCCGGTTTCTGAAGACTTGATAACCGTGCTGCGAAATCTTCAACAAGAAGCAAGGAAGTTAACAATCACAAAACTGTTTTGTGTCATGGTTTAGAAACATTTGTGACATATGACATGTCATCATTACCGGCGACATAGCTGTGGTTGCAATTACTAAAAAGCAGTTTCTAGATTAACGTTTGGAGTACTGCTTTTCCTATCCACGCTCATTTCAGGTAAGAAATGCGGCGCTCAACTGGCTGGTTGTATTTATATATATATATATATATATATATATATATATCTATATTATATATATATATAACACTTTTTTTTTTTTGTTGTGTTTGCTTTTTGATACCTTGGGAACTATGGAAACGATTCTGGCACAGTGCGCATAGAACTACAGTTCTGTGAGTAAACAATGAAACAAGAATTGTGGGCCGAGAATGGGTTCGATTTAATTGTAATATGGACAGTTATTTTTCATAGACATAAAAAGATATAGTGATGTTGACATTAGTTGACGTAGCGGAAACGAGATGTATTCATATATATATATATATATATATATATAAAATGTATTTGAACATAGTGCTGTGTAGTTTGTGTTGCAGTCTCAACCAGGCCTTTTCTGTGTCATTTTAAACATTCAAAATGTCCTCCCCTCAGATTTATCGTTAGAACTGCCACGAAAATGCGGCATATTGCTGTAAAAGTAATACGTATTTTGCAATCTCGTTTTTTTTTTGACTGTCACACATTCCTGTGACGATTATTCAACGAAACCTTGATGACGCACGTTTCTTGCTGTCTGTCTGTGTATCCTGTAGTTGAAGAACGCATGTGCAGTTAACTTAAGGTTGTAAATCAGTGTTCTGGGAGTCGAAGTGGGCTTGTTTGACAGTTGCTGTTTTACAACTTTAGACATGACTGCTCCATGTTGTGATTCTTTTTTGTATGCATTTATTTAACTAAATAATAATAATAATAATAATAATAATAATAATAATAATAATAATAATAATAATAATAATAATAGTGGAGGTTTCATTATATTACCAGAACTACATATCCCTGTTCCATCTGACCTTGTCCCTTTAGCTGTAATAGTACAATTAACATATTGGATTGTTTCCCAGAATAAAATCTGAGAAAACGAACCTTTGTGCTGCAAGGTTATTTAATTTGAAATGCAAAATGCTGTTACCTTCTTCCTTTTCTTAATTAGTATCCTTAAAGGTCACATACCATGAAATTGTAGGTTTACTAAAAATAATTTGTTTGCAAACACTTATCCTTTTTAAGTGATTATTTATTAACTTTGTTTAAGAATTTAACTTTTTGTTTCTTTATTGATAAAGATTTCTGCAGCTTACTGGTGTTTACCAGCTTAACAGTTTGGAACATTCCATAACAAATTGTGCTCATGAAATCAGGTTTCTGAGACAGTGTTGTACAGTAATTTTGAAACTAAAATCCTAAAACTTTATTTAGGATTTTATTCTATTATTATTCTAGTATTTTATTAATATCAAGCCACCATAACCAGATGGCTACTTTTTAATACAGTCTTTTACTGGCTGATTTTGGGCAAATCACACCATTTTAAGGTTTTTAGTATGCAATCAGTATTTATGAAAAATCCTTAACAAAAAAACATATGTTTTCATATGTATGTATATTTTTTGTATATGTACAGATCATGGCATCTACAAAGAAGAAGCTGAGACTGCGCAAAAAAAATGTACCCAAAGATGGATCAAGTAAAATTTCACAGACAATGTCTGCAGAAGCCTCTCCTGACTCCAAATGTCCTATTTGCCTGGACAGATTCAATAACATGGCCTACCTGGACCGCTGTCTACACAAGTTTTGTTTTCGGTGCATCCATGAATGGTCAAAAAACAAAGCAGAGTGCCCGCTCTGCAAGCAGCCCTTTAATTCGATCTTCCACACCATAAAAGCAGAGAACGACTTTAAAGAATTCATTTTGCGACCAACTGAGAATGGCTCCTTTGGCAGTCTAGATGGGCACAGGTTCAGGTATCGCACAACAATGACAAGGAGGACTTCCCCGCCCCCAGACAATGGAATTTTGTTTGAAGGGCTGACGGGAAATGCTCCTCCCCAACGCAATCGAGGAGTTCAACGCATGATGCTGCGACTTGCAGCAAGGAGGCGAGCCCAGACTGAGGGCAGGTCTGTCAGGCTAATGCAGGAGCAAGAGATGATCAGTTTCAGACGGGCTCTCTACCGTACTGGGGTCAGAGTCCGAAATGTGCACGATGGCGGGCGCTACAGGGACATATCTGCCGAATTTTTTAG
This sequence comes from Polyodon spathula, assembly GCF_017654505.1. Classification (NCBI taxonomy): domain Eukaryota; kingdom Metazoa; phylum Chordata; class Actinopteri; order Acipenseriformes; family Polyodontidae; genus Polyodon; species Polyodon spathula. The sequence goes on from NC_054535.1 coordinate 37,642,630, forward strand.
GAGAAACCCAGCCTGTCTTCACCGACTGGTGCCCTGGTTAAAACGTGAGCTCACTGTGTTGTACGGTGCCCATGGATCTCTGGTGAACATTGTCCAGCACATCATCATGACACGGATCACCAGGTACGACATGGAAGACCAGGCTATCCAAAATGAACTGAAGCCTTTTTTACTTACCCGTACTGATCATTTCTTGCACGAGTTCATCAGCTTTGCTCGGGCTCCTTACAATATGGAAGCTTATGATCAGCATGCTGTTTATGACTGTCCAGCACCGTCCTATGAGGAAGGGAGCAGTTCAGAATTGTCGGTCATCACTATATCAGCTGATGAAGCTGATACTGAAGAGGATCAAGGGATGCTTTCCATGGCTGGTAGTGGCCTCAGCCAGGCTCCCTGGGATGATGAAACTCCTGGCCCATCTTACTCGGCAACGGAGCAGGTGCATCCAGCAACGTTTTCTGTCAGCGAATCTGAATCTGAGACCAGTGGTGATGAGGAAGGACAGATAAGGCCTTCAGTGCAGGAAAGTGCTGAAGTTAAGACTGATCCATCGGCCAATGAAGGGGCCGATGCCTCCTCTACTGATGAAGACTGTGTTATTGTGGGCTTTGTCAAGCCCTTGGCTGAAAGGACTCCTGAGCTTGTCCAGCTGTCCTCTGACTCTGAGGAGTCTGTCCGCAATGAAAGCACAGAGGTCCCTGCTCAACCACAGCACTTGCGATTTCCAAGCATCAGCAGCCCTCCTTCCTCTGTGTGTTCTGTTGTGTCCAAAGACAAGTCCCCTCATGGGCATGAAAAGTCCAGTAAGAAAGAAACCAGTAAGGGCAGAGACCAGTCCAATTCAAAAGGGACCGGCACCAGCAAGATTTACAGCAAAGGGATGCATGGGCATGATGACAGAAGGCACCATAGGAGAGACCGATCGAGGAGCAAAGAAAGATCCCGACAGAACAAAAAAAGGAGATCAAAAAGCACAGAGAATAGTTGGTCAATAAGAAGCACGACAACGTCACTGAACAGTGACAGTACACTTTCAAGAGGAAGAAGGCAATCAAGATCACGCAGCAGGGACTATCCGCCTTCAAGAGAGATGGGGTGGCAACGGAGCAGAGATAACGACAACAGTTACTCAAGGCGCAGTCATGAAAAATCCTATTCATACCACTGGGACTCCTACAGCCATTACAGCAGGGACAGGGGAAGCAATGATTCATTGTACATGCAAAATAGGTCCTATAGCGCAAGTTACTATGTGAGTCCAGAAGATAGGGCCAGATCTCATTCAAACAGTAGAAGCAACAGCAGCCACCGGGATTACCACCCCAGGGAAAGGCGAAGGTCGAGAAGCTTCTCTAGCAGCAGTTCCAGGGCTTCCCGTTCTGCCCATCGGAGATCCAGGCATGATAAACCCAGCGGGAAAAGAAAATACAAAACCCGTCATCTGGAGGGCACATCAAAAGAAGTGACCTCAAAGTCCTACTCGTCGTCTTCATACAGCCTTCCAGAAAAGAGGGGGAGCAGTGAGCGACATCATAAAAAGTCTCGTAAGAAGAGCAGAAGTCTGAGTGTGGAAATAGTCTATGAGGGGAAGGCAACAGGAGAGAGTTGCCGCCGTCACAAGAAGCACAAAAAACACAAGAAAAAATGCAAGCGCCACAGAAGCAGGGAAAAGGCAGGACACCAAGCCCCAACTGTCATCACTATTGACAGTGACAGTGATCATGCAATGGAAGCAAGTGATCAAGCAGAGAAGGAAAATATTCATGCCAGGGATGAAAGTGATCACGCAGAGAATGAATGTGACCATGCCAGGGAAAAAATAGATTATACTGGAAACGCAAGTGATCAAGCAGCAGAAGCAAGTGACCAGACAGGCAACACAAGTGATCAAAGCGACAGCAGCAATGAAAATGAGATCTCCAGCACCACCGGCAGCTTAGCTGATACCAATGTACATGAAAGTCATGTCCTAGCTGAGCACAGTGCATCTGCTATTTTAGATGATGATGTTTTGACTAAAGCCACTGAAGCTACTGATACAGGTGACGCAATTAAAAGTGTAAGCTGCCAGACTTCTCTTGCCTTAAGTGACGAGAGCAGTACTGGGACTGGCAGCCTCTCAAACTCCCAAGAAACTAGATTAGAGGAACAGAATAGTGTAGAAAACTCCCCTCAAAAAAGCAACTGTATCTCCAAGCCCTTCAACACAGGACCTCATGCTGGGATTTGCTAAAACACTTCTCCAATACACCTCACTTACTTAACATTTCCATATTGGACATTTGTGGTATTATGATGCTGATAGGGTGCAACAACTGCAGAGATGTCAAAAGAAATAAAATATGTAACATATTACTTATTGCGGGAGACCTTTTCTTTTAAATGTACATACAAACTTTCTTATAATAAAACTGCCAAAAACATTTTTATTCTTCTGTTTGAGACTTCTTTAATCAAGGGATTTATATGCTCTTATTCCCTAGAAAAAAAAATTAAAATTAAAAACAGGAGCCTTTGTATTTTAGGCTTCACTGTGCACTGTATCTTAACTTAATAAGGTTCTGTGTGTGTGTGTCTAATATATATATATATATATATATATATATATATATATATATATATATATATATATATATATATATATATATATATATGTGTGTGTGTTTTTTAATATGAATGCACTTAATTTCTTTATAGTAAGGCTACTCACCGTGGCTAACACCACCATGATGGGCTACACATAATGTACTGAATTCTCAGGGTGAACTCTTAAGTAGCTGCTATTTTATGCTGTTTACAGGGTTAGCCTACACAATAACCTATTGTGTTTACAAAAAAATGCACTGATTGTGATTGTGTTGATATTTTTTTATCCACACACTTGGGTCGTAAATTATTCTGAGGTATAAAACCAGAAGCATTTCAGCTTTCACTGGGAAGAGTTGGCCTGTGAGAGTCACAAAATGTAATATATTGCTGCAATATACAACACAGGATACAGCAAATATAAAGTAATTGATTTCTTTTGATATTAAATGGTAACAAATCAACATGCCTGGGTTAAATTTTGTGAGTGGCCACTTTAGATTGGTCTAAAATCAACCTTGAACATCTTTGTGTTAATACATTTTATTGTAATTGATATTTGGCCAGTAGATAAGTTTTTATTGCAAACCAGCATTTGAATGCCATCATTGAAATGTAACTTTAACCAAATTTCATTCTAATGTTCAGTGTCGTGATAATGCCAAGTGCATCGTTAGTTATGTCTATTAAGATGCACCATCATTACAACAATCCAGTCAGAAAAGAATGACTACTGATGTAAATGTGTTACATTTCCATGGAATAAGTAAGCGCGTCCTCCCCTGTCAGCACTAATGGCACATTTAATGCTGGAGATAAGAACTTAAAATATTTCTATATTATGAAATGCAAAAACAAAAAAAAAAGTTTTGTCTTGTTGTGTAATTAAAAATGTTCATCCCCAGACCTTTGTCTACTGAATGGATTAAAAACCTATATGTTTGAAAATTGCAAGATTTTTCTTCAACATGTTACACCTATTCAAATACAGCTTGTCGTGCCTCCTGGGAGTAAATGACTACTTCTAAACAATTTATTGTAAGCTTTTCTAAATCAAGTAAAGCCCATTTTACACTGGCACTCCTAACTGGGTTTTAGCTACTTGGGTCACAGTCCTGCGTAGTGTGAAACCACGTACCTGTGTTGTACCCAGGTTGACCCGGGTCCCAGCGATCCACCACAGGATGGGAGTCGACACGCTTTGACCCGGGTTGAGAGAGACAAAATGCGTGACGTCCGTTCGTAAACCGACGAAATAACAAATGACCACGCCTGCGTGAAGGTTTAACTTCTGCAAGGAGCATTTTTGTTTATTCTGTTTAGTCATATTTTTGTTGTGTGAGACACACCATGAGCCAGACTGGAAGCTTGGATGGAAACGTCTGTAACAAGCTGCTTCCGGGGCATTGATATACATGCATCGTTTACTTGCATTTGTCACCCTGGTCAACCCTGCTTTATCAAATGCAGTATGAAATTGAATAGCTGACCCGCATGAGACCGGGTCCTGACCTGAGTACAGCATGCCAGTGTGAAAGGGGCTTTAGTGCTGATTTGCTGAATTAGCATTTTTCAGCATGTAAAGCACTGCACAATTTATGATATGATATAAAAATAATGGCAAACAAGTGACCTACATGCAAAAGGGAGATATGATTTGGGGGGAGGATTAAAAAATAATTCTGTAAAATATGAAGTTACGGTCCTATTCATTTTCAGTTTTTAAATGAAACTTTAGTAGATTAAACTTGTTAAGGAGGTTATTTGGTGTATCATAATCTTGGGGTATATGTACAGTAATATGTCACACTTACATTTTAACATAAATTGAGTATCTGTTGTCCAGTTTTGATGAAACTTGCTAAAGATATTTTTAGTACAAGTCAGGGATCTATGAAGGCACCACTTTTCACTGTTTTATTGTGCTTATTCAGTTACGATGAAACTCTGGACATATTTTAATATTGGTATTCAATTTTTTTTTTTTTTTTTTTTTTTAAATAAGGTATTTTTATATGTGCATACAGTGGATGTAGGTCATGGTGATTTAGTTATGGCTGGGGATGAAAGTCACAGACATGCTTTGTAATCTATATTCTTTAGAAGAATGTACAAAAGTGGAAATCCCCTAAGTTTTAAAGAAACATGGAAATTTAATAAAAGATCACATTTAAGCGTTTCACTTTTAGGGTATTACTGCAGTAAACAAATCTGTTGCATATCATAAGAAGTTTTGCATTACATTAATAAAATAAACCCTATCACTCCCTCTTACCTTGACAGACAGGTTTGTGTTGTATTAGCAGTCAAACAGTGTACAACAACTGAGTACAGTTATTACAGAGCGGTTTCTCAAATCTCCAAGAAATGACACTGATCATAATGAAAGAAGTAGTATTTCTACCAGTACAAACGAACAACCTCTCTTACTAAAGGTATTGCAATCAAAATTTTGTTTGGACGTTCTCACTCAGGATGCCTAATGTCATAGGGGGCCTTCAGCCAAGAAAGTTTTAGGAACCCCTACCCTATGAAATATGTACCAATAGCAAGAAAAATTCATCATTAGTCACAAACAAACTTGTACGTACATACACAAAACTACATTTCAGGTAAAATTGTGGCTTGTGTTTTAAAATAAGTTTAATATGCAATGGCCTATTATCTGAGCTTAGAGGCAGTGTACATAAGAGAACAGATAACCAACAACGGATAAAGGTCTAAACTAAAGGTCCTTGGTGTTTTTATTAGTCTGAAACTGAATAAATATACAATATATGCCCAAACTGACAACATTTTAAAAGAATCATTCAATTATGTTTTTAAATCACATAATTTTTTTTTTTCTTAAAATAAATAAAGCCACAATTCAGAATAGAAACTGGGTATATTTTATGGCCATAATCTTTATGGACTATTAACTTGCATTATATATTTTAAATGTGACAGGTTCCGTTACACTGCTTGCCACATGGTACAATTGTATATTGTTTATGTGATTACAGTATTGCGCCACTGCATTTCTGTGTACAAAGAGTTTGTACTAAATATAGAAAGGTACACTGTAACTAAATAAAACATTTAAATGAATTTAGATGTAAATAAGTTTATTAATTATGGAATGTGTTTATGTGAGATAGATTGAGTTATAAATAATAAATACATCCTACCTTTCAAGCTTTTCTTTAAACTATGTAGGTCTCACTGCAGGAATGCTCTGTTTGCACTTTCAGGCAGTTCCTTGGTCCTTTTACCCAGTGAAATTGCCCCCACCCTTGCATGCCCAGTTTCTTGCTGGAAACCAACACACCACACCATTTTCACATAGGGCACAATTGTAACCTTTGTAATTACAAATCATGAATAATTAATGTTTACATATAATTACTAATAAATATATATATATATATATATATATATATATATATATATATATATATATATATATATATATTTAAATTTTTATTTATTTATTTATTTTTAAATAGTGAGGAGAGGAATGTTTCTTTGAAAACAGTTTAGGGAGTTCCCTGGCGTTGTATTATAGCGGGTGGTAACTTTCTGTTTCCTAACTGCTGGGTTAGAATTGATGTTTTTGTTTCTTAAATTATGGAATACACCTACACAGACTTCGTCGTCGGCTACCAAGGTTTCGCTAAATTAAGTTTCTGTTTCAGCTTTCAGGTACTCATTCATATCACGTGATTTGTGGGAAGTGAAACCAAAAATAATATGTTGTAAAACAAGGCGGAGCCTCAATTTTTTCAGCCTTTAGATCTTAAGTAAAAGAACCTGCAAGTAAAACGACCTGCAAACAGCGCTGGAAAGAATACAGCAGAGGGGACACAGGGAAAGCGAGTTATCGATTCAAAATTTGAAAACTCAAATTTTTAAATAATAATTTTAAAAAAAATGTACGAGTTAGAAAAGGCGAATTTAAAACGTTGTGGCACTTACATTGTCAATATCTTGCGCCCTTCTTACATCAAAGGATTCATGACAACCTACCTGCCTCCAGGTATTATTTTCTTTTTCCTTTTCTGTTTGACTTTAGGACAGGGACTGTTAGACCAGAGCTCATCATGAGAAGTGGGTATCTGAGAAACGTTTTTAAGTCATGGTATTATTAGCTAGTTTTTAGAAAAACTTGAACGATTACATTAAGGTCTTGCAAATAAAATTCTATATTGTGTTTATTTAATTCATTTTAATAAATAAATAAATTAATAAAACCCTTTTATTTGTGCCCTAACGTCAATTTTTGCTATTATGATTTAAATATATGTAAAATAAACTCAGAAAAAAATCCCAGGAAATAATGTGTTAAGAGAAAAACCGAACATGCAGATAGTTACCAGAAAACACTACGTTTCAATCTAAAAAAAAAATGCAATCAGTGTATAAGGTCCATTTGTTATTTAACATTTTTATTTAAGAAAAAATGTAACGCCATTCGATGTTTGTTAACAGCAGCTGTTTGTTTCAATATAAAATAAATGAGTTACATGTGGAATACAGTGTAAGTTTAAAAAACATGTATCCAAAGATGGGTTTTTGTTTTTGACTGGCATCCAAGGTCTGCAAGGAAAGAAAAAACTGGGCATGCGCAGTACACAAAATAGGAACATTTGTTAGCTAGCATAAATTGACGTGACATCGGTGCAGTGTTAGAAAGTGGTACGTCTACCAAAACATGACCCTTGCAATGTCAGAAAGCAATATGTTGGTAAACAAAGGTACACTTACCATTAATTATACATCATTTTTGTTGCAAACTTAAACTGGAAACAGACAATCAATTTCTCTATAAAGAAAAACATTTTACGGTGAGACAAAATGAGAAGTCCACCGCAAAGTTTCTCAATTTAAAAAATGTACAAGACCCAATCTGCACATAATAAATATTCTCATACTATTTTCTTAATGGTAGAAAAATATGATAAATGACATTAACATTAATCTATATGGTGACAGTTTAGTTTTCCTCTTGCTAAATCTTTGGGATTTTTGGCTCATTGTTATCTTATAAAGGGTAAGGGGACAGTAAATTAAATGTAATGTACTCATCTTTTGGCTACTGACTTTGTAATAGTTCAAGGTTTATAGTATATTTATATTGCTCACAATAATTTTGCAAAAGGTTACTAACATTGTTTTATATTCAACAGTGATTGTGCAGGAAATTCTTTCTCAAGAATTACGCTCTGTAACCCTTGCTGCTGAATTGTTCCTACAACACATTCTGACTCTAGATGAGAGTGGATGGTTTCAGGAATTTTTGGATGTACTGGAATCGCAAGGTTTGTTTAACAATACTTTACTTTCTTAAAAGCTGTTTTAATATTACAATCTGGTTAAGTACAATTATAAGAAACTGTATTTTTTTGCTGACCTTGACAGTGACACACATTTAATCGCACCTTTATAAATATTAGTCAGTTGACACCATATACTGATAATTGAAAGTTACACTGATACAAATTACACTGGGGTAGCTTAAATACAGCCAATCATTTTAATATGGCTCTTCCTGACATTTCACAGAGAGGAATAGATTAAGCAGATGATCTTGCACTGTTACATGTTTGATTTTCAGAGTGACTGTATTTAGATCTGCTAATTGTATACACATTCAATAGACCTCTTTTTTAATAATCTTAATGTATTGAGTGACGCTACAAATATGTCTAGTCACATTATTTAATAAATACACGCTCAGCACTGCATCCCACAGTACTGTGCCTCTGTATACTTCCTGGTCTGTGAAGTCACTACTCAGCCATCTGTGACATTTGGTGTTGTGCATGGGATAACAGCGCCTCCATGTACCCAGGCCAGAAGAAGTACTGCAGGATGAAGGGCTGTGTGTGTATTTATTAAATAAATCAAACAAACAGAAACAGAACACTTTCTTCAAACAAAAAGACACAATGGCCAAAACAAATTACCTATAGAAACAAAACAAGTGTCTTGCTGGTTTATCCCCAGCACGAGTAGCAATTGTTTACTTTCGTTATATCTCTTTTGCACTCCTCTTAACCCTCTCCTCCCACTATGTGAGCACCTGATGCGTTTTTGTATACATGGCCATCTCCAAATTGGTAATCATTTAATCAGTTTGGAGATAACCACGTTACTCACAGGTTTAGATGGATGGGGAATTTGACCCCATCCACGCTCAAAACAACACTGCTAAAACACGGTTTCTAATAGTAAATTTTAATAATAATAATAATATAATAATAATAATAATAATAATAATAATAATAATAATAATAATAATAGGGACGCGCACACCCTGTCGTAGCGATCAATTAAGTTAGCAACTAAATCGGCTAAATTATATTGTTAGCTAAAATTTCTGTTTTTACAGTAAAGTGATGCATAGTGTTTCCATAGTGTCACAGCTGTATTTTCTATGCAAAGGTTACACTGGACTTAATGAAGCAATCAAGAAATGGAACTTCGAACAAATTGAAAAACTGGAACCCTTCAAAAAGTTTTTGGAGTTAGTTGAGCCATCTTTCATTAAGAATGTAAAGGCAGTGGAAATTATAACATATATGAGAGAGTGTCTGTTTGACCAGGACTGTGAAGAGATTCAAAGGGTATTTATTTATTTCATTAATTATCCCTGGGTTGTTGCATGAAGGGTGATAGAAGAGATTTTTCTATGTATGTGCATCATATGTCACATCTTCAGTTTTAGCGCTTCCCCGTCACAGCTGTAAATTCAAGTTATCAGTAAATTGAAAAAGTAGATTACCAAGATCTGTATCTGTATGCTTATATGAAGATGTAAGTTTGACATGCTGTACAGACAGAACCACCTTCATAAACCCCCAGATTCATACAAATCATAGTTGAAAAATACAACAGGGATACTTCGTAGACACTCATATTCTGGTACTCTTTATAAAATATGCTCTTGTTAGCCTGAATTTTATCACACTTTCCATAGACACCTGTTAGAATACATTATTGAATATACTATCTACAGTGTGTTGATCAAACCACTGTTCAGATCCTTCAGATGAGTTCATTACTTTGAGCTTTGATTTTTGTTACCTATAAAAAGGTTACAGATAACCCCATAACTTTTTCAACAGTCTCACTACCAACTGTTTCTGCTGTTTGTTGTAGATTAATTTTCTCAGCATAACTGTGACTGTTGAGCTATTGTAAGTGCTTGTAAAAATCTAAAATAACCAACTCTGTTGGTCCCACTTGGATGTTTAGCTTTGAATAAACGTAAGAAAAAATAAAACAAACAACAACAACAAAGTAAAAACCAATTTATAAAACAAAAGCAAATATTGTGCAATTTAAATATGGGTAGAATAAAGACTTGCTAATTCACTTGGTATATTAATAGGATATGTAACTGTGGGTACACTTATTGATGCAGTATATATGTCATTTCATGTACCAATGCAGTATTAAGCTGTACCTCTCTTTACAGCTTTCAAATATTGCTGGAGCCCAAAAACTGGTTGAATGTTTAAAGAGGACAGACAAAGTAAACAGTTTCAAGCTATTGAAATTGGCATTGGGGGAATGCAATTGTAATATTGTACTGGATTTACTGGACACAGAAGACACAGGTATAGTGTTTATTCCTTGTTTACAGTATAGTCTCCGCAGGAAACCAGCTCAGTGTTCATCTGAAGCCGTGGGTTCTCAGAGTGGTGTGTTGCAGCAGGTCTTTTTATGGAAAGCAGACATGGTATTTTAAATCTCTGATCAGATTAAAATACGAATAGGCCTGTTTGCGTTATTATTTATATAGTTTCTGGTTACAAATACCTACATTTAGATATGTAATAATTTATCAGTAAATTACTTTGGGGGTTGCACCTGACTGTAACGTCACTGTGATGGATCCCAACTACCGTAGGTAATATTTGGGAACACCTGTTAGTATTTACCATTGGAGTACTTTTATTGCTGCTTTGTGATGTAATACCACTGACAAATAAATGTTCTGTGCTAAGTGTTTCTTGTTTTAAGCTGTCAGCCCCATTAGTGCTTTAATGTGTAGCCAGTATATTATGGGAGCGTTCATATTTTGACAATCTGATAAATGCAAGTTTAAATAGTATAATAAAAATGTAAGATTATTCTTTATTTTCTTGTAGGGGATAAAATAAAAGTGAAAAGCCATGTGGGGAATGACACTGAATCTTCATTCCGGATTGAAATCAGAGAAGAGGCAGAAGAGAACAATTTAAGTGAAAACCATTGTAAAGCTTCAGGTACATTTTGAAGGGCCCTGTATTAAGTAACTGCTATTATACTTACTTATATATTTACTGTTACCTTCTTACTGTGAAAGTTCGTATGTCTGTAGAATTATATGGTGGCACCCTGTTGAGGAGCTGTCTAGAAGTACTACGGGTACTTTAAATGATATACTAAATGAAGAGATAATCTTGAGAAACATTCAAAAATGGTAACAAAAGAGAGCAGGACATTGTACCTTTTGCCATTTTAATTAGGGTTCTTCATTTAATCTCCTTTCTGTTACAATAATAATAATTCCATTAATTGTGTTCCTCAAGCAGCAGTACTGGTTAGAACCACTTGGTAGATCAAAACTATTATTGTACAGCATAATTATTATTATTTTTTTTTTTTGTAGCGTCGGATATGGATTATGTTTATAACACACTTTTAACATTGTGCTACAGGAAAACATGATGAAGAACATACTGCTGTATGTGCTGGCAAAAAACTGAGAAAATATCAAGAAGAACTGGCTGGTCCAGCTTCCAGAGGAGAGAACACTATCATCTGTGCTCCAACAGGTACATTATTTAGTGACTGACATTAGTAAGCATCCTCAGTGCTGAGTTTCTATGTGTCTGTATCATTCGTGGGATCAAATTCCTAATTGTCTTCCACCATTTTATTTTTTTCTTTACATAAGTACTGTAATTGGTAATCTGTGTTAAGCTTCTTTGAGCAGCAGCTCCCTTATAAAAGTTTACTGTGGTATACCGTGTTAAAATTACAGCAAAGTAGTACAACTTAAAATTAGAATTAAAGAACAGCACTGGTGAAGCACTGAGAAGCATGGTGAGTCACGCTAATATTTGGTAAATTCAATACCAAACGCACATAAAAAGAGAGGATTTTAGGGGGGTTTGATTAATGTTGTGATAAAATAATTTGAAAATGATTAACGCATCTACTGAAATAGCTGTCTCACCCCTTCTCTAAAATTGTTTTGTTTCTTAGGCTGTGGGAAAACAATTGTGGCCCTTGCTATCTGTGACCGTCATCTCAAGAATACAAAAGAAGGGCAGAAAAGCAAGATTGCTTTCATGGCCACGCGGGTGGAGGTTTATGAACAGCAGTATTCCCTGTTCCAAAAACATTTTGCAGATGAAGATGTAAGGTAAGGTACTCCGCTACCGATGCTTTACCATGTTTTCTCTATGCTAAATTAGAGCGTGTTGTGGTTTTAATATGGTAAACTTCTATACATGGAGGCACAAATGTAGCTGGAAACATAAGCGTTGGGAAGCTCACACTGCCTATTTCTATTCACTACCTGTACTGGATACTGCATAAATAAGTCTCTGTCTGCACCTTTTATATCAATAAAAAATACTTGTTTCCCATACAGAGTTACAGGTCTCTGTGGAGAGTCAGCAGATGGAGTTCCTGTGGGAATGTATATAGAAAACAACGACATAATTGTGCTGACACCTCAGATTCTTGTGAACGCCCTCAATTGTGGAACTGTACCTTCACTTTCCATGTTTAGTTTGCTGATATTTGATGAATGCCACAACACAACCGGAAAACATCCCTACAATGTTCTAATGACAATGTACCTGGACAGCAAACTCGGTAACAAGAATGAGCTTCTGCCTCAGGCAAGTTGGTGTACTGTGAATTTCCTGCCTGTTGGAGGGTTCCCTTTTTAATGCTGCAAAATCAATACAGCCAGATGTTTCTAATATAAAATGAATGTGTTGTGGAAATAGCATGACTATTATTTATTTATTTATTTTTTAATATTGCTTTGAAAAAAAAATTTTTTGTTTAAAAAAAAAAAAAAAAAAAAAAAAAATTGGCATTAAAAAAAAAAAAATCTGTTTAACTATATACTTAACCCCACCTACAGTTATTTGTATCCACTTTTAATTTATTCATGTATTTATTATTTTTGTATTATTAGATTGTTGGGTTAACTGCTTCAGTTGGAGTTGGCAGTTTCAAGAATGAAAGAGATGCAGAGAATAACATTTGCCAGCTTTGTGCTTTCATGGACGTGAGGATCATTTCAACTGTTATTGAAAACAGGGAGGAACTGAATTCTCACATCCACGTTCCTGAAAAACGTAATCTTATTTTCCTTAACTGCTCTTTGCTCACTCTCACTTATGTGAAATTTTTTCACAATTCTGGATGTGAAACTTTGGACACTTGTTCACAAAACTTTAAGTACTGTTTAAAAAAAAAAAAAAAAAAAATCAGGAATAATGTTAGTGTTTATAAACACGATTAAACAGTGCTTTGAAAAACGATAGCCCTCTCTAAACGGTTGAAAAAACAACTTGTTAACTTGATTTTGTATTAATCCAAAGGGGTGTAAAAAAACAGTCCTTGTACAGTAACAGATCAGGTAAGCTGGGGTGAGGGAAAAGGATTTGAGACTGACAAAAAGTTTATATTGTTCAGCACTGTCCTTATCGCACTTTTATTTTTTTTCAAGATCATTTCTTTTTAGTTCACAAAAACAAAGTTTCATAAAAAAGACTAACAGACTTTGTTGCCTCTGATCTAGGCTCTGCACTACTCCTAACCCACACACTACGCTCCCACTCTGAACTTCTCAGTTAATATATGGCTGGTGCAGGTAACAGAATTGATCACACAATTAACAAATAACCTACAGTAGCTGAGGTTGGAAGTGGCTGGGTTAGCTGCCCAATTAGATAATATGCACTGGCCAAATTCTTAACATTCTCAGCAGGATTTTCTTTTCTCCCCTTCCTGCATTTCAGGCAGGGAAATAAAAAAAAAATTACATTAATTTACCTATGCATCAAACATACAATGCCGTGAAAAAGAATTTGCCCCCTGTCTGATTTTCTGCATTTTTGCATATTTTTGACACTGAATGTTATCAGATCTTCAACCAAAATCTAATATTAGATAAAAGGGACCCTGAGTGAACAAATAACACAAAATTGTGATACTTATTTCATTTATTTATTAAAGAAAGTTATGCAACACCCAATGCCCCTGTGTGGAAAAGTAATTGCCCCCTTAGACTCAATAACTGGTTACGCCACCTTTAGCAGCAATAACTGCAACCAAACACTTCCTGTAGTTATTGAACAGTCTCTCATACAGAACTGCTTCAACTCGGTGACATTTGTGGGTTTTCAAGCATAAACTACTCGTTTCAGGTCCTGCCACAACATCTCAATGGGGTTTAGGTCTGGACTTTGACTAGGCCATTCTAAAACTTAAAATTTCTTGTTCTTCAACCCTTCTGATGTAGACTTGCTTGTGTGTTTTGGATCATTGTCTTGCTGCATGACCTTCAGCTGACGGACGGATGGCCTGACACTCTCCTGTAGAATTCTCTGATACAGAGCAGAATTCATGGTTCCTTCAATGACGGCAAGTCGTCCAGGTCCTGATGCAGCAAAGCACCCCCAAATCATGACACTGCCACCACCATGCTTGACTGTTGGTATGAGGTTCTTACTGTGGAATTGTGGCAAAGTGGTTGGTAAGGGGAACAGATGTCGCGGTGATGCGGTGCAGGAGTGATGAACAGACAACAGTGATTCAGTGAATAAGTGCTTTATTGCTCTTTTCCAGGTCTGGCGACCGTCAAAAATAATAAATCCCCGGCAATACACAACAATGTGTAAAGCACGGGGATAATGAAACCAAGGGCACAGTCCTGAACAAAAACAGTGGTACGGTCACCAGTCCTGGGTGATCGAAAACGTGCAGGTGCTCAGTGCAGTGGTGCTCCGGATAGTGCTCTCCTTTCGACAGCTCCGGAGACGTGCGTTAACTGTCTAGTGCTGAATACAAAAACAGACAGTTACACTGACAGACACAACAATACAAAACACTAACAAAATCCACTCTGAGAGCTCCTCTCTCAGTCCTTCTCTCTCTCCACTCGTTTAACCCAAACGAAGGAGAAGATCAGCGTTACCCTGGCCCCTATATGTAATCCCGCATGATATCGAGATAAACGGTTGCAGCTGCCTTATTACTTGCAGCTGCCTCTCGTTTACCTTTCAAATCAATACGGTCTTACAACAGAGTCGCGCTTCCCTCCAGGCTGACCCACTTCCCTGACCCGGAAACGAACTGTCAGGCCAGCCCTTCCAGATACTTCTCCTCTCGTTCTTTAGCGCCCTCACAGGTTGGGAGGAAGATTCATCACCAGAACTCATCTTTCCGTCACAGGAATGCATTGTTTGGTTTTCGCCAGACATAACGGGACCCATGTTGGCCAAAAGGGTCCACTCCTCTCTCCATAGAACATTGTTCCAGAACTCTTGAGGATCATCCAGGTGCTTTTTGGCAAACTTGAGAAGAGCATTCATGTTCTTCTTAGTGAGCAGTGGTTTCCGCCTTGCTACTGTGCCATGAATCACATTTTTGCCCAGTGTCTTTCTGATGGTGGAGTCATGAACACTGACCTTAGCCGAGGCAAGAGAAGTCTGCAGATACCTGGATGTTGTTCTAGGGTTTTTTGTGACTTCCTAGATGATTTTACGCCTTGTTCTTGGAGCGATTTTGGCAGGACGGCCACTCCTGGGAAGATTCACTACTGTCCCAAACTTTCTCCATTTGGATAATATGGCTGTGACTGTGGTTTGGTGGAGCCCCGGAGCCTTAGAAATGGCTTTGTAACCCTTTAGACTGATAGGCATCAACAACTTTTTTCCTGTCTTCAGGAATTTCTTTTGATCGTGGCATGATGTGCTGACATCTTCACTCTGATGGTAAGGGCCAAAGTTAGTCAGATTTATATTGAGCAAGGCTGGCCCAAATCAGGCCTGATTGTTAACCAAAGTATTCAAACAGCTGACCCTAAGTATCCCTTTAATTGGGTTGAGTTAACTAGGGGGGGGGCAATAACTTTTTCACACCTGAAGATTGCATGTTTGATTACCTTGCACACCAAACAAATGAAAGAAGCAACAAACTTTGGTGTCATTTTTTCTCTGACTCCCTCGATATACTACTACAATCCACAAAAATATCTGACCAAATTCAATGTGAAAAATGTGCAAAAATGCAGAAAATCAGAGAGGGGGCAAATACTTTTTCACGGCACTGTATGTGTAATACTGGTACTGGGCTCCACTGACCCCAGGAAAGCTATCCACCCTGTCACAGGCGCTTAGTTTTCAAAAACAGCAATTCTAGTGGGTATGAAAACCCCAGACTTTAGCACAAATCATCCGAACCAGCCCAGCTGTTAATGCAGGGGGAGGCTACCTTGGTTCTTCTGTTCCAGACAGGCTCTGTAAATAATTAACATAAGAACCTGGTTTGGAGTGGTACAGTAGACTGGAAGTGATGATGATTCCTACCCCTGTGTTGATGACTACATTACCCCTTTGATTTTTTTTTTCTTTTTTCGAAATTTGTTTCTTTTCAAAATAAAAGTGATGTAATTATTATTTTAAAATATGTAATCCTGGTAGTCTGATAGTACCCTTGACAATTTATTTTTGTTTGTATCTTGCTAATTTAACGACCCATTTTGTGCCGTCCATTTATTTAAATTTGTTCTGTCTTTAAGAATTCTTCTTTGTTGAAAAGCGCTCAGGAGATCCATTTACTATGATCATTTATGGAATAATGAGTAAGATTGAAGAGCTGGCAAAAGAAGTCTACAATATAGGTAACTAATCTGCATTCTGGAATTTCTTAAAAATCCTTCAGAAATGCATTTTTCTCTCTATAATATGATTTGTCTCTGGAGATGTCTTTTTTTTTTTTATTATGGTATAATGTTAAGTCAAAATGGCCCCTTCAGGTGTACCATGTTTAAACACATATTTCCAAAATCTAGAAATATATGTACAATGATGATATGATGACATCACAGTCCTTGAAAAAGAGCATCCATAGCAATTTCACATTTGTAAAAGCATCTTCATTTCTCTTCAGATTCTCTATCAAACATTAAAAATAGGGATTATGGATCACAGAAATATGAACAGTGGATAGTAGATGTGCAAAAAAAATGCAGAACACTGCAACTGGAGGATAAGCAGAAGGAAAGTCAGATATGCAGAGAGCTTTTCAATTACACTGAACATTTAAGGGTAAGTATTGTACAGTCACATTGTGCTTATTTCATCTGTAATCTGTAGTGTACCACAGTTGTGTTCAGTTTTACACTGAGACACATTCCTTGTTGTCTGTCTTCTGCCAGTCCATCATTTGTGATCTAAATGGCAGCCCTTGTGATTACCAGTGCATGCAAGTGTTTTTGTGTTTTTCTTTGTACTGTATGTCTAAATTTATTTTATTCCCTTTACAGACAAGTGTTTTTGTCATAAAAGTCACCCCGTAGACAAGCATTTTACCACACTTCTATAAAAAACTTACGCGAGCTACGTGTACATAGTCATTGTTGCACGTTTATTTGTTTACTGTGTGTGTGTGTTTTAGTACGGGGAGAAAAAAATCCCTTAATGTTTCTTTATTGATAGCAGCGTTTATTCGAGGGCGACCTGTATTATAAAGCTGATATATGACAAATTGAAGTAATACGATGGGGATATATATATATATATATATATGCTATATATATATATATATATATATATATATATATATATATATATATAACACACAGTAACACAACGGAATACATAGGACCATTTTGAGTTCCCTAAAAGATTAAACTGACTTCACACATGGTAAATAGTAAACACATGCAATGACAATGTCGTCAGGTTGCATAATAAAACAAACATTGTATAATACTGCCAAAAGTTTGTACAGCAAATTATAAATATGGTTTCTGTATATGTTCATACAACAATGTAAAGGCTCTGTCTTTATATTTCCAAGTTCTTTTTTTTTTTTTTTTTTTTTTTTTGCGAAAATTAAATTCGGTAACTCCTGTAGCACTTCCTGATCACTGCAAACACTATACAATTTATTATATTACAAATCTGAAAATACAAATACATGCATATAAAAATGAGCTTATATATAAAAAAAAAAAAAAAAAATAGCATCACCAACAAAGGGAACATGAAGGATCTAGTAAATCGTTTAGCAATATATATCATAGTTATTATAATATATATATATATATATATAATATATATATATATATATATATATATATATATATATATATATATATATATATATATATATATATATATATATATTATATACATGGACCATATACATGTACAGGGTATATGTCTGTACAATAAACTTTGTCAATTTCACTGTCACATTAATATAATGGAAAAAAAAGAAACACAATATAAAACACATACCGTAATTACTATTATTTTCACCGAATTTATAACATTTAAAAAATGTAAAGAATGAATATCTAGAGTACATTAAAATACAACCATTAAATATAATTCTAGTTTAAAATATGACTAAAGTGATTACTTAGGTGCATTAGATATTTTTGTTGTCCTTTTGAAATAGAAAATAGAAATAGAAACTTTTTGTTGGGCTGAAGAAAACACCTGTGCAGGTGATCTGGGAATGTGGGTCTGTGAAGAGTGACAGGTGCAACGCTGATTAAAGCCAACATCCTCAAAGCAAACCATGTGTCAATCAAGTTTCACAGAAGGCTTGACTGTTTCTTTACAAAGTTAATGCAGTTTAATAATGGATTACAGCAGTTACACAGCTAAGAAGGCTCACATAACCTGGAATTAAACATGGCCGATGTCAGCTATCCAAAGACCTCTAGGGGAATCAAACGAAGACAATGGAGGCTGGAAAGGGGTTAAATGCCTGGAAGGGACCCATTTTAATAATGAAACTAGATATGGTAGGTAGGTTTGCTGCATTTAGATCAATAGATCCGCATCTGTTCCTTGTTCTGACACACAAAATGGATTGAAAAAATTTTCATAACAGCAATATAGTGCATAGGAGTTACACCCATTCCAGATTTAAATACAAGCTTAATTAGTCACAGTGTGTAGGTAACAATCTCTGGACAACTTTACATTAAATTACAAGTAAATATTTACGTTTTCATGACCTTTCTCTTTCATTAACAGAAATATAATGATGCACTCATTATTAATGAAGATGCACGAACCAAAGATGCACTGGATTATTTGGACACATTTTTTGCAGACGTTAGAAATGCCGGATTTGATAAAACAGAGCAGCTGCTCACACAGATTTTTGAAGGTATGGTGTATGATGAAATGTCTTGGTCAGTTCATACAACATTCTTTTCAAAACCTGTGTTTCTCTTATATCCCCTTCAGAATTGAGAAATTGTAATGCTATAATAAAACAATTAAATTGCAGCTGAGAATTGCACAGGTATTGCACACATTTTAAAATATATTGATTTCTTTTATTTGTAACACGAGTACGCTGATGTTCTAAAAAGAGTAGCTTTTGTTGCTGTGCATACCTCATAAAGCTATGTTATGCACTTGATTTACACCACAGTATTCTGTCCTACAGATAATTACCAGCAGTTGCAGCGATTGTCAAAAGAGGAATCCCGTGAGAATCCCAAGCTCAAGGAGTTGAAGTACATCCTGGATGAGGAATACAGGAACAATGAACAGACCAGGACCGTGCTCTTTGTCCGGACCAGAGCCCTGGCTGAGGTAAGAAAGCTCTTTTAGCTTTATTGCACCATCTCTTTATAACGCTAGTATTTTTTATTCCTTTGAGAACAAATAGGAGTAAGCTTTGATCATTTAAAAGCACCTTGATTAAAGAAATACAAATAATTGTTGAATGTTTTGTTTGGCTTATTTAAGTTTTTCAAAGTAAAGCTTTTTTAGTTACCAAGCCCTCTCTTCCATTTTAAATTAAAACACATGCTGCCCTAATGCTTTTTGGAGGTTTGTGTGTATATATTACTAACAGTGCCTTGGAATATTTAGCTGTTAAAGAATGGTTTGATCAATATCTTTTATTTTACAGGCCTTGAAAAACTGGGTTGAAGACAACCCTTCTCTTGCACACTTAAAGCCAGGCGTGTTGATTGGTCGTGGGAACAGGTCTCAGCAAACAGGTCTCTATCTATTTTAATCTTTGTGATAGTTATATCATTTTGATAGTTATTACACATGTTTTTATAGGAATCAATTTGTAGTACACTACTGTCACTGTTTTGGTCTGCTTTCCTTGCTGTCTTGGTACTACTTGAGTAACTTACCATACTAAACTACAGAAATGTTTGACTGTTGTGGTGGATATTTATAACTTAATATTGATTATCTAGGGTGAATTAAGTTAAACACAGATATTAGTATCTAAATTAATTATAGTACCTCAAAAGAAAATATTATCTAACTTTTACCAGTTAAAACAGTGCTTAATTAACATTAAAAAATACAATCAGACAAATCAAAGTAAAATTACTTTTTGCTTCTTTTATAGACAGTTAAGTAGGTATTAACATAGGATTTCTAAATCGCTAATTTTGTAATTAGTGTGTTCAGAAAACTGTTAAACATACATATTAACAGAATTCTAAATATATTCAAAGCACTAATAAATTCTATCAAATTAAGAATTCAAGCTATGTTCAAACAATTGATTAATTTCACATTTCATCATACACAATTTAAAAAAAAAAAAATTCTATACTTTATACATGGTGAAGATTTCCAAAGGTTGCAAAGAATGGATTAGTTTTAGGAGCTGAGGTTTTATGCAGTGGTCTTTTCCTCAGCTTGGTTTCAGGGCTGCAGTAGATTGAGGAACTACAGAAGACAATCTTCAGGGTTTACTTGCAGCGTTGTCTTAGAAGTGTGTAGTGATGTCCAGCAGGAGAAAGGCAGCTGTTTATCCTCACAGGCAGTGCTGTGTTTGATAAAATGTTAGTCAGATGACACACTGGAGTTTTCGAAGGTGGTTTGTCCTTTGTTAATGTAGAAAGATAGCAAAGTGTAGCGCGGAGACCTCTCATCTTTAGAAATTGTCCAGGTGAGGTAGGTGAGGAAGAATAGAGAAGAGGGTGATTCTGTCACAAACAGGCGCTTTTCAAACTTCAAAAAGTACAGTTCCTTTCCAAATTCTCTAATCACACAGATTCTATTTCTCAGTCCTAGATTACTGATTGGTCAGTTAGAAAAGGGAGCTTCACTTTTCATGAAAGCACGTAGCTCCTCCTAAATACACGGATTCAAACCGTGGTCCGCTTTGACTGATACAGATGTTGTTTATAATTCTCTAAAAATGTGTGTATGTGTAAACACAGATGTTCTTGTCAGGTTCTATACCATTGACCTTCTCTTTTAATAAAATTGTTATAAAGTGATTGTCCCACAAATTATTATACAAGTTGATACTGCATAATTAATAATGTCTATGTTTTTTTTAGGAATGACACTGCCATCTAAGAAAGGGCTGTTGGAGTCATTTAAAAAAAATAATCAAAGTAAAATATTAATCGCAACATCAGTTGCTGATGAAGGGATTGACATTCCTCAATGTAACCTTGTGCTGCTGTATGAGTATGTTGGCAATGTGGTTAAGATGATCCAAGTAAGAGGTATGTTTTACATTTACGTAAGTTTGTATGCCAACATTTTCACTGTTGCAGACATTTCAAGATTTATGGCACAAGGTTGTAGTACTGTACCTCTCTTTGGCTTAACATGATGTAATGTGCCTGGGAATGGGGTATTTCTTGTCAGTTTTTCCCCATTCTGACCACTTGCTTATTAAATACGGAATCCCTGAAATAAATGTCTGTTTTTCAAACATATGAAAAACCTTCATTTCCACAATTTCAGGTTCAACTCATTTTGCTTAATATTACCATGTAAAACTATTTTCTGGAAACTTAAAAAAAAGATTTGGTGGAAAAAGTTGAAATGTGTATGGTGTGCTGCATTGAGTGGATGGGGAGTTAGAATTTAAAGTAAAGTAATAGAAGTAAGAATGGTACAAAAAAAAAAAAAAAATCACAGCAAATAAACAGCAAATAAACAGCAGCTACCTTACTGCCAGCTCTATGCAAGATACTGTGTACTGTTGGGTCACAAACCACTTTTAAAATGCGTAATGCACTTTTTGTCCCTCTCCAGTTATTACTAATGGTCTTGTAAATGTGTTCTAGGTCGTGGAAGAGCTCAGGGCAGCAAGTGCATCCTTGTTTCCAGCAAGAAAGAGCAAATTGAGAAAGAAAAGTTAAATATGATTCGTGAAAAAATTGTCGACCAAGCTGTCATTAACTTACAGCAGCCCGGAAACACTATGCTTTCCAAGGTATCTATTCCACCATTTATCTAGTTGTCATATGCAACATATTTTTCAGAGGATGCTGAATTAGCCAAAGGACTACCACGGAACTGACAAATGAAACATAGCTTGAATGACTGAATTATCATGTATTTGTATTTTTTAATTTTTTTTTTTTTTATTATTGTTTTAAGAAATACTAAATTTGGAAGGATTAGAAAAATATGAAACTGAAATAAGGTCAAAGTGAGATACAAAAACAATGCTACTAGTTTCAGCCAGAGTGCTGATCAGGTTGATTTAATGAATTGGATTGATGGCTTATTAGTAAAATCATTTATATGGATTATGAAACAGGCAAAAAGGATGGTACTTGCTACAGTGATACAATTGCACAGGAAGGCAAATGCAACTGGAATAATATACATTTTATTTTATTACATTTTAGATTGACGTTTTACAAAGGGAAGATAAGAATGTGAGGGATTATAATAGATTAACTCTGCAAACGGTCAGATCAGATGACTGCTTTCAGCTTCTTTGCTCAAAATGCAAGAGCCCTGCTTGTTTCACGGACAGCATAAGAGTTTTACAGGTAAGGCATGTGGTGTAAGATAGGGGGTTAATGGAGATGTAACTGTTGTGATAATTTTATATTTTCTTCTTATTATTTTTATTATTCCTGTTCTTATTTTATTATTTACTTCACTGTCCCTTAAATTTGACTAAAGTAAACTATGGTAAAAACAGAGCAAATATATACGAAAGGGTAATGAAGGCATGGTTAAGAAAAAGACAAGCATGGTACAGTATATGTTTAAGCATACCAAACACCTTTGTTTACCATGGTAAAGTGCTGTAGATGCACAAGGAAATCTTTTAGGACCTCAGTGTGCTTTTGATCATGACACATTTAAAGTGATATTACATTAATTGTATTCTCCCTAGGGTTCACACCATGTTGTCTTGGATAATGCATTTTCGGAGTGTTACATTACAAAGCCCCACGGAAGACCCAGAAGTTATGGTGGGTTTCAGAAAAAGCTTAAGATGTTTTGCAAAAAATGTGAGCACGACTGGGGAATAATAGCCTCCTACATGACCATCGAATACCTGCCAGTCGTCAAAATAGAAAGCTTCGTGGCTGAGAACTGTGTGACCAAGGACCAGCAATACTTCAGGAAATGGAGAGATGTGACCTTTGCCATGAAACAGTTTGATATAGCAGAAATGCATGCTAGACTTCACACTGCAGGAATAAACAACCTCCCAAAGTAATTTGAATCCAGAAATCAAGAGCCATGGCTTTTAATACAAGGAATGAAATAATCATAATGCTGTTTTTTACGGTGTAAAAATCAGAATCTTATATATCTACGTATATATATATTATATATATATAATATAGATATATATTATATATATATTATATATATATATATAAAGAGGGGCTTATGTTCAAAAAGCCTCATTTGCTATATATAAATACAATATAGGCTTGTGTACACAAAGTATTAATGTGCCTGAAATTCAATGTAACTTCTATTTTAAAATCAAACATTTTATTTCTTTATTTCATATTGCACATTTTTCTTATGTATTATGTAATACTGTAAAATGCAAAAAAAAATAAATGCTGTACAAAACCAATGTTACTGGACTGGAGGACTGAAGAACTCGTGCCACACACAAATTGCTAATACTCTCCTTTGCTAGAGTATTCTACAGGAGTTAACACTGAACAACACACCGGGTGAGAGATTCCGTACTGAAGCTAAATTATTTTTTTTACTCCATTCCACAATGCCACATGTTGCGATATGCTCAGAGTATGGGCCTAACTGTGTACCAAACAGGCTGGTTTTAAAGGAAAGAAATATGAATTAATTAAATGCCCACAAATGCTGACATGTATTCATTTTTTTTTTTTTTTTTGTAAAATGACAAAACAAACATTCATCAATGCTTTTATTAAAAAAAAAAAAAAAAAAAAAACACAGTTGTAAAATATGTTTTCAAGTTAATACAGCATGAACTATAGTAAGGGACATTTAAAATAAACATTGAGCACATTAGCAATGAATTAAACCATGTTAGTTCACTTATGTAGCAAATATAGCTAATCATATGTAATAAATTATTTACTGCTTGCGTAAATGTTCAGTGAAGGCAGTTTTAGTCAGTGTGGATCTGGGACGTGCAGACAAAAACACTTACATTCTGTGGTCTGTGAGGATCTACTATGAATGGTTTCATGACTGCAAACCTGAAAATGCCCTACCCCGTCAGGGAGAGGACAATATTTCAGTGCAAAAAAGGCTGCTTTAAAAAGTTTCATATGTGCTAGTGTACGCTTTTGTATATTTAAGCTGACACAAGACTTTTTAAAATATTGAATGAAACATGTATAATTCTTTAGAAAACACGCCAAAATAAATAAAAAAACAACACAAAAACAAAATAAACTGCTATAAGTAATAATGCTTAAGTAAATATTGTGTCCCCTCCATGACTGTATTCTGCAATATATAATATCTGAATCTCACTGTTGCAGGTTCATATCCGTCATAATTGCCAAGATACCAGATTTGACAGACACATTTTAGATGCTTGTTAGTGTGCAAACAGAGTGACGTTTTTCAGCAGTGGCTGTGTTCTAAAACGTCTACAAAGATTTGTAGCAGGTGCAGCTGTTTCTGATTCTGTGGCAGTACCTCTCAATTTTCTCAAGCTACTTGATAATTTTTCTGATGCTTCAATGGAGACAAGAATCTCAAATAGACATACAGACCATTCTGAAAAATATTATTGTAATTCTGAAGTGATTTAGAGCAGGGCTTTTATTGCAACAAATTAACAAAGGGAACTCCACAAGTCTAATGAAAGATGCACTTATTAATTTATGCACTTTGCCAAATTTTTCAAAAACAGAGAGGCATTAATTGGCGCATCATGTCTTGTATTATTTAGCAGGGAAACACCTTTGAACAGCAAAGACTGGGCAGCATTATGGGCTTCCTTTGTGTGTAGACCTGGGTGATCAACCATGGCTGTGAAGACACATATTTGACAGCAGAGAAGAACGTGAGCTCTAGGCATTGTCATTCCTCTCTGTTGTAACTTTAAGGAAAAGTTTGACAATTCTTCAAGGGCATCATACATAAGTCCTAAAATTTGAGTACAACTTACTGGAGATCCAGATTGCTAGGCCTAGGTGCACATCTCAGAACTATAGTGACTTGCATCTTTTGATGCTTCTGTGAATTCTGTGAAATTTGAAGTTTGTACAGTGCAGGGTGTTGCATCCAAACAGCCTTTATTGCCCTAAAACTGGAAGCCCACCTGGTGCTCTGGACTGCCAACATTCATGCACTGGATTGATGAAGCTTCACAACATAATGCTAACACACATTTGTTTTTTTTTTTTCAGAAGAATGATATAGGGAATATACCTTGTCAAAAAATATCTGAAAGTGATTAATTCCTGTCAGTTAATTTCAAATTATGGTTCATACAATGCTAAAGTAAAATTTATGGATAATCTTTCACAAGTCTGGTAGCTACTCCTGATTTACTAGCCAGTATTACAGATCCTCTGCCTGAGGCAAAGCAGTTCAGACGCTATTGGAGATTTTTTTTTTCTTTTTTCTCAGAAACCATGACGGGAACGAGTTGAAAGTAATGCTTTATATATTGTTTCTGCTTTGGTAGCAGCAAGTTCAACTACATATATGAAGAATGTTACAGGTTCTTCTGAATCACAAAGACATGCCCTAATGTATTAAAACATACTTTTTACTGACTGTAGTTGATTCATCAGTCAGAACTGACAATTTGTATTCACTGTCTATAACACCTGGGGCCCGGCCCCGCCACCCTGCCGCCCTGCCACCCCCTCTCTCGAACCTACCATGCCACCTACAGTCTCTGTTTCCCCATACACTCAACAGAAACGCAGTTATAACTACTAGCTACGGTATTTGAAATAGCTAAGAAGTGTACCAATTGATTACAAATTCAGACAACCAGATATTTAGGTATTATTGTAAAGCAGCTTACAGCTATTTACATTAACGAAATACTGTACATATTTTCACAACCAGTTTCATATACTAATACACACATGGTTAAAACGCCGTCATTATTATTATTATTAATAATCCCATGTGTAACACTCCATCACCCCCCCTTCTTTTATATTGAATGGTTTGGTCCAAAATAATCTCGTATCTCATATTTTAGCCGCATAAGAGCTAATGATTCTGAGGCTTTGAAACAGAAGTGCAACCGTTTGCAAAAAAAAGATGTGTAAAACAACAGGTACACTTTATTTGTTTGTTGCGATTAGGTTTAATTTTTTAAATGAATGTTTATCTTATTTTATCTACATTGTTGCATATATATATATATATATATATATATATATATATATATATATATATATATATATATATGCAACAATGTAGATAAAATAAGATAAACATTCATATATATATATATATGCAACTGTTGCAAATATTACATCTAATTAAAAAAGCCCTCTTGTTATAATGATGCAACTGTGCCCGCGACCCCTTTGGCCCTTGACAGAACAGACAGGAAGTGCAGTTTTATTTTCTCAGAGGAAATGGCCGCAACCATGCAAGTTAAGGTATGCTTTTTGCACATGTTTTAATCAGCATTTGAATAGATAATAAAATCCTATGTTGTGAACATCAGTAATTGTGTGATAAATAACGGATGTTATGGTCTACCCAGAACGTGCAAATCCAAAGAAATACTGCGCTGTCTTAAATACCAAGAATGTATTCCTTTAAAAGTACAGAGCCGTACAGTTTGTACGTTTAACAACCTCATGGCCAGGAAAGCCAGACAGTAGGCCAGTTATTATTGTGTAGAGTGAGGTGCGTTTAAATTGTGGTTTGGCAGTGTGTCAATGTTACCACTGCAGATGCCAGTGATAGTTTAATGCTGAATATCTTTGAACTCCACCTGTTTCAGAGCATTCCTGAGTTTTTTGCCTGCTTTATTTTGGTTGAAACACGTGTGCCACAACGTGGATGTGGTAGGACGCCAGTTGTAAAAACCGAACAAGGGGAACTCCACAAATCAAATGAAACATGCATTTACAGTAATAATTTTGACTGCTGGGTAGTGGCGGTGTACAGTTTGTTTGTCAGAGTCCAATTAGGATGCTGTCTCTGGACTTATTCTTTTCAATTAATTAGGCTCTTAGGAGTCAAGTTGTACTGTAAAGTAATATTTACAGACATTACCTTTAAGTGTTTGCTGAAGGGGTACAGAGATTAAGCTTCTTTCCAAAATTTAATAAAAGTTCCAAATGGACTGTGTGCTCAACGGGGTTTTTATTTATTTATTTATTTTGTCAATCAACTCTTGGTGTAAAAAAGAATGTGGAGAGAATGTTTCTAAAGGAGGGCCTACCCGTTTTATAAAACGCAAAGATGACAGGCTTTCCAGTTCCAAAGACACTTGACTTCCAGGTGGTGATAAGTTAAGATCTGCTCCTGACACTGTTTGCTAGGTACAGTGTGTGAACAACTGTGACTTGTCACAGCTGCTATACAGTGGCTCTCAAAACTATTCACCCCCCTTGGACTTTTAACATTTTATTGTGTTGCAACATGGAATCAAAATGGAATTAATTATGAGTTTTTGCCACAGATCAACACAAAAAAAGTCCATAATGTCAAAGTGAAAAATAAAATCTGCAAATTGTTCTAAATTAATTACAAATATAAAACATAAAATAATTGATTGCATAGTATTCACCCCCTTTGCTATGACACACCTAACTAAGCTCTGGTGCAACCAATTGTCTTTAGAAGTCACATAATTAGTTGAATGGAGTCCACCTGTGTGCAGTTAAGGTGTTTCACATGATTCAGGTTAAATACACCTGGCTCTGGGAGGTCCCACGGTTGGTTAGTACATTTCCTAACAAAAACTACATCATGAAGACAAAGGAACATTCAATGCAAGTCCGGAATAAGGTTCTTCAAAAGCACCAATCAGGGGTAGAATATAAGAACATTTCCAAGGTATTGAATATACCCCGGAGCACAGTAAAGTCCATTATTAAGAAATAGAGAGAATATGGCACAACAGTGAATCTGTGTAGAACAGGCTGTTCTCAAAAACTGAGTATCTGAGTGAGAAGAGCACTAGTCAGGGAGGCCACCAAGAGGCATATGGCAACTCTAAAGGAGTTGCAGTCTTCCACGGCTGAGCTGGGAGACACTGTGCATACGTCACCAATAGCTTGGGTGTTTCACAAAACTGGCCTTTATGGGAGAGTGGCAAAAAGAAAGCCATTGTTGAAAAAAACTTGCATCAAACCTTGGCTAGAGTTTGCCAGAAGGCATGTGGGATACTCTGAAACCAAGTGGAAGAAGATTCTATGGTCTGATGAGACCAAAATAGAGCATTTTGGCCTCAACACCATCCCTACTGTGAAGTATGGTGGTTTTGGGAGCATCATGCTATGGGGATGCTTGTCTGCGTCAGGGCCTGGAAAGCTTGTGAAGATAGGGGGCAAAATGGATGAAGCAAAGTCCATTTTGATTCCATGTTTTAACACAATACAATGTGGAAAAGTCCAAGGGGGGGTGAATACTTTTGAGAGCCACTGTAAGTCCTGTTTCTTCCTCTGTCTCTCTCATTGCCACTGCCAAGACGCTCCCATATAAAAGCACCACATAAATATTATTTTACCTGCTTTGGTTTTGTTGCTAATTCGACTCTTTTCTATAAAGTCACGTGCTTGCAAATAACGCACTTATTACAGTGTCAGTGTACAGAACATAAAACCAGCAAAAAGTAAACGTGGCTTAACTCCTTTTTTCAAAAAGGCGTTACCACCTGGTTTCAAAGTAAATATCATTGCCATTTGCAGGTTCCTTGCATGACGGCTTGTTGCCTACAGGGCATTTTCAATTCTTTTCAATAATAAACGCTGCAAACTGGCACACGTAAAATTTTACCAACAATAAATAAAAATAAAACATGTTAAATAAAAAAAAAGATTTTAACATAAGCAAAAATACAGAACAATGTTAC